>NC_140996.1:145447258-145977258 GCF_052327205.1 Somniosus microcephalus
TCGCGCGCATGCTCTCATTCCCCCCAGTCGCGCGACCTCTCTTTCCCCCCCAGTCGCGCTGCGCTCTCTTCCCCCCAGTTCGCGCGCTGCCTCTCTTCCCCCCCAGTCGCCGCGCCGCTCTCTTACCCCCCCCCAGTCGCGCAGCGCTCTCTTCCCCCCCAGGCGCGCTGTCGCTTCTCTTCCCCCCAGTCAGCGCGCGCTCTCTTCGCCCCCCCAGTCGCGGCGCGCTCTCTTCCCCCCCAGTCGCGCGCGCTCTCTTCCCCCCAGTCGCGCGCGCTCTCTTCCCCCCCAGTCGCGCGCGCGCTCTCTTCCCCCCCAGTCGCTGCGCGCTCTCTTCCCCCCCAGTCGCGCGCGCTCTCTTCCCCCCCAGTCGCGCGCGCTCTCTTCCCCCCCAGTCGCGCGCGCTCTCTTCCCCCCAGTCGCGCGCGCTCTCTTCCCCCCCAGTCGCGCGCGCTCTCTTCCCCCCCAGTCGCGCGCGCTCTCTTCCCCCCCAGTCGCGCGCGCTCTCTTCCCCCCCAGTCGCGCGCGCTCTCTTCCCCCCCAGTCGCGCGCGCTCTCTTCCCCCCCAGTCGCGCGCGCTCTCTTCCCCCCCAGTCGCGCGCGCTCTCTTCCCCCCCAGTCGCGCGCGCTCTCTTCCCCCCCAGTCGCGCGCGCTCTCATCTTCCCCCCCAGTCGCGCGCGCTCTCTTCCCCCCCAGTCGCGCGCCGCTCTCTTCCCCCCCAGTCGCGCGCGCTCTCTTCCCCCCCAGTCGCGCGCGCTCTCTTCCCCCCCAGTCGCGCGCGCTCTCTTCCCCCCCAGTCGCGCGCGCTCTCTCCCCCCCAGTCGCGCGCGCTCTCTTCCCCCCAGTCGCGCGCGCTCTCTTCCCCCCCAGTCGCGCGCGCTCTCTTCCCCCCCAGTCGCGCGCGCTCTCTTCCCCCCCAGTCGCGCGCGCTCTCTTCCCCCCCAGTCGCGCGCGCTCTCTTCCCCCCCCAGTCGCGCGCGCTCTCTTCCCCCCAGTCGCGCGCGCTCTCTTCCCCCCCAGTCGCGCGCTCTCTTCCCCCCAGTCGCGCGCGCTCTCTTCCCCCCCAGTCGCGCGCGCTCTCTTCCCCCCAGTCGCGCGCGCTCTCTTCCCCCCCAGTCGCGCGCGCTCTCTTCCCCCCCAGTCGCGCGCGCTCTCTTCCCCCCCAGTCGCGCGCGCTCTCTTCCCCCCCAGTCGCGCGCGCTCTCTTCCCCCCAGTCGCGCGCGCTCTCTTCCCCCCCAGTCGCGCGCGCTCTCTTCCCCCCCAGTCGCGCGCGCTCTCTTCCCCCCCAGTCGCGCGCGCTCTCTTCCCCCCCAGTCGCGCGCGCTCTCTTCCCCCCCAGTCGCGCGCGCTCTCTTCCCCCCCCAGTCGCGCGCGCTCTCTTCCCCCCCAGTCGCGCGCGCTCTCTTCCCCCCCAGTCGCGCGCGCTCTCTTCCCCCCCAGTCGCGCGCGCTCTCTTTCCCCCCCAGTCGCGCGCGCTCTTTCCCCCCCCAGTCGCGCGCGCGCTCTTTCCCCCCCCAGTCGCGCGCGCGCTCTTTTCCCCCCCCAGTCGCGCGCGCGCTCTTTTCCCCCCCCAGTCGCGCGCGCGCTCTTTTCCCCCCAGTCGCGCGGCGCTCTCTTCCCCCCCAGTCGCTGCGCGCGCGATCTCTTCCCCCCCCAGTCGCGCGCGCGCGCTCTCTTCCCCCCCCAGTCGCGCGCGAGCGCGCTCTCTTCCCCCCCAGTCGCGCGCGCTCTCTTCCCCCCCCAGTCGCGCGCGCTCTCTTCCCCCCCAGGTCGCGCGCGCGCTCTCTTCCCCCCCCAGTCGCGCGCGCTCTCTTCCCCCCCCAGTCGCGCGCGCTCTCTTCCCCCCCAGTCGCGCGCGCTCTCTTCCCCCCCCAGTCGCGCGCGCTCTCTTCCCCCCCAGTCGCGCGCGCTCTCTTCCCCCCAGTCGCGCGCGCTCTCTTCCCCCCCAGTCGCGCGCGCTCTCTTTCCCCCCCAGTCGCGCGCGCTCTCTTCCCCCCAGTCGCGCGCGCTCTCTTCCCCCAGTCGCGCGCGCTCTCTTCCCCCCCAGTCGCGCGCGCTCTCTTCCCCCCCAGTCGCGCGCGCTCTCTTCCCCCCAGTCGCGCGCGCTCTCTTCCCCCCCAGTCGCGCGCGCTCTCTTCCCCCCCAGTCGCGCGCGCTCTCTTCCCCCCAGTCGCGCGCGCTCTCTTCCCCCCAGTCGCGCGCGCTCTCTTCCCCCCCAGTCGCGCGCGCTCTCTTCCCCCCAGTCGCGCGCGCTTCTCTTCCCCCCCAGTCGCGCGCGCTCTCTCTTCCCCCCCAGTCGCGCGCGCTCTCTTCCCCCCAGTCGCGCGCGCTCTCTTCCCCCCCAGTCGCGCGCGCTCTCTTCCCCCCCAGTCGCGCGCGCTCTCTTCCCCCCCCAGTCGCGCGCGCTCTCTTCCCCCCCAGTCGCGCGCGCTCTCTTCCCCCCAGTCGCGCGCGCTCTCTTCCCCCCCAGTCGCGCGCGCTCTCTTCCCCCCCAGTCGCGCGCGCTCTCTTCCCCCCCAGTCGCGCGCGCTCTCTTCCCCCCCAGTCGCGCGCGCTCTCTTCCCCCCAGTCGCGCGCGCTCTCTTCCCCCCCAGTCGCAGCAGCGCGCGCTCTCTTCCGCCCCAGTCGCAGCGCGCCCTCTTCCGCCCCAGTCGCGCGCGCCCTCTTCCGCCCCAGTCGCGCGCGCCCTCTTCCGCCCCAGTCGCGCGCGCCCACTTCCGCCCCAGTCGCGCGCGCTCTCTTCCGCCCCAGTCGCGCGCGCTCTCTTCCGCCCCAGTCGCGCGCGCTCTCTTCCGCCCCAGTCGCGCGCGCTCTCTTCCCCCCCAGTCGCGCGCGCTCTCTTCCCCCCCAGTCGCGCGCGCTCTCTTCCCCCCCAGTCGCGCGCGCTCTCTTCCCCCCCCAGTCGCGCGCGCTCTCTTCCCCCCCAGTCGCGCATCCAGGCCTGAGGCGCTCCTTCCCCCCACTCTCTCTCCAGGCTAATCCCGAACTAAATCCAGCAGTCTCTCTCTTCCTCCCCGTCTCTCTCTTCTCAAATTCAAATTCAAATTCAAATCGCTTTATTGGCATGATAAGGTACATCTTATGTTGCCAAAGCATCATAATACATTTATGGTTGAACACATAAATGCAGTTCTATTCATACAGTGTATAAACAGGTATATCCCTGAGTGTATAAATATACAATCGCATTATTTATATATACTCTTTTCTTAGTTTACTGGTTGTCCCTCTGTTCATGGCAAGCTGTAACATAGTGTGCCGCCAGTGTTACACAGCTTCTCTCCTCCCCCAGTAGGTATGGGAGTTTTTGGTTGTCATTCAGATTTCTGAATTCATGGCATATTTGTGAGAATTTTTGGTAGAAATTCTCCCTGATGCCCTGATATTTTCCACAGGCTGTGAGGAAGTGCATCTCTGTCTCCACTACTCCCTGACTGCAGTGAGAGCATATCCTGTCTTCTCTTGGCAGCCTGGTCTGCCTGTGTCTGCCTTTTTCGATCGCTAGGCTATGTTCGCTAAGTCTGTACCTTGTCAAGGTTCTTCTCAGTTTGTTATCCTTTACCATGGTCAGTTAATCAGCTATGTTGTATTGTCTGTTTAGGGCCAAGTAGCAATTGAGTTTGCTTTGGGTTTTTGTTGTTTCTGCCCAATATGTCAGATATTTTTCCTTTTGCTTAACGACGATTGTGTTGGGTCGAATTCTTTGTGTTACCCTGTCACTGTCCTGGGGCTGGTTGTTGTTAGTATTGTTAGTAGTTACTTCACTGAGTCCCAGGACTAGTTGACTGAGGGTATTCTTCTTTATGGTCCTCTCTTGGCATTTCAGAGCATCGTAGTGATAGCATTGGGGGTTGCTCATTTGTAGGTGATTCCAAAATTTGGTGGCTCTTTTTTGGATAGTGATTATTAATGGATATTGGCTAGTTCTGCCCTGCATGCATTGTTTACTGTTTTCCTTTGAGTCCAGAGGATACTTTTACAGAATTCTGCATGTAGGATCTCAATTGGGTGTTTGTCCCATTTTGCAAATTCTTGTTGTGTTAGCGGTCCCCATACCTCACTGCCATAGAGTGCAATTGGTTCAATTACTGATTTGAAAATTTTGAGCCAAATGCTAATTGGGATTTCTATTTGGATTGATTTTTTGATAGCATAGAAAGCCCTTCTTGCTTTCTCTTTCAGTTCATTCACAGCCAGTTTGAAGTTTCCCGTAGAACTGATTTTTAAGCCCAAGTATGTGTAGTTAGTGGTTTGTTCAATTTTGGTTGTTCCTAGTGTGAAATTTATTTTGGGTCCCTGATGTTTGGATCTTTGCTGGAACACAAGGACTTTGGTTTTTTGGGGATTTATTGTCAGGGCCCAAGTCTGGCAGTACGACTCCAGCAGGTCCAGGTTCTGCTGTAGACCCTCCTTAGTTGGTGACAGCAGAACCAGGTCGTCTGCCCCCTTATGGAGCTCCCCCTCCCCCACTGCCAAAAAGCACTGAAGAGATGCCTAGGGTTTTTCTCGTACTACGCTCAGTGGGTGCCCAACTATGTGGACAAAGCCAGACCCCTCATCAAGTCCACCTCCTTCCCCCTGACAGCAGAGGCCTGTGCAGCCTTCACTCTCATAAAAGGAGATATTGCGAAGGCCACAATGCACGCAGTGGATGAGTCCATCCCTTTCCAAGTGGAGAGCGACGCATCCGACTTTGCCCTAGCTGCAACCCTTAACCAGGCGGGGAGACCCGTGGCCTTTTTCTCAAGGACCCTCCAGGGCCCCGGAGATTCGACACTCCTCTGTCGAAAAGGAGGCCCAGGCCATTGTGGAAGCTGTGCGACATTGGAGGCAATTACCTGGCCGGAAAACGATTTACCCTGCTCACTGACCAGCGTTCAGTAGCTTTTAAGTTTAATAAGCAGAGGGGCAAAATCAAGAACGACAAGATCTTGAGGTGGAGAATCGAACTCTCCACCTACAATTACGATATCTTGTACCGGCCTGGGAAACTCAATGAGCCCCCAGACGGCCTGGGAAACTCAATGAGCCCCCAGATGCCCTATCACGTGGTACATGCGCCAACACGCAGGTCGATAGACTGAAGACCCTCCACAATGACCTCTGCCACCCGGGGGTCACCAGGTTTGTTCACTTCATCAAATCCCGTAACCTGCCCTACTCCATCGAGGAGGTCAGGACCATGACCAGGAACTGCCAAATCTGTGCCGAGTGCAAACCGCATTTTTATAGGCCAGACAGAGCAAGCCTGATCAAAGCCACACGCCCCTTTGAACGGCTGAGCGTCGATTTTAAAGGGCCCCTCCCCTCCTCCGACCGCAATGTGTACTTCCTCAACATAATTCTCTCTCTTCCCCCCCAGTCACTCTCCCTTCCCCCCAGTCTCTCTCTCTTCCCCCCAGTCTCTCTCTCTCCCCCGTCTCTCTCTCTCTCTCACTCCCCCGTCTCTCTCTCTCTCTCCCCCCCAGTCTCTCTCTCTCTCCCCCCAGTCTCTCTCTCTCCCCCCCAGTCTCTCTCTCCCTCTCTCTCCCCCCCCAGTCTCTCTCCCACCCCCCAGTCTCTCTCTCTTCTCCCCCAGTCTCTCTCTCTCTCTCTCTCCACCCCCCAGTCTCTCTCTCTCCCCCCAGTCTCTCTCTCTCTCTCTCTCTCTCTCCCCCCGTCTCTCTCTCTCTCCCCCCCCAGTCTCTCTCTCTCCCCCCAGTCTCTCTCTCTCCCCCCAGTCTCTGTCTGTCTCTCTCTCTCTCTCTCCCCCAGTCTCTCTCGCTCTCTTCCCCCCCCAGTCTCTCTCGCTCTCTTCCCCCCCAGTCTCTCTCGCTCTCTTCCCCCCCAGTCTCTCTCGCTCTCTTCCCCCCCAGTCTCTCTCGCTCTCTTCCCCCCCAGTCTCTCTCGCTCTCTTCCCCCCCAGTCTCTCTCGCTCTCTTCCCCCCCCAGTCTCTCTCGCTCTCTTCCCCCCCAGTCTCTCTCGCTCTCTCTTCCCCCCCCAGTCTCTCGCGCTCTCTTCCCCCCCAGTCTCTCGCGCTGTCTTCCCCCCCAGTCTCTCGCGCTCTCTTCCCCCCCAGTCTCTCGCGCTCTCTTCCCCCCCAGTCTCTCGCGCTCTCTTCCCCCCCAGTCTCTCGCGCTCTCTTCCCCCCCCCAGTCTCTCGCGCTCTCTTCCCCCCCCAGTCTCTCGCGCTCTCTTCCCCCCCAGTCTCTCTTCTCCCCCCCACCCCCCCCAGTCGCGCTCAATTCAATTCAATTCAAATCGCTTTATTGGCATGACAAGGTACATCTTATTTTGCCAAAGCATCGAAAAACATTTATGGTTGAACACATAAATGCAGATCTATCCATACAGTGTATAAACAGATATATCCCTGAGTGTATAAATATACATTCATATAATTTGTATATACTCTTCTTAGATTTAATGGTTGTCCCTCTGTTTATGGCAAGCTGTTACATAGTGTGCCGCTAAGGTTACACAATTTCTCTGTTTCCCTAGTAGGTATGGGAGTTTTTGGTCGTCATTCAAATTTCTGAATTCAGGGCATATTTTTGTGAATTTTGGGTGGAAATTCTCCCTGATGCCCTGATATTTTCCACAAGCTGTGAGGAAATGCATCTCTGTCTCCACCACTCCCTGACTGCAGTGAGAGCATATCCTGTCCTCTCTTGGCAGCCGGGTCTGCCTTTTTCGATGGCCAGGCTATGTTCACTAAGTCTGTACATTGTCAAGGTTTTTCTCCATTTGCTATCCTTTACCATGGTCAGGTATTCGGCCATGTTGTATTGTCTGTTTAGGGCCAAGTAGCAATTGAGTTTGTTTTGGGTTTTTGTTGTTTCTGCCCAATATGAAGATATTTTTCCTTTTGCTTAGTGACAATTGTGTTGGGTCGAGTTCTCTGTGCTACGATGTCACTGTCCTGGGGCTGGGTTTTGTTACTAGTGTTAGTAGTTACTTCACTGAGTCCCAGGATCAGTTGACTGAGGGTATTCTTCTTTATCAAATCAAATCAAAATCAAATCAAATCAACTTTTATTGTCATTGTTAGTGCACAAGTGCAGTACAACGAAATGTAGGCTTGCGGCTCCCGAGAGTGTACATTTAGATTAAGACATTTAAACATTCAACATACATTTGGCTTGTAGTACATTAACATAAACATAACCATAATAAAGTGCATTGGCAGATGTGCAGGCTTTAGAGTTTATTTGTGGAGGGGGCGGGAGAGTTCAGTAGGATGACAGCCCTGGGAAAGAAGCTGTTCCTCTCTTGGCATTTCAGGGCTTCGTAATGATAGCAGTGGGGGTTGCTCATTTTTAGGTGTTTCCAAAAATTTGGTGGCTCTTTTTTGGATAGTAATTATTAATGGATATTGGCCTAGTTCTGCCCTGCATGCATTGTTTACGGTTTTCCTTTGGGTCCGGAGGATACTTTTTTTTACAGAATTCTGCATGTAGGATCTCAATGGGGTGTTTGTCCCATTTTGCGAATTCTTGTTGTGTTAGCTCTTTCCCCCCCAGTCGCTCTCTTTCCCCCCAGTCGCTCTCTTTCCCCCCCAGTCGCTCTCTTTCCCCCCCCAGTCGCTCTCTTTCCCCCCCCAGTCGCTCTCTTTCCCCCCCCAGTCGCTCTCTTTCCCCCCCCAGTCGCTCTCTTTCCCCCCCAGTCGCTCTCTTTCCCCCCCAGTCGCTCTCTTTCCCCCCCAGTCGCTCTCTTTCCCCCCCAGTCGCTCTCTTTCCCCCCCAGTCGCTCTCTTTCCCCCCCCAGTCGCTCTCTTTCCCCCCCCAGTCGCTCTCTTTCCCCCCCAGTCGCTCTCTTTCCCCCCCAGTCGCTCTCTTTCCCCCCCCAGTCGCTCTCTTTCCCCCCCCGGTCGCTCTCTTTCCCCCCCCGGTCGCTCTCTTTCCCCCCCCGGTCGCTCTCTTTCCCCTCCCCCCCGGTCGCTCTCTTTCCCCCCCCCCCGGTCGCTCTCTTTCCCCCCCCCCCGGTCGCTCTCTTTCCCCCCCCCCCGGTCGCTCTCTTTCCCCCCCCCCCGGTCGCTCTCTTTCCCCCCCCCCGGTCGCTCTCTTTCCCCCCCCCCGGTCGCTCTCTTTCCCCCCCCCCCGGTCGCTCTCTTTCCCCCCCCCCCGGTCGCTCTCTTTCCCCCCCCCCCCCGGTCGCTCTCTTTCCCCCCCCCCCGGTCGCTCTCTTTCTCCCCCCCCCCCCGGTCGCTCTCTTTCCCCCCCCGGTCGCTCTCTTTCCCCCCCCCGGTCGCTCTCTTTCCCCCCCCCGGTCGCTCTCTTTCCCCCCCCCCCCGGTCGCTCTCTTTCCCCCCCCGGTCGCTCTCTTTCCCCCCCCCGGTCGCTCTCTTTCCCCCCCCCCCCCCCCCGTCGCTCTCTTTCCCCCCCCAGTCGCTCGATCTCTTTCCCTCTCTCTCCTTCCCACACAGACAGACAAACTCATTTTTTATATATCTACACCTACCCCTACCCTCGGCACCGCCAGGCACTCCAGCTACTGTGAATTAAAAGAATGGCCAGATTAGTTGCTGCAGTTCGAAAGGTTTCATTGTGCAAAACACTCCCCCCTCCTTCATGTTCCTTTCCTGGAGACATTAACTCCTTTATGGTATCTTTGAGCATCAGTCACCCCCTGGTATTTCTCTCAAGTGGCCATTCTTCATGTGTGAGACCAGGCAATGAATATTCTACTCTGGGCTGAGTTCAATCCTATCCTCACGTTAAGGCAACACATTTTCAGATTGGCTGCAGGATAGTGGTTACGAGTGGGAACTCTGGCTGACTTTCCTCTTTCTTATCCTAAAGGTGCTGAAACCAATTGTTGCCCTGAATTTATTGCATTGAATGTGTCCCAAATCATTGGCAAATATATTAACTTCGTCCAAAGATGGTGAATAGTGAACATTCGGGATGTGACTGTAGGTTCCATTTGCCCTCACTACTGCTTACAATTCCACTAGTTTTTGTGTTTCCCTTGTTGCTGCATCCAAATTTGAATAACGTGAGGTTTTGATCTAATCAAACGCTTTGGTGTTCCTTTTGTCTCCTTTATTTTCATTGCATCAGACTTGTTAAGTAAAAAGGCAATGGAACATTAGTTACCCAAGGCTTTGGATGTTATAACATTATGATCCTGGCATTTTATGTGATGGCACATTATAGAATGAAAGGCATGCATTTTGACATTTGGGACTATCTGTTATTTAGAAGTAGGAACAGTTGAAAGGTGTTGATGGACTCCTTCCACAACTTTCCCTTCTGCCAGCTTTATCAGAGTCGAACAGATTATGTCTATAGGCTGGACTCTCCTGCCTTTTCAACTGAGGGCGAATCACATAGATGTGATGAATTAAGATGGAATAAATGTGTTGACTTTAATTGCTAATTTGAGACAATATTATCTGTAATTTTAATTGATTTATGCCATCTTCTTTCACTGCTCTATCCTAATTTCTCTCCTGTTTTCTTTCCTCTTCTTCCATTTTTTCCCCCATCTTTTACTTAACGTTTTTTTATTCTATGTTTTTATATTTTATTTTTAATTTGATCAAAAATTTAGCATTTCAATTGACTGTCTGAAAACGATTTACAAATTCAATGGGAATGCTATAACGTCTGTGACGATCAATCATTTTCTTCCATGTCTGGAACAGCAATTTTTCTTATTAGAAGCTTAAAAAATAGGTTAGTGCCCCGAACATGTAATTGAATAGTAATAATGGATTCTACTTGTCTTACAACAGGGATCGATGATATTAAGAACTCTACCTATAGTCTTGCCCTTCAGATTGATCTACCTGTTATCTCTTTGTCCCTGTAAAGTCATTGGCGATATATTATTTTCCTTCTCCTTTATCTTTGGTTTCAACTTCTGAAGTTTTTTCCTCATGATTTATTTCCTTTCCCTCTATTTTCTTCATCTCACCCAATTGCCAGTTCTTTCCTATTTTGTCTTTGGGAGTATTTCTACACCCTAATTTTAAAGTACTGTATGTTGAGGCTGATGGGTTGGACATAAATTGTTTGAAGCCCTGTATAACAGCAGGATTTCCCTAGTAACTGTCAAATTCAATGGAGAATCATGATGTAATATTTTTGTCCTGTTCTCACCAGATTTCTTACTGTATTTACCCAGCCTTCGAATATTTTTGAAGATGTTTGCAGGTAATATGTTTCCTGAAGGCAGGACAATAGAAGATGCACATAGGAACGATAGTTACTTATCTGGTAGGATTGTCTTTATTCTTTGAACGAAAGCATCTTCTACATAACACCAGAAGTAAACTAGTTACCAATGGGGAGAATCACAGAAGAAACACCCTTAAAGACATTTTGAACATTGAAGTATCGGGTAAGTGTCTCTCCCACCTGTGTCATATAAATGGTCAATGCTCCTTCACATTGTCTGTTGCCCATGAGAAACAAAGCAATATGTATAAAAGTACTTGACCTGTACCAAGTCCATCCAAAGAAAGGTGATTTGGTACCAAAGTAGTGAGAAGGATCTTGGATTGATTGCTGGTGCCATTTCTGACCAGTATTAAGGTCCCAAATATCTGGAGTTCAAATAACCGATATTAAACTATAATGGAAGAAGTCAGTAGCCAAAATTGGTACTGGGAATATTTCCATTGGATCAGAATTGGGATAAGCACACAGAATAGATCTAAAGGTCAAAGTTTGTTTTCTCCAAATAAATCTCTGCTAGCTGTTGCGGAATAATGCTTTCAGGCTTTAATAAAAAGATTGCTTACAACTGTGGTTAGAGTGGTTTAGGACCATGATGAATTTTGGTTTCATCATGGTCCTAAACCATGAAGAAGAACAGTGATATAACACTGAGAATTATCATATCATAATCACTGATCCACAAAACCTCTATAAAGAGTTGTTTACACATGGTACAATGGGCTTATACTAGTGGTATGTGGAAGATGCAAACAATCATTTGCTTCTGTAATGGTTTTTTGTAGAAGTTCTATATTTTCTCAGATCTGGATTAAGTCTTTTTAGACCATTATTATTCAGATGTTGAATTTGTGTTAAATTTATAAATGCTACATGTTAATCATACCATGTGTTAACCATATATATGTTAATGTAGGGGCATTTCAAGTATTGTGTTAAAAGGTTGTTTTTGTTTGTACTGCTTGATTAAGGTCTTTTGGAAAATGAGGGTGGCAAATCTGATCTCTTGAGCAAAGTGTTCATATGTCAAGAAGTTTAGATTCTCATTTAAAATAGGGGCGCTGCCACTTAAAGTTCTTGCAAGGCTGAGCAGTAAGCAAACTGTAATTGTTAATCCTCCAACATTTCTTTATCTGAAAGCAGGACAGATGAGCTCACCATCTGGTTAGCTGTGGAGCACCCACTGCATTGCAAGAACTTAGGCGTACTTTGAATTGGATTACAGACAAGGGAGCAGCTAGAATAGGAATTCCTTACTGGTTTTCAAACTGAATCCATAACCTTAATTTAAAACTTCAATAAAGTGAGGTAAACACAACAAAGTAATAAATGATTAGGTATCTTTGCATTTTTCTAATTTTGACTGGTACGTTGCATGATTTTTTTTTAACCAATTCTTAGATTATTTACCAAGTAATTGCACTAAAAATACTCACCCAGACTTGGATACTTGCAGGATTGTGATTTAAAAAAAAATTAATTCACGGATTCTGGGCGTCGCTGGCAAGGCCAGCATTTATTGCCCATCCCTAATTGCCCTTGAGAAGGTGGTGGTGAGCCGCCTTCTTGAACCGCAGCAGTCCTTGTGAAGGTACTCCCACAGTACAGTTAGGTGTGGTGGGGGGGGAGATGTTCCAGGATTTTGACCCAGCGACGTTGAAGGAACGGCGATATATTTCCAAGTCAGGATGGTGTGTAACTTGGAGGGAAATTTGCAGATTATGGTGTTCCTGTGCGCCTGCTGCCCTTGTCCTTCTAGGTGGTAGAGGTTGCGTGTTTGGGAGGTGCTACAGAAGAAGCCTTGGCGAGTTGCTGCAATGCATCTTGTAGATGGTACACACTGCAGCCATGGTACGCCGGTGATGGAGGGAGTGAATGTTTAAGGTGGTGGTTGGGGTGCTAATCAAGTGGGCTGCTTTGGTCTGGATGGTGTCGAGCTTCCTGAGTGTTGTTGGAGCTGCACTCATCCAGGCAAGTGGAGAGTATTCTATCACACTCCTGACCTGTACCTTGTAGATGGTGGAAAGGCTTTAGGGAGTCGGGAGGTGAGTCACTCGCCACAGAATACCCAGCCTCTGACCCACGCTTGATGCCACAGTATTTATGTGGCTGGTCCAGCTAAGTTTCTGGTCAATGGTGACTCCCAGAATGTTGATGGTGGAGGATTTGGCGATGGTAATGCCGTTGAACGCCAAGGGAAGGTGGTTAGATGTTCGCTTTTTGGAGATAGTCATTAACTGGCACTTGCGTGGCACGAAGGTTACTTGCCACTTACTAGCTCAAGCCTGAATGTCATTCAGGTCTTGCTGCATGCGAGCATTGACTGCTTCATTTTCTGGAGTTGTGAATGGAACTGAACAGTGTAATCATCAGCGAACATCCTCAGTTCTGACCTTATGATGGAGGGAAGGTCATTAATGAAGCAGCTGAAGATGGTTGAGCCTAGGACACTGCCCTGAGGAACTCCTACAGTGCTGTCCTGGGGCTTAAATGATTGACCTCCAACAACCACCTTCCTTTGTGCTGGGTATGACTCCAGCCAGTGGAGAGTTTTCCCCCTGATTCCTATTGACTTCAATTTTATTAGGGCTCCTTGATGCCACACTCTGTCAAATGCTGCCTTGATGTCAAGGGCAGTCACTTTCACCTTACCTCTGGAATTCAGCTCTTTTGTCCATGTTTGGACCAAGGCTGTAATTAGGTCTGGAGCCGAGTGGTCCTGACAGAATCAAAACTAGGCAACAAGTTATTGGTAAGTGCTGCTTGATAGCACTGTCGACAACACCTTCCATCACTTTGATATTTTATGGTGTTGTCCACAATACAAGTGTTTTAGGGACACTTAGTTTAGAGTGTTTTTTTACAGTACACTTTGTTGAATGCATTTTCTACCAATTGTCAAAGACAAAACTTTCATAGTATTGGTCCACCAGAGATTTTGAATGAATAGACGTAACGATAAAGCTCAAGTTATTTATACCGAGAGGTGGTGTTTTTTGCCTTAATAATAAATATTTGATGCCCTGTATTAAAGTTTTAAAAGACAGGTGGACATAAAGAATCTAGCTTTTTAAAAAAAATAACATTTCATATGGCAGCATTGTGAATACTGTGAAATCTTTCAGAAAGCAGGTTGCTAACTGTAAAAAGAAACTGATGGACGTATACAGTCGAAATAAAATATAATTTTACTGCAACAAAGCAATGATGGGTCTGTATTTCATTCTATGCAAATCAATAAGTAAATGAAATGTTTATATCCAGAGAAAGCAAACAAACATGGTATCCATTTCACGTGGGAAGGCAAAATTTTGTTTACTAGTGCCAAAGCCATCAAACCTTGGCTTTGACGGGTATACAAATAAAACCATTTGTGATTGTCTTCATAAAAACACAATTACACGGAGCTAGAAGTTTCGCATTTTATCATCTGATCTGTTATAATCGTCATGTTGTAACAAAAGCTGCCGCATGGTGGAGTTTCTTCCCTTTTCATCGCCCATAAGGCAATGGGTTGGTAAATATTTTTCACTTTCCGTTGTACTAAGAAGTTTCCTTTTGTTGAAAGAATCAATGCTAGTTAGCTCTGACAGGAACATCTTTTAATGGGGCAGCTGCCCTTTTCCGGGTTGCAGATCCTGCCTTATCCTTAATACAGGATCACTAAAACTCCAGGATAGAAATTCTGACGGTGCTGTCTTGCCGTCGGGTGTGCTATGGGGCAGAACTGCTGTCAGCCCTGGCCATGATAATCGGCGGAGGCTGTGCCAGGGGGGCCATTGGGACTGAGAGAGGACCCCATCTGTCTGAGAAAAGATACCAGATCGGGTCAAAGGAAAAGTTTGGTGGTTCTTCCCCGAGGCCTGAGCGCTTAATCGGCCCCTGTGGATTGTTGCGCTTGTTGCACTCTGCTCTCGGCACCCGCCCAATTCAGCAGCAGCCGCGCCCCTTCCCGCCAGGGCCGCTTGTTGCTGAGCTTGGGTGGAGTCTGGAGCCGGTAGCTCTGGTTCCAATCCCATCCCATTCAAATGGGGCAAACTGATCGGCAGCTCCTGGAAAATACCCCACTGTGGCAGTTATTAAGCTACGTCTGTTTCATGTAAAGGTGAAATTCTCCTTCTAGGCATTCGGTAACATTGATGCGAGTGCTATATTACAGGTAAGATAGTGTCCCTGTCATAGCAAGAACTTGTGTGACATTTATAAAATTCTAGCCCCTGAGTTCACACATCAAAGGTTAGTCAGCCGGCCAGGCCCCGAACTCCCAAGCCGAGCAGGTCCCACAGCATCTGGTCAGACTCCCAGCCTCTAACCGCCAGCCAGTTAACCAGAGCCCAGACCTCGTTTTTATTGATCATCTGCCAGGTCCCGCATTAAAGAAAATCTAACTGGCCACCAAGTCATGGACTTTTCACTCTCATTTGCTATATTGTGGACGCTCATAGTCACGTAAGACAAAATTACCCATACATGTCCCTCAAATCTACTTCTCATTTCCCCCTGGACTTGAACTCCACCCCACCCCCTCCTCCCTAGGGACCATTTTCTCGCCCCACACTGCCTCCCTTCTTGTGACCCTAACTTTGGTGGTCCCAGGTATCAACACTTCCTACTTAGCCCCTGAACCCCTGGCAAAGAGGAATGTGTCCTATTGGTCTGGTTATCACATTCAACAGTGCCTCTACTTTTTCCACAGCCAAGTTCTCCTACTCCAGCATTATTCTATACTCATTTTGATGACAAATCATTTCCAATCTCATTTTGCTGCTCTCTTGATCCTCACCTCTAAACCTACAGGTGAGTAGTAAATGGATTTCCTTGCCTCCTTTCTGGTCCTTGTTTAGTTCCACTCATTTGTATGGTTGCATACCAACTCAAAAGAAGATACAAACTAGTTTGAAGAAGGGTCAAACCCGAAACGTCAACTCAAATTTCTCTCCACGGATGTTGCCTGACTTGCTGAGTTTTTCCAGCATTTTCTGTTGTTATTTCGGATTTCCAACATCTGCAGTATTTTGCTATCATACAAACTAGTTGCCTGATTGCAGGAACTATACTGATTGATTAGTTCAGGACACAAGCAAAATACTGCAGATGCTGGAAATACTCAGGTCAGGCAGCAGCTGTAGAGAAAGAAACAGAGTTAACGTTTCAGGCCGATGCCCCTTTGTCAGAACTGGAAAAAGATAGAGTTAGAGTAGGGGCAGGGAAAGGGAGGAAAGAAAAAAAGGGAAGGTCTATGATGGGATGGAAGGCAGGAGAGATTAAAAGAGATGGTAATGGGACAAGTTAAGAAACAAAAGATGACTCTAGATGAGGTGTAAATGGCAATGGCAGAATCGTCAACAGCTGCCATGAGAAAAAAAATAGAGGCCGAGGTTATAGTCTGAAATTGTTGAACTCGATGTTGAGTCCAGAAGACTGTAACGTGCCTAATCGAAAGATGAGGTGCTGTTCCTCAAGCTTACGTTGAAACCGTGGAAGAGGCCGAGGACAGAGTGGGAGTGGAGAATTAGGAAAGTGACAGGCAACCGGGTTATGCTTGCGGACTGAGCGGAGGTGTTCCGCAAAGCGGTCACCCAATCTGCGTTTGGTCTCCCCGATGTAGAGGAGACCACATCGTGAGCAGCGAATACAGTATACTAAATTGCAAGAAGGACAAGTAAATCGCTGTTTCACCTGGAAGGAGTGTTTGGGGCCCTGGACAGTGGGAAGTGAGGATTAGTTCAGGACTCCTGCACATTTATTGCAATGTATTTGTTGCAAGGCTTGGACAATGGCCAGCTGTGGAATTAAGTAACTTTTATGTCTATATTGAAAGTTAAAGATATTGTGCTTTTTGTAGTAATAGAACACAGTATTTGAATGTATTGTTGCAGCTAATGGAACATTTGTTTAGTACACAATTTTCTGTGGCATGGGGATTTAACAAACAGCTGTTTTAAAAAAAAATTCTATGTATTTTGGAATGGCTACAAATAACAAAAGTTGCTTCAGGAAAATCATCCACGAAGACGAGGAGAACACCTTGGATTAATTAAATGTCCCACAAAGCTTCACAGAGGTAGAGACACCAAGCAGTAATAGAATGAGGAAAGATAACTGAAAGCAAGGTTTAGAAGGCAGATTTTCAGGTGACTTTTGAAAATGGGGAAGATGCAACAAAGTGGAGAAGTTTAGGGGAAATTGTACCAGAGGGGGTCATGGTAACTGAAGACGTGAAATATGACATGACCTGAAACTGGATGTTAAATGTGTTATGGATGAAATTTCGTACTCACTCTTACTACACCCAGTTTGACTTGACAGGTATGCGCAGTACTACAAAATATTTAACAGAGGTGACTTTGTATTGTGAGCACGTTGGCTCATTTGTGCACAGGCACCAGGGAGCAGTGGACTATTGTTTGGCCCACAATTAGAGCCAATAAGATTGTAGGTTCAATGCCTGACCTGTGTTCAGTTAGCTGGTTCTAGCTAAAGGAAACAAAGGTGTGTTTTCAGTTTGTAAACTTATTTTTCTGGGATTTTTTCTTTAATTTCCAAATTGTTTTTGCTTATTCTCCTCCCAGTACATTTTTGGTGTTTTTTTTTTTTCATTTTTGTGTTTCTAGGACTTTGTTTAAAATTAAAGCTGAAAAATGAAATTACCATATTTCCTTTTTTGTATATAGTGATTTTTGATAATTATACCCAATGTATCTTGGAAATTAAGGAACAAAGTTCAATATTCATATTTCATAAACTGCCCTATTTCTTACAAGACTAATGGTGTACAAGCGAGGTTGAATTAAACCAACACAAGTCTGTTAAATTTTGATTATTCAGAAGTTCATAAAAGTATGTGTATAGACCAGGCTTAGTAATGTGGTAAAAATTACAATGTGTGTCAAGTAACCCTGTGTACTATGTTAATTTGAGCCTTGAATCCGTTTCAGATTTCCAGCATTTGTATTTTTTTTGTTTGTTTAATTCACTGCAACCTCTAGGAATGCCTGCCTTAAAGAAACTGTTGGCAATTGAAAGAGACAATGGAAATCATGACAAGTCCTGCTTTTGCAGCCATATCTCTTAGCACTTTCTCCAATCAAAATTTGTGAAATGAGTTGAAGTTTCACCTTTCCTCCTCCTATGCTTACTGATACTTTTGTGATATTCAGTGGTCCTCGAGCGCTGCTCTCAGCATTTCATCCACCCTCCCCACCACGTGCATGCATGCTCTTGACATCTCTGGTATCATTGGCTTACTTCATTTTGCAACGGTCCTCAGTTTCATGATGACATGACATTCGAAAGTATTAAATATATTTAGTACATGAATGAAATAAACCACTAGTAACACATACCCAATAGCCTCTTTACAGTCTTGTATTTATAATGTATTATTGCACACTTAATTAGAATCTACTAGATCTGGAATCAATGTAGCCGAGTTCTGCTTCGTAAGCTAATGGCAAGCAGCTTGAGCCATATACATCAGAAAGATCTCGGGTTCAATCGCCAGACTGCAGTTAACTGATCCTGGTTGCTGTGACGAGAGGAAAGTTGGCCAGTGTTCCTGCTCACTAGCAGCAACCTTTGCTAGAAGAGTACATGTGTATACATTGTCCAAAGACGGGATCAGGCTTGGCTACAACACTCCCTGCAATTAAATATCCTCCTGGTACTCAATTTGAGAGCTTGTGTGAATAATGACCACTTTGGCGCAGTACAGGAGTGGGCTTGGGATAAATGTACCCTAGTGAGGAGTAAACAACCCTAGGTGAGTGGAGTTTTAAAAAAAAAAAGAAAATGGGCAAGCTTTAAATTTGTTTGTTTCCAAACCAAGTTAATTGTCTCCCACCACTCAATTTTCAGCTTCATTTGTACCTATTCAGTGTTGACATACCATTAACAGGCAATTAAATTCTCGATATTATAGGCAAAATACTCCTCAGTCCATGGGCTGTAGGATTTACCCAGTAGTAACTTTCACTGATATTACTGCCAGAAATATTGCATCAACAGTAACTTGTTTGAAATGACAACATACTAAATATTAGATGAGAGTAGACTAAATGTTATAAATTCACAACAAACATTTTTTTATTAAATAGAAGTAAACACTAAAAAACAAACTTTATAAACAACAATTTTGTAAATACAATGTATTCTACATACATGGTACTTTTTACAACACAATTATTTACATGCAACTTCAACAAGAATTTGGCACAATTTTTGCCAAGAAAAAAAACTACAAAATGTTTTCATAAAAACACAATGTGTCTCTACCATGCAAATTTTAAGAGCTTCACAAAGGATTTATGGCACAAGAGGGGAGCTCCAGGCTCCAGTGTATTACAGATTTTAAAAATATCACTAGCGTTGTCTTTATGTAAATTTTAACGTGCTTCCATAGATTTGCTGCATTACAACTTGAACATTATCCAGAATGAAGTCAAAAGCCATGTTCCACAGGGAGTCTGCCGATTGCTGGATTAGCCTGTCAGAAAACAGCAAATACATTGCTCTCAACATTGTTAAAAAATAAGTATAATTTTGATTACATTACTCTTTAAATAATGGCTGAATATAAACACTTGTATACTATATGTTGATGCATCATTAAATAGACAAATCTGAAAAAAGATATTTTTGCCATCTGAATTTGGTGTATATATAAAAACTTACTGCAATACCTTTTTTCCTGTGCGTCAGTGACAAAATATTATTTACAAGGCAAAATACAACAAAAATAACACCTAACTAAAATGATCTGTGGAGAGAGAAGAATTAATGTTTCAGTTGCAGATCTGCACCCAAAATGTTAACTCCTTTATTGTCTGCATAGATACTGCCTGATGTGCTGAATGTTTCCAATACTGAAAAGTATTGAATATTTATCAGAAGCCAAGATTTTCTATCAAAACTATGCTAGTCTGGAATTACTTGTTTTTTCCATTTAGAAAAGAGGATTACAACATCACTAGTACCAGCAATCTATTGAGACAAAAGGGCAGAGCTCGTCAATACAGCACATGAAACTATGTAAAACCAAGCTCTATATGCAAGTGGCATTATCCATTGCCATTTCTGAATTGCACTGTTTTGCAGTGAAAACAGTTAATATCCCACATGGGACCAGATCTCTCTGGTATTTTTTATTATGCCACTGTGAAACATTTTTCTATGTTAAAGGTATTATACAAATGCAGGTGGTTGTTGTATTGAACACCAGCTATTCTAGTGGCTCACTGCCTGGGCAGAGATGCTGCTGGAGTTCCTTTTCATAACACTAGTAATTGAAAAATCTCTGACAGATTTCACCCATATCCATTTTATGCTCAGATAACAAAGTGTAAACAGTGCTTTTAAAAAAAACAAAAAACATTTTAGTCTATTGAGAAGCCACTGTGAAGGTCCAAGGCTCATCATACATCAGTAAGATTGAAAACTGTAAAAACGATGGGGTAGATCAGGAATTAAGATTATAGCCTGTATAATTTGGAATTTAAAAGGAACAAGAAATAAAAATTCAGAGGAGCACTAATCATAATTGTAGAAGGTGAGAGAGGGATCATACAAGCTTTTTCTTGTATCCTGTCCAGGAGCCTTCCCAGATATGGGAGCAGTATTCAAGGACTTGGGCTTTATAGTGAGTTGAGTTATTGAGGGGAAAAAGAAGTGTTTGGCATGAAAGAGAAAACCAAGCTTATTGGAGGAAGGTTTAGCAGTGCAGGAGCCATAAGCATCCCATTTGAAGCCAAGAATGCTGATAGATGGAGGAGGACCAAGGGTGGAGCCACCATAGGTAAAAAGTGGTAGCTGTTGGTTAGACATGAAGAAATGGTAACTCTAAGTGAAGAAACAAAATTCCAATGCCCCAAAGGGTATGGAGGACATCTTAATGTGGTTTAGGTGCTGCATGGAGGGCATTTGATCTAAAGGAAGTTGACAAATGTAGAGTGGAATAATCAGAAAAAGGGTTAGGTGAGTGGAGGTGGAAATCGATATTAAGGAGGAACGTAGTAGGTGAATGAACAAAGTGGGAGAAAGGGCAGAGCCTAGGCAACCCTTGAGTTTATGGGAGGAGAGTCGGGATGAGTCATTAACCACAGAACAGATATAGCGATTTGAAAGGAAACTAGATAATAAAGATAGCTTTGCTAGGAAGCTAGATAATGGCATTATTTAGAAGTGCATGATGCCACATGTCAAAGGCTTTGGAGCAGTTCAAGGCAATGATTCAGATAATCCATGCCTGGCTGTCAAAACACTTAATTGAGGTTTAAGATTTCAATTAAGTAATAAAGTAAGTTCCTAGAATAAGTCAGTAAAAATGTTCATCCCCAGGCAACCTGAGCAATTGAAGGCTGATTCTGAACCCTCCAGTGCCATTCTGTAATGGTCTAAGTGGCTGTGGCAATAATTCAGCAAATGAACTCGCCATTGATTTTAATGGAGGGTGGAGCTATAATAATTAGCTATTCCAGCAAATGTGGCAGCAAAATTATGGTGTGGCATACATAATGGCACAAGTCACTTACGCATAATTTCCTGGAATTTCTACACCATGACTATAACGGTGTACGCCGTAGATGCGCCATTACTATGGCACTTGTTTCCAGCAAATTCAAGGCCACAGGTTGAAGATAAATGGTGTACGAGAAGAGTAAGTTTGAAGGCACTCCCTTGAGGATGACAAATGTAATACTGTCAGCACCGAAGGAATACTTAGACTAAAAACCAGAGAATTGGATAGATCGAGCAAGAATAAAACTTGATGTTGGTACTGAAACAGAATGGGGGAAGATTTTCATTGTGATTAGCATTGGAGGAAAGAAAATGAACCAAAAAGGTCTACTTTCTCCTTAGGGGAGTTGCCAAATGTACCACCTGGATGAAAGAACAGTGGAAAGGAGGATTCAAAGAAATCATGAAAGACAGGTTTGCCAAGGAACCAAAATAATCAACCGCTGAAGAGACAGCAAAACAGCAGTTGAAATACTTTTTAAATAAAGTTACATTTAGAAGTTCTGACAGTGGATTTACAAATGTTACATGCAGTGATAAAGACAGCTGGGATACTTCAGACTGATCAAGATGCCATGTCCAATAGGAAGAATGCTTATGAAAAAAAGCAGAATAGCAGGCACTATTGAACCAAGATGCACCACCAGATATAATGGAATAGAGCAAGTTATTAAATCTTTCATCCCAAGTAGAATAACATCAATTACTTCACTGGCACTGATACAATGATCAGGAGAGTAAAAGTACCAATTGGATTGGGAAAAGCAGCAAAGAATTCTTGAAGACTGCACCTGATGGTCAGTTTGTAATGTAAACAAGTCAGGATTGTTTTACAAAGTATGGTTTGTTGCAGTGTGTCCTACAAGAAATATATATAATAGATGTCAAGGTAGCCTAAAGTTGAGATAGATACAGTATTGTTGGGATTGAATGTGAGGAAAAGGTCTATTAGATCAGCTTAATTACTGGGATGATTAGGGTTATCAATTAGCTAACTAATAATTTGTTCAAAGTCATTCATGAAAGGAAAAGACTGGATCTTAGTCACTCCCTGATGATTACCAACAATGATCACTGAAATCATCAGGCATGGTGATTTCAGCAGAAGAGAAGTTAAATATTTTATTTTGCTTGACAAAAACCTAAGTAGTTATGGAGAGTCATTAAAATTAGGTGACTTAAGCGAGGCAAGGATAATATTAGTCACAGGAGATCAACATCATGAGAGTCAAAAGGAGCTGAGGCAAGCAGCAGGGATATCACTAAACAAGCATGTACACCTCTGGATTGGAAATTGGAGTAGAAAATGTAAGAAGGAAATCTGAATGGAGGGAGGAGAGAGTCCAACAGGTGAAATGTGAGCTTTGGTGAAAAGCAATAAATTACTGGAGATGGCAATGGGCAGGATTGGGATTTTTAAGAGATGGCATAAATGTTGCAGAAGAGTAGAATAAAGAGGAAACAACAAATGCAGCAGGCATGGTTTTGGCTTACTTGAAATCAGAGGCCATTACAACACATGGCAGATGGCTTTTTAAACTTTTCAGTTCTAATTATAGTAAAGAAATACAGTAGGTGCCACAAACAAGACTATTTGTGAATCAAAAGAACAATTCAATGTGTGCCATCAACAGGAAAGAGCTACTCAGCAGTCCAGAAAGGGAATAACATTTGCTGTTAATAGATCAGTAATGTCAAGAACATGTTAAAGAGTGTGATGGGGTGACATCGTTGGTTAGCAGACTGGCCTTTTAAGTCTAGGACCCGGATTTGAATCCAGCCTAGAGTGAAGGGATGAAAACTCCGCTGTCTTTTGGCTCTGTCCAATGTGAAATGATGTAACCTAGATTTCAGTGGGTATGGGCTCACAACAAAACTGGGAGTGATTTGACTCTAAATTGCTAATGTCACTCAAAGGTCACAGGATGACTACTGTGGGAAAATGTCACATTGCTAAAGTACAATACAAGAGCAGCGTCAGAAGTTTGACACTGCAGCTAGCTTTACTATATATTTGACCTGCGAGTGCTTGAGGCAGACAATGGGTGCTTAAAATGGGAAAGTCTTCCCCATGCTAAATTCCTTCAATTTGATGAGCACAAAACCAAAAAGAAAATTGTAGGAAAGTCTTAAGAGACTGCGCCATTGACATTTTCTGGACCAACAACCTGGGCTTACTCCTGTGGTATGTAGAGGATGTGAATGAGGAAGAAAGTGCTTCTTATTAATGAAATCCATTATACATAAGAGCAAATTGAATTACATAGCCAGAAAACATTTAAATCTGGGGAATATCAAGATTTATAAAATCTAAACTTACATTCCTACCATATTCAACTACAATAAACTGTCAAGATTAATGCTATTGTCCTAGGAATATACAAAAATAATCAAAATTCTATGACAGTGGTTATAAAATGTTTTGCAAAGACAGGAAAGAAGTACGAGTCCAACAAAAAGTAGAAAATGAATTTTAAAGTTCTATTTGTTCTAAAAATTATAATAAACATAACATACATCTTGACAGATAAATTACCTTTTCATGTACTTAATAACGAGGTCTAATTTTTCCAGATCTTTTTCTTCAATGAGGTCAGTGCAATACTTTACAACCTGCAGAATGTCCTCTTCCACTGGCTCTGAACAAATACAAAAGATGCTCTGTAAGAAATTAGAGTGCCAAGAAAAACATCCATGTTCAATTACAATTTTTTATTTGAGGGGCATTGCACTCCATCTTACAATCTTCTCCAAAATACTATTTACAATACCCAGCAGCACACTAAATAGGAGACCATTCTAGCTGTTACTTCAAACAAAAAGGAAACAAAATTCGTGCCTTACGTTTTACCCCCAACTTCCACTAAAATGACATTTCTAGCATCCAAATCTAACTGATATCAAAAAGTTATGCCATGTAGTGGTACAACTTGAATCATCCCTAACATTCTAGTTCATCAGTCACACTGCCAGCCCACGGTCAGACATATTCAGAGTTGTAGGGGGAAAACAGCGAGCAAGGCATGACTGGTCACTCACATACACAATCCAGTGGCTCGTTCCTGTTTCTCCTTCAGTTGAGGAATGGTATATAAAGGAAAACTATGTAGAATCAGCAGTGTCTGAAAATGGCAAGGTGTACCGAATCTCAAATCCAGTTTTGCATTTTCCAATATTACACTAGACTCCATGACTTTAAGATATTAAAAAAAAGGTAATTTGGTGCACTAAATCTCCCATCATGGTATTCAATTGCATTTTGAATAACCTCGATGATTTTGCCGCTATTACTTTGCCAGGTAGATTATTTCAAGCATTTATCCCTATGAGCCAAGAGACTGTTCCTAATATCTGTTCCAAATTTACTTTGACTAATTTCTTGGACACTGAAGGGTTTACCTTATCTATACCACTTAATATCTTACATAGTTCAATGAGATCCCGCTCCCCCAAACCGGCTTTATATAAAGTCCTATGATAGTAATTCTGTTTGTAGTACTTAACTGAAGATCTGTTCTCCCTCAGTTAGGAAATCTGACCAGTAAAATTCAGTGAAGTTGCAAGAATTGCTCTGTGGTATTGGACTCTAAAATAGTCATAGCTCGTCAGACTGTTTTACTTTTCCTGGCAGATCTGAACGAATCATATCAAAGATGTGCATTTCACAACACTATACGGGAAACTTTGTGCTATCCGGAGGTGAGCTATCCGGCAATCTGGAGCCACCGGCAAAAATCAGCAGTCGTTTTTTATTCTTTTTGTTTGTTTTTTTTTGCTTGAACAGTCAAGCTGTGCAAGGTCTGTAGCTATAGCAACAGCTTCAGCTACAGAGCTTGCAGGCCACACCCGAGTGTTTAGAAGCTGTTGCTAAGCAACAGTGTTTGTTGTCAAATACAGAGATAAGAATCTCCGTATCTCTCAACATTAACTCTGGAGAGTACGGCAGTTTTGAGGCAACGGCAGCAGCTCGGTCCTGTGGGTGCCGGATAGCACAAAGTTTCCTGTATATTGATCAGAAATTAGATTATCTAAAGTTTTATTAAATTAAACATATTTACACCATCTAGCATTTCATGAATCTTCAATCTTACTGATACTGTGTGCTGCAGCACTAAAAATGTAGGTGCTGCAAAATCTACATTTGAGTTCTCAGGCTGCAGTAGTGTAAAAATCTTCAGTAACATAATTGTTTGAGAGTGCAGTCTGTTAGAGCGACATTCATCACCAGAGTGAGATGTAACCCATCCAATTTGTCAAAAGGCCAGAGTATCTTCTGCTCTTGAGATGAGGGACCAGCATTTCAGAATATAGAAGGAAGTTTCAGTTTGAAGAGCTTGTGTCTAGAACCAATAAGATAACTGCCACCATTAGTCCCAAACAATGTTAACAATGTTCCATTGGAATTTTTTATTTCACAGTCCTTCATATGTCTTCCATTCTGAGATTTCGGTCTTAGAAGTTCTGAAGTGAACTAGCAAATGAAGGGCAGATTCTGTAAAGGCTCCAGTTGGGATATTTCCTTCGGTGATTGAAAAATCTTTTGGATTTAGTGGGCTAAAGCTCTTTCAAACTTGAGCACAAATCCAAATGAGTCCGACACCCAAGTAAGGACAACATGTAGGTGCGGCATACAAAACAAGCCTAGAAACATTGAACATTTATGAAAAACTTTAGGTGCCAAAACCAAGTACTTCATACTTGTAGCTTATTTCTTTCACAATAAACCTCAAATATTTTTATTGTGAGGTGCTTTATGATGTGAAGGCCATAACCGCTGGCAATCTTCCAGAGCCAAATGTGAACTTATTTTTAGATAAATGAGCCTGAAATACAGAATGGGTAAATGCCTAAAAAATTCCAACTTCAGGAGTGTCAAAAGTAAGCAATTTTTCAATATACCCCACTGGAAATGTAGAGTGCCCTTTAATGGGACCTGTACTGCCCTGGCAACAGACTGAATCAGTCATCTGCTGGTGTATACATTTTGTCAAGTACACTTGGTACACATCTATCCTCATTTGTAAGACATTCTGGAAGTATATTCATTTAAAAACATAACTTAACTTGGCTGGATGGCATTCTCAAAAAACATGCTTATTTGAATTGGTTTGCAAACAAAGTCACTACTAACCATAAATTGAGTGATTCATATTTTCCAAAGTTAATGTGATTTTTTTCTTTTATTGAGGAAGCTCAGAAGAGGGAAGGTGCATGGACAGATCAAATACAACTTCCACAAAGTGAGTGGTGACGGTTTAGACTGGATTGCCCAGGAAGGCGCTCAAGGCTGATAACATCAGTAATATTAAGAGGGTGTGAAAGGCATTTGATGAGAAAATCAACTTGAGGGATAAAGGTAATAAACGATGTATTCGGTTTTTGAATTTTGGGGCCAGCTAGATGGACAAAAATGGTCCTGTAAGTTTCTATGTACACTGGTGACCTCAATGAGCTCCGAATTCACATAGAACAATACAACACAGGAGGTCGTCATTTGGCCAATTGTGTCTTTGCCAGCTCAGTGAAAGAGCTATCCAATTAATCCCACTTCCCTGCTCTTTCCCCATAGCCCTGCAATTTTTTCCTGCAACATTCAGTAGATGTGGTTCTGGTGGTGGAAAAACTTTAATGATCTAATTAGGTCAAACAAGGTAGGCAAACCCACCATAACATTATATTAATGCTGTGTGCAAAACTTGCATGGAAGCTAGAGTTACCTCTTCCTCACTCAGTGTTATGGTACTTTGAATGCTTATGATATGCAGCAGGGTATACTCCACAGCAGTAACCTTTCCCTGCATCCTTAATCCAATTCCCTCCTTTCCATTTACTGTAGTTGCATGCTGCCTGTTGATATAATTATGCCCACTAGGGGCTACATGACATGGTTACACCTCTATGTCTTCCTCACAATTTCAGTTTCTTATTTCTTCTTTGTGTGGAGAAGACAAATATGTAATAAGAAACAAAGAATCTGCATGGAAGGAGGCCCTCCTCAACTCCGTCCTCTTACCCCATTTGCGGGGCAGCCCAGGAGATCCTTGGTGGAGGGGCCAATGGGGGAACAGGGCATTGGGAAGTAGAGTACCTGGCTCAGTTCAGGGTTTGTACTGGCCTCCTGCTCTTTTCTTCTCATCCGATTCACTCACTAGCACTACAGCATATACTGAAGCATAATTTCCTTGCACTCCTTTTGCTGAATGCATCATCTGGAAAAGGAAAGGTTCACAGTCTGACATAGGTCCCTCTTCTCTTTCTCCAAGTATGCCACAGGAAGCTCAGTCAGGTATCAGAGAAATACAGCAAATCAGCACCTCACAGCATGCAGCATCCTTCATCCCAAACTTCCAAAGCATCAACTCTGGGATTTAGAATCTGAGGTTTAGGACAGTGCACTGGGTGATGCAGAGTACAAGAAATTAAGACCATGTGGCAGAGGAGGAACAAGAAACTCCCGCCTGGAGAGCCAGCTCACATATCTCTTCGCGTTGATGATGGCACAGATATAGAACTCAGTGGATCTACTTTTAAAAAGGTGTTTGCTCAGCACAAATTGCTGCAGTCCTTAGACACTGTGCTAAGCAATCTTCAACAGCTGACAGCTAGTGTAGAGAAGTACATTATTAGCATGCACGCTGTGGTGATGCATGGAATCGAAACACTGCAGGCCACCATGCAGCATCTGGCAGGGACATTTGCAGCAGAGCCCCCCTGTGGCAGAGGTCAAAAGGGTAGCTTTGGAATCTTTTCTGAACACTCAGACTGCTGCCATAAGAGGCCTTGGGCTTTAATGTGCAACAGGCTCTCTTCCCTGACTTGGATAAGCTTGGCGGATGAATGGAAAGAGTCGTTGATGATATCTTCATTAATCTTACTGCTGCTATCAGGTCTGCTGTTCGTGCACGATGACAAAGTGCTCAGCAGCAGGAATATACATGGAATGGGTACAGATGACAGTGCTTTCTCTCAGGATGACAACACATCCAAGCCACGCTGCTCCTCCACCCAACCTCGGGTGACTGAACATTTGCCACAAAGCAGCCTGCAGCTGTGGAAGTGGCAGAGCTTGTGGCTAGGCTATCTTAAGCCCAGCTCAGAGAGATGGAAAGACAACTTAATCCTAAGAGTCTTTCTTGGATACACAGCCAGCCACTTCTCATACTCCTGCCACTAGATATGGTAGAATACAAGTGTCACACACACTCTCCAAGAGGAAATAAAAGGTAATGACGGAAAGGTGCATCCTCCACTTGGGCAATCTCACATGCCTGCTTGGAATTTCCTAGGGACACTCGTCCAATTTGTAGAAGGCAAACAAAACAAAAAAAATCTGTGGCAATAAATCATTTCAAGTCTCCTGACTTGATTCTTTTGCTTAAATATTGCAATTTTTTCCCTGATTTGGCAAAAAAAAATACAAAAACTGCAAAGAGTTGAGAAAAACAATGTAAAAGTATACATGGAACTTTCAGGATGTCCCTTTAAATAATTTAGCAATCCTGGACACCCAATGTATTTGGGCGAACGTAGGGAATAGTGTACCTCTGGTGTAAAGGGTGGGAAACTAGCATTGATGTTGAAACAACATAATTTCTGTTCCTTTATAATATTGCATCAAAGCTCCCTCCTCTTTCTGATGAGAGCTTCCTGTGCCTGAGTTACACCAACTGGAAATGCACACAGTGGTTGGGGATTGAGTTTAACTGTTTTCTTTTCATATATACACTGTTAGTCCCCAACTAGCTTATTCATGGTGTGCAACGGAGCTAAAAATCTGTCCCACACACCTCTAAATGTAGGATATATATATTCTCAATACATGGAATGTAATATTAGTCTGTATTTAGAGAAGGTAAGAATCACCTACAATGGTTTCTCTTCCTGCTCCCTCACCGTTACCTCTGGAGTCTCCCAAGGATCATCATTGGCCCCCTCCTATTTCTCATCTACATGCTGCCTCTTGCCTACATCATCCAAAAACACGTCAGGTTCCACACACCCAGCTCTACTTCACCACGCCCTCTCTACCCCTCCACTGGCTCTAAATTGTCAAACGGTTTGTCCGACATCCAGTACTAGATGAGCAGAAATTTCCTCCAACTAAATATTGGGAAGACCGAAGCCATTGTCTTTGGTCCCCGCCACAAACTATTCCCTAGCCACCGACTCCATCCCTCTCCCTGGCAACTGTCTGAGGCTGAACCAGATTGTTCGCAACCTTGGTGTCATATTTGACCACGAGATGAGCTTCTGACCACAAATCCGCGCCATCACTAAGACCGCCTACTTCTACCTCCGTATCATCCGACTCCGCCCCTGCATCGGCTCATCTGCTGCTGAAACCCTCATCTATGCCTTTGTTACCTCTAGACTTGACTATTCCAACGCACTCATGGAGAGTGGAAGATGGTCGAACTCCTATCTTTCACCATCCATACCTCTGCTGCCCGTATCCTAACCCGCACCAAGTCTCGCTCACCAGCACTAATGTTCCCTGTAAGTTGCACTTTGTTCTGCACGGCCGGTTTCTTTAAATGCACGGTATTTACAATGGAAAAGCCAGTGAGCAGCCTGCGCGGGTCCTTTTAGATTGCTGCGCGGCCAGGGAACATTGCCCATCACCCCCGCGCTCGCTGACCTACATTGGCTCCCAGTGAGCAATGCCTCGATTTTAATATTCTCATCCTTGTTTTCAAATCCCTCAATGGCCTCACCCCATCTTATCTCTGTAACCTCCTCTAGCACTACAACCCTCCGAGATATCTGTACTCCTCCAATTCTGGCCTCTAGCGCATTGTAATCACTGCACCACTGATGGCCGTGCCTTCAGCTGCCAAGGACCTAAGCTCTGGAATTCCCTCCCTAAACACCCCTGTCTCTGTACCTCGCTCTTCTCCTTTAAGACGCTCCTTAAAAGCTAGAGGAGCGAGTTGGGTAGGATTGATTGGGGAATGTCACTCAAAGGGTTGACGGTGGATAGGCAATGGCAAACATTCAAAGACCGAATGGATGAACTACAGAATTTGTTCATCCCAGTTTGGCATAAAAATAAAACAAAAAAGGTGACTCAACCATGGCTAACAAGGGAAATTAGGGATAGCGTAAGATCCAAGGAGAGGACATATAAATTGGCCAGAAAAAGCAATAATCCTGAGGATTGGGAGCAGTTTAGGATTCAACAAAGGAGGACAAAGGGATTAATTAAGAAAGGGAAAATAGAATATGAGAGTAAGCTTTCAGGGAACATAAAAACTGACTGTAAAAGCTTTTATAGATGTGTGAAGAGAAAAAGATTGGTGAAGTCAAGCATAGGTCCCTTGCAGTCAGAATCAGGGGAATTTATAATGGGGAACAAAGAAATGGCAGACCAATTAAATACATACTTTGGTTCTGTCTTCACAAAGGAGGACACAAATAACCTCCCAGAGATGCCGGGGAACATAGGGTCTGACGAAAGGGTGGAACTGAAAGAAATCAGTATTTGTAGGGAAATGGTGTTAGGAAAATTGATGGGACTGAAGGCCGATAAATCCCCAGGGCCTGATAATCTACATCCCAGGGTACTTAAGGAAGTGGCCCTAGAAATAGTAGATGCATTGCTGGTCATCTTCCAGAACTCAATAGACTCTGGAACAGTACCCATGGATTGGAGGGTAGCTAATGTTACCCCACTATTCAAAAAAGGTGGTAGAGAAAAAGCGGGGAATTATAGACCGGTGAGCCTGACATCGGTAGTGGGGAAAATGCTAGAGTCTATTATAAAAGATGTAATAGCAGAGCACTTGGAAAGCAGTGACAGGATCGGACAAAGTCAACATGGATTTACAAAAGGTAAATCATGCTTGACTAATCTACTGGAATTTTTTGAGGATGTAACTGGTAAAATAGATAAGGCAGAACCAGTGGATGTGGTGTATTTGGACTTTCAGAAGGCTTTCGATAAGGTCCCGCATAAGAGATTAGCGTGCAAAATTAAGGCACATGGGACTGGGGGCAAGGTATTGACTTGGATAGAGAACTGGTTGGTGGACAGAAAGCAAAGAGTTGAAATAAACGGGTCGTTTTCTGAGTGGCAGGCAGTGACTAGTGGGGTACCGCAAGGATCGGTCCTAGGACCCCAGCTGTTCACAACATATATTAATGATCTAGGCGAGGGAATTGGATGTAATATCTCCAAATTTGCAGACGACACAAAGCTGGGTGGGAGGGTATGCTGTGAGGAGGATGTCGTGAAACTCCAGTACGATTTGGACAGGTTGGGTGATTGGGCAGAAACATGGCAAATGCACTATAATGTGGATAAATGTGAGGTTATCCACTTTGGTGGCAAAAACAGGAAGGCAGATTATTATTTGAATGGCAATAGATTGGGAGAAGGGGAAGTGCAAAGAGACCTGGGTGTCCTTGTGCACCAGTCGCTGAAGGTAAGCATGCAGGTGCAGCAGACGGTTAAGAAGGCAAATGGTATGTTGGCCTTCGTAGCAAGAGGGTTCGAGTACAGGAACAAGGATGTCTTGCTGCAGTTGTACAGGGCCTTGGCGAGACCGCACCTTGAGTATTGTGTGCAGTTTTGGTCGCCTTATCTGAGGAAGGACGTTCTTGCCATGGAAGGAGTGCAGCGAAGATTCAGCAGGCTGATACCTGGGATGGCAGGAATGACGTATGAGGAGAGATTGTGTCGATTGGGCTTATACTCACTGGAGTTTAGAAGACTGAGAGGGGATCTCATCGAAACCTATAAAATTCTGTCAGGCCTGGACAGACTAGATGCAGGAAGGATGTTTCTGATGGCCGGGGAGTCCAGAACCAGGGGTCATAGTCTAAGGATAAGGGGTAAGCCATTTAGGACTGAAATGAGGAGGAATTTCTTCACCCAGAGAGTGGTGAACCTGTAGAATTCTCTGCCACAGAGGGCGGTGGAGGCCAGTTCATTAAATATATTCAAGAAAGAGTTGGATATATTTCTTAAGGCTAAAGGGATCAAGGGATATGGGGAGAAGGCAGGGACAGGGTACTGAATTTGGATGATCAGCCATGATCTCTTTGAATGGCAGAGCAGGCTCGAAGGGCCGAATGGCCTGCTCCTATCTTCTATGTTTCTGTGTTACCTCTTTGACCAAGCTTTTGGTCATCTGCCCTAATATCTTAAGTGGCTCGGTGTCAAATTTTGTTTGACAGCGGTCCTGTGAAGTGCCTTGGGACATTTTACTGTTAAAGGCGCTATATAAATGCAAGTTGTTGGTGTTATATTTCATTTTAGCACTGTGGTTTCCTATCTGATTTTTGTGAATATTTTTATTTTGAAAAAACTGTACTCTGGCTGAAACGATAAGGGAGTTAATATCAATATTTTAGACATACCTCCAATAGTTGTAACCCATTCTTTTAGAAGTGATTTTATATCTTTCAATTCATAGGCTCCAGCGAGGTTAGCTCTCAGATAAACCGAGTCAACAAAAATTTCATGCTGTGAGGATATTTTAGCCTGGTGGCCTGATGTGGAAGTACCAGGATCAACCTGTAAGTAAATAAAAAGTGGTGATTTGGAATAAAGTACACACTAAATTACTAATATTTAAGTAATTGATACTTGGTAGCATTACTGTCATGGAAAGGCTTCTTTTTGACAGAACTGAATGATACAGCTGCTAAAAATAAAACACTTGGCAGCATGATGGTATCATTACTGTTTAGATCTATACTCTGTATTGTAGAACTAAGCTACGTTAGTCACAAGTTAATTAGAACAGTATCCTGACTTCTACTTGGAAATAACTATTTCACTGAGACTGACAAATATTAATCCATACCCTTTGCTAAGAATACTTAAAAAGAAAGTGCACTAATGGCAACTTTCTAATGGTGATTGGACTCTTCATTTGTATTGTAATGCCAGAAATCCATTATGACCTGAGTGCTAAAGGTACCAGTACTGTAGAAAAACCAAAAGGATTCTGTATATTGCCTACCAAGAGAACAATCTCTTAAAAATGTATACAACTTCTGTAAATGTGTTTTCCTGAGAATTGGAGTCAGGAGTTTGAAACTGGTACTTTTTTGCCGTCCAGTCAGTCTGAAAAACAAGCTAAGTGAATAGGAGGTGGGAGAACAGATTTAGCATCTTTATATACAAGACAAAACAAATTAGTTCTGCATACCAAAGTACAAAACAAACTCCTTATTCAGTAAGTTTAAAACTAGTCACAATTTACTGCTGAACCAGGTTTAGTGTATTGCACAATATTACCTGCAGTTTTTCTTTGACTTGGTGTTCATGTCGGATCAAGTCAGGTAGTACTTTATGTGGACTGACCATTAACTTATTTTTAAGAGGACTTTGAACTTTAATGGGACTGGTTTGATTCTTCTTCTTGAACCGTTTCTTTGATTTTTCAGCAACAGTGTTCTTTAACTGTAGTAATGGATTCTTCATGCCTAGAACAGTAAAATATAGTATTTCACCACATCTTTGAATAGCTTTTACCTCCAGAAACAAATTGTGAACCAATTTATACAATTTACTTCAATGGCCTTCCCTAGTACTCACTCCAAAAGTCTATCACCTTTCACATAAACAAGTTCTAGCCACTTTCTTCTTGCTGCCAAGTTCCTAATCTTTAAACCCATGTGCCCTGTCTGAACTCGTCACCACAGTGAACAATTATCATGGATACACTTATTTTTCCATCTCAATTTTCTTCCCCCCCCATTCTTTATATGTGAGACTAAACAGAGTGTGGATTGAACAGCCTACCTACATTATCTAGGCTCACATATGCAGAACTGCCTCTTTGGCATGGTACTGGATTGTGATTGGCAACTGGAACTCTACAAGGGGAGAAAATGGGCAGAAAAATGTATCTCACTCTGAATTCTCCCCAGAGTCACCCGTGGGTCTCTACTTGCTGCCTCCCTGCAGCAGTACAGTTAAGATCAGGAACTCAGTATTTTGTTTGTGGGGGGTGGAAGGTCCCACAGTTGCAAGCCCACTCTATGGTATAGTATACTGTCAGCCCTACTGTTTGAATTATTTAATACTGCTTAAATTTCCACGTGCATTTCATTCAAAGGTTAATACAGTTGTTTCTGAATAGTTTTTTAAAATGTAATTCTCTCTTTAGGGGAAGATGCAAGGATAAGTTCATATAGAATGACTAAATACTCTGAGGAACATACTGGTTACTAAGCTGCTGATACCATGGAAATGCCATGCCAAAGAAGGCAACCAGTTAAAAATAAATAATGCAAGGATAGAAACTCTTGAGTTTTACTCAATTTATCTGTCAGATTGCAACAAAAATAAGATGGTAGTAACCCAAATGGAAATCTAGGTTAATGCTCTCCTGAGCAAATCTTCTTCGAACCTCAAGATGTCTATTGCAGGTAGAAGGGATTAACAACTAAGTTCTTGTAAGTATTCAGTCAGTTTATTTTATCTGCAAATTACATTCAACGGTTTCCAAAAAATATATTTCTTCTGAGAATGACAGGCAGTTGGATTGTATGTCTGTGAGTAGTTGATTACAAAGAGTGAAGGGTAAAAATTCTGGTATGGGTGTGGCCATAACTTTTTTATTATGCTGTTCACTGGATTTGGAACGGGGTCAACGGCAAGCCAAAGTGGCAAGCAGAAATCCCGTCCTGCCACATTTGAGCCCCCTTAAAAGAGTCCATGGAATTTCCAAGCTTTTATCTTTAAATTCATACATCAGGTAAACATTATTAAGTTAATGGTACATATTTATGAATGGAGTATACGTATGATTGTGTTTTATAAACATAAATGACAATAACATTGATGGTTATATTCAGGTGAGTTACCATATACAGTACATAGAATTTACAGTACAGAAACAGGCCATTCAGCCCAACTGGTCTGTGCTGGTGTTTATGCGCCACACGAGCCTCCTCCCACCTCACTCAGCTCACCCTATCCTTCCATTCATTTCTCCCTCATGTACTTATCTATTTATAAAGTTACATTCAGTGAAGTTAAATTTACAAAATTACATTTTAATACGCTAGCCTTGAAAAAAACTTCAGAATTTTACGAGTTCGTACTGGGACTAAATGTGAAGGACTCCTCGTATTCTCACCTTGTCGATGTCTTTGATCATAAGCAGCTCTCAGTTCTTCTTGTACATCAGGGGGCAAAGCAGCAAAAACCTCAGGATCAACCTGAGTTTGAAAAACAAAATATCCTGAATACTAAATTCTCTTTACATGTTGTTGTTTGTACAAATACAGTAATTTATTCATTAAGATTTACAAAAAACAAGTCTTATTTGAATTTAAAGGCATTTGATACAATGCAGCAGAAGAGGCACGAATAGAAGATACTTTACCTGTGAAAATGCTGGGAGGGCTACAATCAGTCCAGCAGTGCTGCTTGGTTCTGGAGATCCTGGCAGCTCTAGAATCACTGTCCCCATTGACACAGGTACATGTCCAGTAACAATGCCTTTCACTGACTCTTTGCCGCGGATATCAGTAAAATTGGGCTGCTGTCGAGCCAAATATGTCTGCTTCACCTGCTCTCTAATATCTGGGGGGAGCGCTGCCAAAACAGAAGGATCTATCTAAAAAAGAGAGAGAAAAACCAAGACATTACTCGTCTGAAACATTTTCTCTAAGTGGATTTTCTAAAAGGTTTAGGTTTTCATTTTTTTGGTGCGCAAGATGCATAGTAGCTATGAAAAGTGTAAAATTACTACTACATATAATATTTAACGAAGCTGTAAATCACAGTATATGCACTGAATTTCACAAAGTATCACTGACTTATTTACCAGTCAAGATTAAAGCATTATTACTCTAAATTAATTACTTGAACAGAAAATTATGCAATTAACTTTCTTTAAAATTGGTCCTTAAACTGCTGCTTTAACCCCAAGAACTACAGCAGTTCACCACCAAAATAAAGAATGCAATGTTAATAATCCACTGTATTTCCACAAGTCCTATTCCACTTGATATTCAGCATAACAGGTGTACAGAAAATACTTTCCCATACATTTAACGGCAGAAATTGTGTATGCAGAATGCTGCAAACGTTATTTAGTCCTCAAAAGGGTTAAACCTTGCTCCTGAGATTTGAATGACCATATAAGTTTGATTTTAGAGGTACACTTGTCTAGACTGACAGTGGGCTGGTACATTTGGCCTCAATACCTCTGAGGAAAACTGGCCAAGGTTCCTCCTCCTGATAGTTATCTGGTGATCCGTGCTGGAAGCGTGTGCAAATGGACGTCAGGCAAGGACAGGATCAGGCTTGATAGTGCTGTCCCAACAGTTTAATAGCCTGTCAGTACTTACTCTCAAGGATCACAGATGAATAACAGCCACTTGGGTAATGTACCCAGGGAACTACACCCTGGCAGGGAGTCGGTGTTTTCAGGCAAAAAAAAGGGAGAAAATGGAGAGAAATAAATTAAAAAAGAAAAGAAAATGAGGAAATACATCATGCTGTCTTTGAAAGGCACTAAAAGGTTATTACAAGAGGGTACATGCATGTGTATGGGGTGGAATGAGCCTATGGATTTTTTCATTAGTTAGGGTGCCATCAGTAAGTATCCTGTACATGCAGCATTACAATGAACTTCAAGGAAACAGAAAACCAAACCTGAAAAAAATTCTAAAGTTAGGATTTCTAGTGTACATCATCTTTCCTTGAATAGAATGTCCTCTTCATTATTTTAAACATGGTCTCTTCAAAACAAATTAAACATTTCACAAGTTCATTTATTTTAATTGCTACTATTGAAATTGATACAAAAAAATTATGGGGTCATATAGTACCAAACTAGCTCTCCTAAACAAATTCCAGCCTCTGATACGGTCATTAAGTGACACATCGCACCCTCTTAGCAAGAAATAATCAAAGCTGTAGTGTTGCTTTTCATTCTCCTCAATGCACCCAAAATTAAAGACCTTGTTGTATTGGAATATGTTTTTAAAAAAAAATCAGTTTATCAAAGAGCCTGTCCAAGAGTGGAGTACAACTGTGGAATTGACGTACATGGATCCTAAAGTTGCTCATGTGTTAATTTTACATCACACTAAACTTAGTGGTGTATGCCATTTAAACACTGGCTGTGACTTTTAAGTTGAAAAATGTCATGAGAAAATGACTTGTGTTGCTCTGCAACAGTGCTCTGGGGACATAATGAGATGACCATTAAGCAGTCTCACACTGAGCAGGGAGATATTGGTAATCTCTTGAAACAATCCTTCGAATGCAGTTATTAATTCAAACAAGAAACCACCCCATTCTAAGAGCCATCTTTCTGCTGCTATTAAAGGTGCTGTAATACCAGGAAGTGGTTTATACATTAATATTTGTACCTGAGAAGGGGATGGCACTTCAATATTAATGTCAGGTCGATCCCTACGGATAGTTGTGTTCTCAGGGGTATGTGTTCCACCAGCTTTTACTGAGGTTTCGGAACTATTGACACTTGTATCTCGACTAGGTGAAAGCAAAGGAGGATTTCCAGTTGCTGCTGTCTTTTTCCATGCACAATCTGGGTCTGTGATCGAGTTTAAAAAGAAAATACAGCAAGACGAGTGTCATAATGAATGAATACTGCACATGATAATTAAATACAACTAACATTGCACAAGTATGAAAAGTCATATAATTCATAAAAGTAGTTGCCCTCAGTGCCTTATGGCTTTCATAGAGGGTTGTGAAATGGCCTTGTATGATGCTACTACTTATATGCATTATGTTAAATGAAACAAGTTGAGCAGAACAAAACAATTTTCCTTTAAATCATCATGCAATATTTTTATTACAATGTCCAATGAGATAAAAGTGAGAATCTATAAATGTATAGCAAATTACATTTCAACCATAAATATTAGTGGTGAATCAAATGTACTGTAAAACAAATTGCATCTTCAGAAATGTTGTTTAATTTTCAGTATTATGCCACAATACTGTTTAAATACCATAATTCCTCAAATGGCAATTTCAAAATCTGACCTGTCCATTGAGGGAAAACGTCAAAGAAAGACAATTATTTCCACAGAAAGTATCAAACTGATCTGGTCTTGATCATTTCAAAGTCATTGTATAGTGTAGTTAGCAGAGAAACAGAAATAAACTGCTATCTTATGATCGCAGTCAAGAAATGAATGATGCATGCAGCAGAAGATTTTTTTAAATTTTTTTAAAGCACCCCTTTTCTGTAATTAATGGAAATTGCAACTGCACAGAAAAAAAATTGCAGGTCCTTCTGACAGAATCAATTTTGCCTAGAAGTCTAACACTGTTGATATCTAGAGATGGTCTCAGTTGTTGGCCCCGGACCAGAGACTTCAGAAATACAACAAGGCTCACCATATTGCTTGTAATTCAAAATTGTTGATGCGTCATTTGAACTTTGCTGGAGACCAGAGGCCTTGTGCTTCTTTGTGCTACACGTGGCTCCTGGTGGAAAATGCACATACTAATGTCAGACAGTGGTAAAAACTGTAACCATAATTCTAAGAGAACATTCCATTTTCTAAGCTCATCGTCAGAGATCCAGACAGGCTTCCTGTCTAATAGCGACACTGGAGAGCAATGCAAAATACACAGTAATTAGTAGTCTTTCAGGTAGGACTCTCTCAAAGATCTGCTATAAATCCAAAATAGACTATGCCAGAGAGATTTCCACTATCATATTTATTTTTATGTCCTCAAATTCATAGAGGACCTTCCCCTCTGAAATCCATGCCACTGTCACTTATTAAATGAGTACTATCAAATTACTCCTTAGTGATGGGGCTGTAATTACCGGGATATGAAAATATAATTCTGGTCCCAGTGCAGAGCAAAGTGTTTGCTGATTTCCCATCAAACTTACCTTGCGTGATATTGGAAAGTCAGCTAATTAGCATTTAACCTGCAAGGTCACCCAATTAACCTGTGAACTCCCTAAATGGACTGGACTTGGTACAAGGAACTTATTGAGGGGATAGAACCATAGAAGTTCACAGCACAGAAGGCGGCCATTTGGCTAATCATGTCTACACCAGCTCTACAGCAATCCACAACTAATCCTGCTCTTTCAGTCTCGCCTTGCAATTTTCTCAGCTTTAAATATTTGTCCAATTTTCCCTTATAAAATGCAATGTTTCTGCCTCAATCATACCCTGTGGCAAAACATTGCACATTTGAGAAATTTCTCAAAACCTCTCATGACTCTCAGTGATCACTTTAAATTGATAGCCTCTCATCACTGACCCTCCAACCAGAGGAAATAGTCTTTCTCTATTCACTGTCAAAACCCGTCAGTTTAAAAATCTCTATTAAATCTCCTCTTAATAATCCTAGTATCTCAAGTTCCCCTTTATACCTATAGTTTCCTGTGCCTGCCATCATCCTAGTGCATCTATGCTCTATGTTCTCTATACTTTAATAACTTTCTGTTATGGAATGTCTAAAACTGCACATAGTACACTAATTATGGCCTACCCAGTGTTTTGTACAAATTTATTATAGACTGGGTATTGTGCAATGAGAAGGGACTTATCAGCAATCTTCTTGTACGAGGCCCCTTGGGTCAGAGCGATCATAATATGATCGAGCTCTCAGTCGAGATGGAGAGTGAGGAAATTGAATCAGAGACTAAGGTCCAGAACTTAAATAAAGGGAATTACGAGGGTATGAGACGGGAATTGGGTAAGATTGATTGGGTGGTGTTTCTGGGGGGATTGACAGTGGAGAGACAATGGCAAGCATTCAAAGATAGAATGGAAGAATTCCAGAACATGTTTATACCGGTTTGGCATAAAAATAAACCTAAAAAGGTGACTCAACCGTGGATAACGAGGGAAATTAGGGACAGCATAAAATAAAAAAAAAGGGCATATCAACTGGCAAAAAAAAGCACCAGACCGGAAGATTGGGGGCAGTACAGGATACAGCAAAAGAGGACAAAGGGATTAATCAGGAAGGGGAAAATAGAATACGAAAGTAAACTTGCAGCAAACATAAAGACAGACTGCAAAAGCTTTTATCGGTATATCAGGAGGAAAAGACTGGTAAAATCCCAAGTCGGTCCCTTGCAGTCCGATTCGGGAGAATATATAATGGAGAATAAGGAAATGGCAGACCAATTAAACTCATACTTTGGTTCTGTATTCACAAAGGAGGACACAAATAACCTCCCAGGAATATCGGCAAACATAGGGACTAATGAGAGGGAGGAGCTGACAGAAATTAGTATCTCTAGGGATATGGTGTTGGGTAAGTTGAGGGGACTGAAGGCCGACAAATCCCCGGGGCCTGATAAACTACATCCTAGGGTACTTAAGGAGGTGGCCCTGGAGATAGCAGATGCTCTAAGGATCATCTTCCGGAACTCCATTGACTCGGGAACAGTACCCGTGGATTGGAGGGTAGCTAATGTTACCCCAATATTTAAAAAGGGGGGTAGAGAGAAAGCAGGGAATTATAGACCAGTAAGCCTTACATCGGTTGTGGGCAAAATGCTAGAGTCCATTATTAAGGATAAAATAGCGGAGCACTTGACAAATGGGGAAAGGATCGGACAGAGTCAACATGGATTTACAAAGGGTAAATCGTGTTTGACTAATCTGCTGGAATTTTTTGAGGAAGTAACTGGTAAAATAGATGGGGGAGAGCCAGTGGATGTGGTGTACCTTGACTTCCAGAAAGCCTTCGATAAGGTTCCACACAAAAGATTATCATGCAAAATTAAGGCTCATGGAATTGGGGGCAAAGTATTAACGTGGATAGAGAACTGGCTGGCGGATAGAAAACAGAGAGTTGGAATAAACGGCTCGTTTTCGGAGTGGCAGGCAGTGACCAGCGGGGTGCCGCAAGGATCTGTCCTGGGACCCCAGCTGTTCACAATATATATAAATGATCTGGATCAGGGAATTGGATGCAATATTTCCAAATTCGCTGACGACACTAAACTAGGAGGAGGGGTGGGCTCTGATGAGGATGTCAGGAGGCTACAGTGCGATTTGGACAGGTTGGGGGAATGGGCGGATACGTGGCAGATGCACTATAATGTGGATAAATGCGAGGTTATCCACTTTGGGGGTAAAAACAGGAGGGTAGATTATTATCTAAATGGTAATAGATTGGGAGATGGGGAAGTGCAGAGGGACCTGGGTGTTCTTGTGCACCAGTCACTGAAGGAGAGCATGCAGGTGCAACAGGCGATTAAGAAGGCAAATGGTATGTTGGCCTTCATATCAAGGGGGTTCGAGTATAGGAATAGGGATACCTTACTACAGCTGTACAAGGTGCTGGTGAGACCGCATCTGGAGTATTGTGTACAGTTTTGGTCGCCCCATCTGCGGAAGGATGTTCTTGCCATGGAAAGAGTGCAACGGCGATTCACCAGGCTGATACCTGGAATGGCGGGAATGACCTACGAAGAGAGATTAAATAGTTTGGGCTTGTACTCACTGGAGTTTAGAAGATTGAGAGGGGATCTCATCGAAACATATAAAATTATGGCAGGCCTGGACAGGCTGAATTCAGAATGTTTCCAATGGCCGGGGAGCACAGAACCAGGGGCCACAGTCTAAAAATAGCGGGCAAATCATTTAAAACAGAGATGAGGAAGAATTTCTTCACTCAAAGAGTGGTGAGCCTGTGGAATTCCCTGCCACAGAGGGCTGTGAAGGCTAATTCAATAAATATTTTCAAGAGAGAATTGGATATATTTCTGAAGGCTAAGGGGATTAAGGGTTACGGAGAAAAGGCGGGGACGGGGTACTGAACTGGTAAGATCAGCTATGATCTCAGACGAAGATCAGCCATGATCTCATTGAATGGCGGAGCAGGCTCGAAGGGCCGAATGGCCTACTCCTGTTCCTATCTCTATGTTTCTATGTTTCTATGTTTACTCTTGTACTCTATATTCCAATTCATCAAACCCAAAATGCTGTTGACCATTATGGTTTCATTTACCTGCACTTCAAGGAATTATGTATTTGTACCCCTAGGTGTACACACTCTCCAGTGCCTTTCCACTGAGCATATACAGTGCAGCAACAACTCAAAGGGGTTCTGCTGCTGCTATTTAGATGAGGCGGTACATCCTTTAACAAGACATTAACTCTGGACCCTATGAAGTCTCATGGCTTCAGGCCAAGCATGGGCAAGGAAACCTCCTGCTGATTACCACCTACCACCCTCCCTCAGCTGATGAGTCAGAGCTCGTCCACGTTGAATACCACTTGGAAGAAGCACTGAAGGTAGCAAGGGCAAAAAATGTACTCTGGGTGGGGGACTTCAGTGGCTATCACCAAGAGTGGCTCAGTAGCACCACTACTGATCAAACTGGCCGAGTCCTGAAGGACATAGCTGCCAACACGAGGGGAAAAACCCACTTGACCTCGTCCTCACCAATCTACCTGTCGCAGATGCATCTGTTCATGACAGTATTGGTAACACTGCCCACCGCACAGTTCTTTGGAGACTAAGTCCTCTCTTCACATTGAGGATTCAGACCAGACCTAGCAGCTCAAAACAGGGCATCCATGAGGCACCGTAGACCATCAGCAGCAGCAAAATTGTATACGATCACAATCTGTAACCTCATGGCCCAGCATAGCCCTCACTCTACCATTACCATCAAGCCAGGGGACCAACCCTGGTTCAATGAGGAGTGTAGTAGAGCATGCCAGGAGCAGCACCAGGTGTATCTAAAATGAGGTACCAACCTGGGGAAACAGGACCACATGCATGCTGAACAGCAGAAGCAGCATGCTATAGGCAGAGCTAAGCGGTCCGACAACCAACCGATCAGATCAAAGCTCTGCAGTCCTGCCATATTCAGTCATGAATGGTGGTGGACAATTAAACAACTAACGGGAGGAGGAGGTTCCATGAACATCCCCATCCTCAATGATGGTGGAGCCCAGCACATAAGTGCAAAAGACAATGCTGAAGCGCTACAACTATTTTCAAGCAGAAGTGCCAAGTGGATGATCCATCTCGGCCTTCTCCCGAGGTCCCCATCATCACAGAAGCCAGTCTTCAACCAATTCGATTCACTCCACATGATATATCATACCAAGAAACGGCTGAGTGTACTGGATACAACAAAGGCTATGGGCCCCGACAACATGCTAGCTGTCAGCTGTGGTTCAGTGGGTAGCACTCTCGCCTCAGTCAGAAGGTTGTGGGTTCAAGTCCCACTCCAGGAACTTGAGCATAAAAATCTCGGCTGACACTACTAACAAGCTGCACTTACCAATAACCTTATCACCGATGGTTAGTTTGGGTTCCACCAGGACCGCTCGACTTAAAAAAAAAAAAAAAATTCGTTCCTGGGATGTGGCGTCGCTGGCAAGGCCAGCATTTATTGCCCATCCCTAGTTGCCATTGAAAACGTGGTGGTGAGCCGCCTTCTTCAACCGCAGCAATCCCTGCGGTGAAGGTACTTCCCGTAGTGCTGTTTGGGAGGATGTTCCAGGATTTTGACCCAGCGACGATGAAGGGACAGCGATATATTTCCAAGTCAGGATGGTGTGTGACTTGGAGGGGACCTAGTCCTTTCTAGGTGGTAGAGGTCGCGGGTTTGTGAGGTGCTGCCGAAGAAGCTTTGGCGAGTTGCTGCAGTGCATCATTTAGATGGTACACACTGCAGCCACAGTGTGCCGATGGTGGAGGGAATGAATGTTTAAGATGGTGGATGGGGTGTCAATCAAGCGTGCTACTTTGTCCTGGATGTTGTTGAGCTTCTTGTGTTGTTGGAGCTGCTCTCATCTAGGCAAGTGGAGAGTATTCCATCACACTCCTGACTTGTGCCTTGTAGATGGTGGAAAGGCTTTGGGGAGTCAGCAGGCGAGAGACTCACTGCAGAATACAGGAAACTTTGTGCTATCCGGCACCGACGGGACCGAGCTGCTGCCGTTCCCTCAAAACTGCAGTGCACTCCAGAGCTAATGTTGAAACATACGAAGATTTTCCGTATGAATCAACATAGAAACATAGAAGATAATAGCAGGAGTAGGCCATTCGGCCCTTCGAGCCTGCTCCGCCATTCAATGTGATCATGGCTGATCATCCAAATTCAGTACCCTGTCCCTGCCTTTTCCCCATATCCCTTGATCCCTTCAGCCTCAAGAAATATATCCAACTCTTTCTTGAATATATTTAATGAACTAGCCTCCACCGCCCTCTGTGGCAGAGAATTCCACAGGTTCACCACTCTCTGGGTGAAGAAATTCCTCCTCATTTCAGTCCTAAATGGCTTACCCCTTATCCTTAGACTATGACCCCTGGTTCTGGACTCCCCAGCCATCAGAAACATCCTTCCTGCATCTAGTCTGTCCAGACTTGACAGAATTTTATAGGTTTCGATGAGATCCCCTCTCAATCTTCTAAACTCCAGTGAGTATAAGCCCAATCGACACAATCTCTCCTCATACGTCATTCCTGCCATCGCAGGTATCAGCCTGGTGAATCTTCGCTGCACTCCCTCCATGGCAAGAACGTCCTTCCTCAGGTAAGGTGACCAAAACTGCACACAATACTCAAGGTGCGGTCTCACCAAGGCCCTGTACAACTGTAGCAAGACATCCCTGTTCCTGTACTCGAACCCTCTTGCTACGAAGGCCAACATACCATTTGCCTTCTTAACCGCCTGCTGCACCTGCATGCTTACCTTCAGCGACTGGTGCACAAGGACACCCAGGTCTCTTTGCACTTCCCCTTCTCCCAATCTATTGCCATTCAAATAATAATCTGCCTTCCTGTTTTTGCCACCAAAGCGGATAACCTCACATTTATCCACATTATAGTGCATTTGCCATGTTTCTGCCCAATCACCCAACCTGTCCAAATCGTACTGGAGTTTCCCGACATCCTCCTCGCAGCTTACCCTCCCGCCCAGCTTTGTGTTGTCTGCAAATTTGGAGATATTACATCCAATTCCCTCGCCTAGATCATTAATATATATTGTGAACAGCTGGGGTCCTAGGACCGATCCTTGCGGTACCCCACTAGTCACTGCCTGCCACTCAGAAAACGACCCGTTTATTCCAACTCTTTGCTTTCTGTCCGCCAACCAGTTCTCTATCCAAGTCAATACCTTGCCCCCAATCCCATGTGCCTTAATTTTGCACGCTAATCTCTTATGTGGGACCTTATCGAAAGCCTTCTGAAAGTCCAAATACACCACATCCACTGGTTCTGCCTTATCTATTTTACCAGTTACATCCTCAAAAAATTCCAGTAGATTAGTCAAGCATGATTTACCTTTTGTAAATCCATGTTGACTTTGTCCGATCCTGTCACTGCTTTCCAAGTGCTCTGCTATTACATCTGTTATAATAGACTCTAGCATTTTCCCCACTACCGATGTCAGGCTTACCGGTCTATAATTCCCCGCTTTTTCTCTACCACCTTTTTTGAATAGTGGGGTGACATTAGCTACCCTCCAATCCATGGGTACCGTTCCAGAGTCTATCGAGTTCTGGAAGATGACCAGTAATGCATCTACTATCTCTAGGGCCACTTCCTTAAGTACCCTGGGATGTAGACCATCAGGCCCTGGGGATTTATCGGCCTTCAGTCCCATCAATTTTCCTAACACCATTTCCCTACAAATACTGATTTCTTTCAGTTCCTCTCTCATCAGACCCTATGTTCCCCGGCATCTCTGGGAGGTTATTTGTGTCCTCCTTTGTGAAGACAAAACCAAAGTATGTATTTAGTTGGTCTGCCATTTCCTTGTTTCCCATTATAAATTTCCCTAATTCTGACTGTAAGGGACCTACGCTTGACTTCACCAATCTTTTTCTCCTCACATATCTATAAAAGCTTTCAGTCAGTTTTTATGTTCCCTGCTAACTTACTCTCATATTCTATTTTCCCTTTCTTAATTAATCCCTTTGTCCTCCTTTGTTGACTCCTAAACTGCTCCCAATCCTCAGGATTATTGCTTTTTCTAGCCAATTTATATGTGCTCTCCTTGGATCTTATGCTATCCCTAATTTCCCTTGTTAGCCACGGTTGAGTCACCTTTTTTGTCTTATTTTTATGCCAAACTGGGATGAACAAATTCTGTAGTTCATCCATTCGGTCTTGGAATGTTTGCCATTGCCTATCCACCGTCAACCCTTTGAGCGCCATTCCCCACTCAATCCTACCCAACTCGCTCCTCAGACCATCGTAGTTTCCTTTATTTAAATTGAGGACCCTTGTCTCTGAGTCAACTACTTCATTCTCCATCTTAATGAAGAATTCGATCATATTATGATCGCTCCGACCCAAGGGGCCTCGTACAACAAGATTGCTAATTAATCCTTTCTCGTTACATAATACCCAGTTTAAGATGGCCTGATCTCTGGTTGGTTCCTCGACATATTGGTCCAGGAAACCATCCCGTAAACACGCCAGGAATTCCTCCTCCACAGTATTGTTACTAATTTGGTTGGCCCAATCTCATAATCATAATCAACTTTATTGTCATTGTTAGTGCACAAGTGCAGTACAACGAAATGTAGGCTTGCGGCTCCCGAGAGTGTACATTTAGATTAAGACATTTAAACATTCAACATTCATTTGGCTTGTAATACATTAACATAAACATAACCATAATAAAGTGCATTGGCAGATGTGCAGGCTTTAGAGTTTATTTGTGGAGTTCAGTAGGATGACAGCCCTGGGAAAGAAGCTGTTCCTAAATCTGGCCGTACGGGTGCGAATGCATCTGTAGCGTCTCCCAGATGGCAGGAGGGCGAACAGACTGTGGCTGGGGTGAGTAGGGTCTTTGATGATGGACCGTGACCTCCGTAAACAGCGTTTCTGGTATATGTGCTCTATGGTCGGTAGCCGGGTGCCGGAAATGCGTTGGGCAGTTTTGACTACCCGCTGCAGGGCTTTCCGGTCATAGTAGCTACAGCTGCCATACCATACTGTGATACAGTTCGTCAGGATGCTCTCTATTGTGCAGCGGTAAAAGTTAGAGAGGATCAGGGGTGACAGGTTACATCCCTTCAGCCTCCTTAGGAAATATAGGCGCTGCTGGGCCTTCTTCACCAGAGAGGAGTGTGGTAAACCACTGTTTGTATTCCACTGTGTACATGCCTTGGCTGACTCCTCCCACAAGTCGTAGTATAAAGGTGACTGCTCCCCAGCCCTTTGTATTTCTGGACCGGTCGACCACTCGAGGCAGACCTTCATTCTTTTGTTAATAAAAGCCTTTAGTTACTCTCTTAACTCTCAGTCTTTTATGAGTAATTGATAGCGCATCAATTTTATTAACAAAATTTTTATAATGGAGAAGATCCTCACACCAGCATGCCTGGACTTAGATCATCGGGAGGCGGACTCATCCACCAAGTTTACTCACTGGCTTAAGTGTTTCGAAAAATTCCTGACCGCCTCCGCAGCAATCAAATCGGACGAGGACAAACTGGATGTCCTGACCTCCAAAGTGAACCACCGAGTGTACTCGGTCATCCAAGACGCGACCTCGTACGCGGACGCTATCAAGCTCAAGGACCAGTACACGCACCCAGTGAACGAAGTGTACGCCAGGCACCTTCTGGGGAGTCGTAAACAACCTGGGGAATCGACCGTGGAATACCTTCAGACACTGTCTGTGCTTGGCCGGGCCTGTGGTTGTAAGGATGTAAAGGCCGCCGTGTACACAGAGGAACTTATCCGGGACGCTTTTGTAGCGGGCCACAGATCCAATTACACCCGACAGCGACTGTTGGAGCAGAGTGACCTCGACCTCAACAAGGCCTCTGAACTCGCACTATCATTGGATGCAGCCTACCGGGGCATGGATGCCTACTCCTCTGCACCGTGGACGCCGCGGGGAATGACAGCCTGGGACACGGTAGGACCGCCTCATAGCGCCGTGCCACCCCAGCAACGGCCCAACTACCGCAGCAGTGTCCCAAGGCCAGACAGCAGTGCCCCAAGGCCAGAAATGCTACTTCTGTGGCCAGGCAAAACACCCCAGAGCGCGCTGCCCGGCGAAAAACGCGATCTGCTCGGGCTGCGGGAAGAAGGGACACTACGCTAGCGTCTGCAGGGCCAAAGCCACCCCGAACCCCAGCAGCGCCGCGTGTGGGCCATGCGGGCCGCCATCTTGGGCCTCCCCGGCCATGTGCGAACCACCGGTACAGCAGCCATTTTGGACGCCTCCAGCCACATGGGGATCATGGACGCCGCCATCTTGGACGACAGCCGGAACGCAGCAGGCCCCCAACACCGCCTCATCTGATACCCGCAGCGACACACCGACCCCTACGCTGGCATCCGTTACACTGGACCAAGCGAGACCGCACCAGCTGGCCAGTTCCACAATGGACATTAAGGTAAATGGTCACGATACAATCTGCCTTTTTGACTCTGGGAGCACGGAGAGCTTCATCCACCCCGACACGGTGCGGCGTTGCTCTCTCCCAGTCCTGCCTGCGCACCAGTGGATTTCTATGGCCTCCGAGTCCCAGTCGGCGGACACTGCGTGGTGACACTCGTAGTAGACAGGACCGTGTACGATCATTTTAAACTTCTGGTCCTGCCCGACCTCTGCGCTGCCGTCCTGCTGGGATTAGATTTTCAGTGCCACCTTAAAAGTGTTACGATGGCGTACGGTGGACCCCTACCCCCACTCACAGTCCGCAGCCAGCAGCTTCCAAATTGCCTGCTGCGCACCAGGTGCAACCTCTCCACACTCAGAGTCACCCCCCCACCACTGTTTGCTAACCTCACCCCCGACTGTAAGCCCATCGCCACAAAGAGCAGGCGATACAGTGCCGGGGACAGGGTTTTCATTAAAACCGAAGTGGAGCGGCTCCTGAAGGAAGGGATTATTGAGGGCAGCACCAGCCCCTGGCGAGCCCAGGTTGTGGTCGTTAAGACCGGCGAGAAGCAGCGCCTGGTCATCGACTACAGCCAGACAATAAATCGCTACACCCTGCTGGACGCCTACCCACTCCCCCGCATAGCTGATATGGTCAACCAGATCGCGCAGTACCGCGTCTTCTCGACCATTGACCTGAAATCAGCGTACCACCAGCTCCCTATCCGCCCTGAGGACCGCCAGTATACCGCCTTTGAGGCAAACGGCCGCCTCTATCACTTCCTTAGGGTTCCCTTTGGCGTCACCAACGGGGTCTCCGTCTTCCAAAGGGAGATGGACCGGATGGTAGATCAAAATGCGTTGCAGGCCACTTTCCCATATCTGGACAATGTGACCATCTGCGGCCGTGACTTGCAGGACCATGACGCAAACCTCGAAAAATTCCTCCGCACCGCCCAACTCCTGAACCTGACATATAACAAGGAGAAGTGCATATTCCGCACAAACCGCCTCGCCATCCTTGGCTGTGTTGTGGAACACGGAGTCATCGGCCCCGACCCCGACCGGATGCGTCCCCTTATGGAACTCCCACTGCCTCAAGGCCCTGAAGAGGTGCCTAGGGTTTTTCTCCTATTACGCCCAGTGGGTCCCCTACTATGCGGACAAGGCCCGTCCGCTGATCAAGTCCACCTCTTTTCCCTTGACGGCAGAGGCCCGCTTAGCCTTCCACCGTATCAAGGAGGACATTGCCAAAGCCACCATGCACGCAGTGGACGAATCCATCCCCTTCCAGGTGGAAAGCGACGCGTCCGACTTTGCCCTGGCCGCTACCCTCAATCAGGCGGGGAGACCCGTGGCCTTCTTTTCACGAACCCTCCAAGGCCCGGAGACCAGACACTCCGCTGTTGAGAAGGAGGCCCAGGCGATTGTGGAGGCTGTGCGTCATTGGAGGCACTACCTGGCCGGAAAACGATTTACCCTGCTCACTGACCAGCGTTCAGTTGCTTTCATGTTTAACAACAAGCAGAGGGGCAAAATCAAAAATGACAAGATCTTGAGGTGGAGAATCGAACTTTCCACCTACAGTTACGAGATCTTGTACCGGCCCGGGAAGCTCAATGAACCCCCGGATGCGCTATCGCGTGGCACCTGCGCCAGCGCGCAGATCGATAGACTGCGGGCCCTCCACAATGACCTCTGCCACCCGGGGGTCACCAGGTTCTTCCACTTGATCAAGGCCCGCAACCTGCCTTACTCTATTGAGGAGGTGAGGACCATTTGGAAGGATGTGCTCCCCGATGCGCTCCACTCTATTCGGTCACTGCTCTGCACTGCCACTAACGCCACCCCTCATGAGAAAATGTTTGTCTTCCCAAGGAAGTCCACATCGGGGACATCGCTACCGCCATGGCTGACGTCCCCAGGGCCGGTCCTACTGAGAAGACACGTGAGGACCCATAAAACGGATCCCCTGGTCGAGAGGGTCGACCTCCTCCACGCCAACCCCCAGTATGCTTACATTGCATACCCGGACGGGCGGGAGGACACAGTCTCCATAAGAGACCTTGCACCCTCGGGGGCCGCAGTAACCCACTACTCACTACCACCCCCCCCCACGATCCGATATCCAGCCCCAGCAGACGGCAGGCCTGGGCCCCGCGACCCGCTCGACATCTACGAGGACGACACGCCTGTGCCACAGCCTACGCAGGACTCGACGCCGGAAGCTCCACTACCCCTGCCGTCGCCACGCCGATCACAGCGGCAGACAAGACCTCCGGAGAGACTCCAATACACTAACTTTTAATACACTTCACCCCGCCGGACTCAATTTTAAACAAGGGGTGAATGTGGTAAACCACTGTTTGTATTCCACTGTGTACATGCCTCGGCTGACTCCTCCCACAAGTCCTAGTATAAAGGTGACTGCTCCCCAGCCCTTTGTATTTCTGGACCGGTCGACCACTCGAGGCAGACCTTCATTCTTTTGTTAATAAAAGCCTTTAGTTACTCTCTTAACTCTCAGTCTTTTATGAGTAATTGATAGCGCATCAAGGAGGTATTGAGGGACCAGGAGAGGTCTTCCATGATGACTGCTGTGCCCTTATTGCACGCTTCTTTAATTTCCCTTTTAATGCCATCCCCAACCTCTGCCTTACTGTTGGGAGGTCTATATACCACTCCCACTAATGTTTTTTTCCCCTTAGTATTTCTCAATTCTACCCATACAGATTCCACATCATCAGAGCTAATATCCTTCATTACAATTGTATTAATCCCTTCTTTAACCAGTAATGCTACCCCACCTCCCTTTCCTTTTTGCCTATCTTTCCTGAATATCGAATACCCCTGGATGTTGAGTTCTCAGTCTTGGCCATCCTTGAGCCACGTTTCTGTAATCCCAACCAAATCGTATTTGTTTACCTCTATTTGCGCAGCCAATTCATCCACCTTATTACGAATGCTCCTCGCATTAAGACACAAAGCCTTCAGGCTTGTTTTTTTAACGCTCTTAGACCTACTAGAATTATTATTTACTGTGGCCACGTTTGATTTAAACCATTGATTTCTCTGACTGCCACTTTTGTTTTTCTCCTTCCTATCTTTTGCTTTTATCCCTGTTTTCCTTCCCTCTGTCTCCCTGCTCAGGTTCCCAACCCCCTGCCATTTTAGTTTAAACCCCCCCGAACAGTGCTAGCAAACCTCCCCGCAAGGATATTTGTCCCGCTCTGGTTCAGGTGCAACCCGTCCGACTTGTACAAGTCCCACCTTTCCCAGAAGCAGGCCCAGTGATCCAGGAAACTAAAGCCCTCCCTCCTGCACCAACTCTTTAGCCACGCATTCATCTGCTCTATCCTCCTATTCCAATACTCACTAGCACGTGGCACCGGGAGTAATCCAGAGATTACAACCTTTGAGGTCCTGCTCTTTAATCTGCTACCTAGCTCCCTAAATTCTTGTTGCAGGACCTCATCCCTCTTCCTACCTATGTCGTTGGTCCCAATGTGAACCACAACCTCTGCCTATTCACCCTCCCCCTTCAGAATGCCCTGCAGCCGTTCAGTGACATCCTTGACCCTGGCACAAACAGCAACAGCCTCTAAACAGTCGGCAAGCGTCTCTGTAGCGTCTCTAGCTGAAGCTGTTGCTTAGCTACAGACGTTGCAGAGCTTGACTGTTCAAAAAAAGCAAAGAAAAGAAACGAAAAGAAGAAAGAACGGCTCCTGATTTTTGCCGGTGGCTCGAGCTTGCCGGACGGTTCGCCTCCGGATAACACAAAGTTTCCTGTACCTAGCTTCTGAGCTGCTCTTGTAGCCGTTGAATATCAAAGGGCTGTGGTTAGACTTTCACTTGTTGGAGAGAGTCATTGTTTGGCACTTGTATGGCGTGAATGTTAATTGCCACTTATCAGCCCAAGCCTGAATGTCATCCAGGTGTTGTTGCATGTGGGCATGGACTGCTTTATTATCTGAGTTGCAGCAAATGGAACTGAACACTGTGCAATCATCAGCGAACAACCCCACTTCTGACCTTATGATGGAAGGAAGGTCATCCAGAGCTCATTACAGCCTTCGTACAAACATGGACAAAAGAGCTGAATTCCAGAGGTGAAGTGAGAGTGACTGCCCTTGACATCACAGAATCACAGAAATCACAGAAACCCCACAGTGCAGATAGAGGCCATTTCGGCCCATCGAGCCTGCACCAACACATATCCCACCCGATCCCCGTAACCCCTACACCAACACATATCCCACCCTATCCCCATAACCCCACGTATTTAATCCCCCTAACACTAAGGGTCAATTTATCATAGCCAATCAACCTAACCCGCACATCTTTGGACTGTGGGAGGAAACCGGAGCACCCGGAGAAAACCCACGCAAACACGGGGAGAATGTGCCAACTCCACACAGACAGTCACCCGAGGCCGGATTCGAACCCGGGTCTCTGGCGCTGTGAGGCGACAGTGCTAACCACTATGCCACCGTGCTGCCATTAAGGCAGCATATGACCCAGTGTGGCATCAATGAGCCCTAGTAAAATTGAAGTCAATGGAAATCAAGGGGAAAACTCTCCATTGGCTTGAGTCATACCTAGCACAAAGGAAGATTGTTTTGGCTGTTGGCCCCAGGACATCGCTGCAGGTATTCCTCAGGGCAGTGTCCTAGGCCCAACCATCTTCAGCTGCTTAATCAATGACCTTCCTGTTGTGTCGGTACCTTTCTACCTAGACACAATTTAGGACTCAGAACTCAGAGATTCAAACATGAAGTGCTTTATTGGAAGGAAAGGAAGTTCTGGCAAGTTCCGAACAAAGAGAGCTAAACTTAACAGAGAACACCCAACCATTTATCTCCTGTGACAGCGCCACCACAGGTGGGAGGAGAACACAAAATACATAACATTTCCTCCCCTCTTAAATGGAAGGTCCACATTATTCCTCAACAGGTAAGTTACTTTCAATGCACTCAACGAACCTAGGGTAGAGGTAGACTGCCTCAACCCCTGACTTTACCCTGGGGTTTATTCTGCCCCAGTCTTGTGGGGAAGTCACTAAGCCTACAGATCCAAGCGTCTTGGAGGCCGCCGCTCTCTGACAGGATACCGGCGGTCATCGCTGGCTTCCACAGCAGTAGGCATCGACACAGGCCTGGATGGAGAAGGTGCCTGTGTCAGTCGAAAGTCAGGAGTTTGCACAGGTGGAACAGTCTCTTTGACTTCCTGTGTTGGAGAAGAGCACTGTGGCAAAGGATGCTGGTTTGCGGTATCATCTGGAAACAGTTCAGGCCAACCAGCCGTTGGAGCCTCTGTGGCTGTCTCTGCTCCTGGCAACAGTTGATCTGTGTGTCTTCTCCAGATGACGTCCTCAGCAGTCTCAACCGTGTAAGACACAGGGCCCGTCTGCGCGATCACCGTAGCAGGAACCCATTTCGGTCCAGTGTTGTAGTTTCGAGCTAGGACGTGCTCTCCCGGATGAAACCGTCTCTCCTTGGCTCTTTTCTCTCTCTTTTCAACTTGAGCTTGTTGTTGACGATGGACAACCTGCTCTGCCCTTGGAGGTTTGAGTAATTCAAAACTTGTCCGCAACTGCCTCTTCATCATGAGCGAAGCGGGGTAAGTTTTGGTTGTGGCATGCGGCTCGTTCCTGTAGGACAACAGGAAGCTGTTCAGACGTTGGTGGATTGAGCCCTGACCTTGCGATGCCTTCAAGGCGTGCTTCAAAGTTTGCACGAACCTTTCTGCCTGGCCGTTAGTAGAGGGATGATAGGGCGCAGACCTGATGTGTTGGACACCATTCACATGCAGGAAGGTTGCAAACTCCTGTGATACAAATTGTGGACCGTTGTCACTTACGAGTTGTTCCGGTGAGCCATAACGGCTGAACATCTCACCAAGTTTCTCAATTGTTTTCTCTGCCGTGGTAGACCTCATCACAGCGACCTCCGGCCACTTGCTATGAGCGTCTACAACCACCATAAACATCATCTCTTCGAAAGGACCGGCGAAGTCCACATGTACTCGCTGCCACACTTCTGCAGGCCAATCCCAGGGGTGTAGGGTTGCCAGCTGTGGAACATTCCGGACCCTTTGACATGGGGAACATGTTTTGGCTTTCTCCTCAATATTCCCATCGAGACCTGGCCACCAGAAGTAGCTTCTTGCCATTTCCTTCATCTGAACCATCCCACTGTGGCCTGTATGAAGTTGTTGCAGTATAGGTTCCCTCAGAGGTGGCGGAATGATGACACGGCATCCCCAAAGAAGACAACCTGCCTGGGCGGAGAGCTCATTTCTTTTTGAAACGTAAGGTTTCAAACTAGGAGAATCTCCTATCGCTCTCCCTCGAATGACATCGTCCATTACCTCAGACAGGACTGGATCGTTGCGGGTGTACCTTCGCACCTGAACTGCAGTGACAGGTGCTCCCTCCACTTGTCTAAAGTAGAAGATGTCTATCTGACGAGGCTCTGGGGGAGTAACAGGCAAGGGTAGCCTCGAGAGACCGTCTGCGTTGCCGTGCAAGTCTGATTTGCGATATTTGATGTCGTATGTGTGTCCTGACAACAGTAAAACCCACCTTTGCATCCTGCTTGCAGCGAGAGACGGAATTCCGGTGTGGGGCCCGAAGATTGAAGTCAATGGACGGTGGTCCGTCACGAGTGTGACCCTTCTCCCAAACAGGTACTGATGAAATTTTCGAATTCCAAAAACAATTCCCAAGGCCTCGCGCTCGATCTGCGCATAGTTACTCTCGGCCTTGTTCAAGGTGCGTGATGCGAAGGCGATAGGTTTCTCTTCACCCGAAGGCATGATGTGGGATATGACTGCTCCCACACCATATGGTGATGCATCACATGCTAGCTGCACGGGTAGCTTTGGGTCGAAGTATGTCAGGACCTCCGATTTCAGCAATGCTTTCTTTGCTTGGGCGAAAGCTTCGTTGCACAGTTCAGTCCATTTCCATGTTTTGCCTTGACATAGCAACCGATGTAACGGCTTCAGCAATGTTGCTAAGTCTGGAATAAACTTCCCATAGTAGTTAAGTAGCCCCAGAAATGAACATAACTGGCTCACATTCTGGGGTGCTGGGGCCTCCACGATCGCCTTGACCTTTGACGGCGCCTTATGCAGGCCAGTAGCGTCAATCACATGCCCCAGGTACTCGACTGAAGACTGAAAGAATTCACATTTGTCTTTACGAACTCTGAGTCCGTACTCTTTCAGTCGTTGTAGTGTCGCATCCAAGTTCAGAAGATGATCCTCCTCATTTGTCCCAGTGACAAGGATGTCGTCCAGGTAGCACTGGACGCCTGGCAGTCCACTCAAAATCTGATCCATTGCCCTTTGGAATAGAGCAGGGGCTGACGTAATTCCAAACGGAAGGCGGCAGTACCTGTATAGCCCCTTGTGTGTCACAATTGTCAGCAGCTCCTTTGATTTGTCATCGACATGCATTTGTAGATAAGCCTGGCATAAGTCTATTTTGCTGAACTTTTGCCCTCCGGCCAGGCCCGTAAAAAGATCAATGAGGGGAAGAGGGTACTGTTCCGCAGACAGCACCGGGTTAATAGTCACTTTAAAATCCCCGCAGATTCGAACAGATCCATCCTTTTTCAGGACGGGAACAATGGGTGTGGCCCATTTGCTCACGCTCACAGGCTCCATTCTCGACTAAGGCCTCCAAGTTAGCCTCAACTTTTGGCCTAATTGCACAGGGTACAGGTCGGGCTTTGTGAAACTTCGGCTTGCTGTCAGGTTTAATGTCCAGTCTCACGCTGATCTTTTTCATGCTCCCAAGTTCCCCATTGAAGATAGCAAAATACTGCGGATCACCCAATTGGGAGACCAAACGCAGATTGGGTGACCGCTTTGCGGAACACCTCCGTTCAGTCCGTAAGGGTGACCCCGAGCTTCCGGTCGCCTGTCATTTTAATTCAATGCTCCATTCCCACTCGGACCTCACCGTCCTTGGCCTCTTGTATTGTTCCACGGAAGCTCAACGTAAACTCGAGGAACAGCATCTCATCTTCCGATTAGGCACTCTGCAGCCTTCCGGACTCGATATCGAGTTCAACAATTTCAGATCATAACCTCGGCCCCTATTTCATTTTTTCTTGTAATTTTTCCACTCCTTTCCCCCCCCCCCCCCGCCCTTTCCTTTTGTTTCGCTCTCACACCTGGCAGCTATCCCTTGCCCTGCCAGTACACTTTACACCCAATCTCAGCCTATTACCATCTCGTCTAGCTTCTAATACCTTTTATTGTCTCTTTTTTACTTCTTTTGTCCGATCGCAGCCCTGCCTCCGATCTATCTTTCCTTTCCAGTTTTGAAGAAGGGTTCGACCCGAAACGTCAACTCAAATTTCTGTCCACAGATGTTGCCTGACCTGCTGAGTTTTTCCAGCATTTTCTGTTGTTATTTCCCCATTGAAGAGTTCTGCATGTTTGTTTAACACTGCAGTCAGACCTGACTCCCCTTTTGACATCATGCAGACTGCAGGCCAGTCCAGCGTGATTTTCTCTAGCCACGCACGTCCCAGTAGCGATGGGTAATTTCCCTTTACCACATATAGTGGCAGTTTTGCAGTCTGTCCGTTCAATTTAACTGTCACCTCAATGACGCCTCTCATGGCCACAGGTTCGCCGGTATACGTCTTTAGCACAATGTTTGTTGGCTGAAGGGTAAGATGCTTTAGCATTTTGTTGTAGACAGTGTCTGAAACAAGGGACACAGCCGCGCCTGTGTCCACCTCCATCCGCACTGATTTTCCCTCCACCAGTGGTGACACCCAGTAGCCATTTGAACCACCTGCAACCGTCAGTATGTGCACCTCTTCCTCCTCAGAGGTGTCGCTCCCCTCTGTTTTGCTTGTTCCATCATACTGCACTGAATGAACACTCTTTTTCCTCTCTTGTCCAAATACAGACATTTTGCTTCCATGCTTCCCAGCTCTGTCTGTTCTTTTTTTACCTCTACAGGCGCGTTCAGTGTGATCCTTTTTGCCACAATTTCGGCATTCCAGCTCCGTACACCAGCAGTCATTGGCGTGATGGCCCGTTTTCCCACAACGGTAACATGTGCCGTTCCGCGCACCTTTAGGCTCAGACGACACCTTGTGAACTCTCCCTGTTGAACTCAACTGGTGAGCCTCCTTTTCCGCCATCTCCATGGAGACACTAACTTCAATGGCCTTTTCAAGAGTAAGGTTGTCCTCAGTAAGAAGGCGCTTCTGTGTGGCTGCATTTTGCAGACCACACACGAGTCTGTCTCTAATGGTGTCCTTCAGCACCTCCTTGAACTGGCAGTGTTCCGACAACCTTTTGTCACTGATTCCCCCCTCCTCTTGATTCCGTTTGTGAAATCTAAATCTCTCAGCAATAACCAGAGGTTTTGGTGAAAAATGTGCTCCAAGAATTTCCACTAGTTGCTTATATGTTTTAGTTCCTGGCTTATCTGGCTGCACGAGGCTGCGAAGTAAATTGAATGTCTTCGCCCGATTACACTCAAAAAGGTAGGCACGACCTTTTCATTTGCCACCGCATTCGCCAATACAAAATAGTCAAAATGTTCTGTATTTGCGCCCCATTGCTCCACATTTTCATCAAAATCACCGATGTTTCCTAATATAATAGCCATTTCACGTTTCAAATTAAAATTTCTGTTTACTCACTGCACCCGTAACGTACACAGATTCATCCGCTCCTCGTTGCCACTTGTTGTGTCGGTACCTTTCTACCTAGACACAATTTAGGACTCAGAACTCAGAGATTCAAACATGAAGTGCTTTATTGGAAGGAAAGGAAGTTCTGGCAAGTTCCGAACAAAGAGAGCTAAACTTAACAGAGAACACCCAACCATTTATCTCCTGTGACAGCGCCACCACAGGTGGGAGGAGAACACAAAATACATAACACTTCCCTCCATCGTAAGGTCAGAGATGGGGATGTTCGCTTATGATTGTAGTGTTCAGTTCCATTCACAACTCCTCAGATAGTGAAGCAGTCCATGCCCGCATGCAGCAAGACCTGGACGACATTCAGGCTTGGGCTGATAAGTGGCAGGTAACATTCATGCTGCACAAGTACCAAACAATGACTATCTCCAACAAGACAGAGTCTAACCACCACCCCATGACATTCAACGGCATTACCATTGTCGAATCCCCCACCATCAACACCACTAACCAGAAACTTAAATACTGTGGCTACAAGAGCAGGTCGGTGGCTGGGTATTCTGTGGCGAGTGACTCGCCTCCTGACACCCCAAAGCTTTTCCACCATCTACAAAGCACAAGTCAGGAGTGTGATGGAATACTCTCCACTTGCCTGGATGAGTGCAGCTCCAACAACACTCAAGAAGCTTGACACCATCCAGGACAAAGCAGCCCGCTTGATCGGCATCCAACCCACCACCTTAAATATTCTCTCTCCACCACCCGCGCACCGTGGCTGCAGTGTGAATAATCTACAAGATGCACTGCAGCAACTTGCCAAGGCTTCTTCGGCAGCACCTCCCAAAACCACGACCTCTACCACCTAGAAGGACAAGGCAGATGGCGCATGGGAACACCATCACCTTCAAGATCCCCTCCAAGTCACACCTACCTGACTTGGAAATATATCGCCGTTCCTTCATCGTCGCTGGGTCAAAATCCTGGTACTCCCTCCCTAACAGCACCGCGGGAGTACCTTCACCGCAGGGACTGCTGTGGTTCAAGGCGGTGGCTCACCACCACCTTCTCAAGGGCAATTAGGGATGGCCTTGCCAGCAACGCCCACATCCCATAAACGAATAAAAAAAAATTCCTGTTCACACCATGGAATGAAGAGGAGTATATAACATGGCAGCACATGTTGATAGATGCTGCCCTTGTGGTGCTGCTGCTGGACCAAGTGCAGCAAAGTAGGGCTTCTCCCTTTGGGGCCGAGGGGCACCCTCTTCTCTGTATAGCTGTCTGTAATGAATGGAAATATGCAGTAGGAGGTTGTGGCAGCCTTTGGAAGACTGCCATCAATTGCCTACAGAGTATATGGCCATAGTATGCCAGACACAAAGAGTTCACTTTCAAACTGCTGCAGGTTCACTGAGGCAGCATGCAAAGCACTCAGGCAACCTTCCAGCTGTTTCTCTTTCACATACATGCCCATATTGCAGCAAGGCAACCTTTGTAGGTAACACCGAAATATGCAACTGCGGTCATATAGAAATCACACACAAATTGAAATGTAGGGTGGGCACTTGGATGTCCCTGTCTCTGCTCTTCAAAATTCTAACATATTTGCTTTTTACATTTGCTTACAGGAAAAGGCAGTACATAACAGTTGAGAGGAAAGGCGTACCCAAGGCGATCAAAGCAATTTGCAGCCGTTTTGTAGAGGTGTCATTGAAAATCCAGAGGGAAAAGTCAGAAGCCTCTCAAGCTCAGGGCTCATACCATGTTTTGCTCATTATTCTTTCTCCTCATACTCACTCACTCCCTAACAGATAAGCACACACTACACCTTGGCAATACACCACAAAATATCTTGCTGCAAGCATTCCAACATATGCCTCTGTTCTGGTTCTATAGGTGTTCAAGAAGGCCCACAGCATATGACAGTGATACTGATGAACCCAACCCAACTTGCTCTCTCTTCCTTCATGCCGAATCTCTTTCCCTCCTTCCATCCCCTTCTCACTCTCCCTCTTTCCCCTCTCTTCTTCCTTCCACTTCACTCTCTCCCTCCTTCCTTCCCCTTCTTTCTTTCTGCCACCTTCCCTAATTTCTCTCTCCCTTGTTTCTCTCCCTCCTTCTGATCGTCCCACTTCAGTTTATGGTAGGCATCTTTTACATTTTTCAAACTTGCTAACCTTCTGAAAGCCTGTGTTCCACAGCTTTCTTTGACCTGGATGTCTGAAAAAGGTCCATCATTGAACACGATGCCCCAGCAGTAGAGTTGCTCCGCACAAATGGAGAAAAGGGAGTAAGTGATGTTTTAGTGTCTGGGATTAACTGATGCATCTGAATTCCAACCTAAAGAATGAAAAGAAAAAAAAAAATACTAGATTCCATTCAAATACATCTCCATATGATTAAAATAATCTTTCACATTTTATTCACTTATTGCACAGTTTCTACTTTATAGTATACTAGCTGGGGGAGCCCGGCTTTGCCAGGGCTGTTTTGGGCCCGATGCCCGAGTTGAAAAGCATTAGTCCCACCCACAGACGCAGTGATTGGCCAACCATCAGGCGACTGAACTGTAGGATTGGTCAATCGTGACGGCACAGGATTGGTCGACCTTGACGACAGTCAATCAATGCTATTAGCAGATAATGAGTTTAATTTTGAAGGTTTTTTGCATAACGCGCGAACAATTTTAGTCCGACCGAAAAGTAAATATGCTTATGACGGTTCTGGAATCGTCAGCTTTCTTTCGACGTAACGCACGTGTAGGTATGCTCTATAACTTTCAAGTTTATTCAAGACAGACAGACAGACAGACAGACGGAATGAAGACAGAAGTATCCTTTTATATATAGACTAGCTGAAGTGCCCGGCGGTGCCGAGGCTTTTTCGAGGGCATGTTGTTGTTGGAAGAGAGAGAGAGCGCGCGACTGGGGGGGGGGGGGGGGGGGGGAGGGTGGGGGGAAGGGAGGGCGGGGGGAAGGGAGGGGAAGGGAAGGGGGAGGGGGGAGGGAGGGGAGCGCGGGGGCCCCCCCCCGAGGGTCGCGGCCCCCCCCCCCCCCCGAGGGTCGCGGGCCGCCCCCCCCCCCCCCCCGCCGAGGTGAAGACCGCCGATTGCGGCTGTGCGAGACGGCCGGCGGGCCCGGTTGCCAGGGTAACGCTTGACGCTCAGCAAGCCCCGCCCCCCGGCCGAGCCAGAGAGAGACACCGCGTCTCAGCTCCTGCTGCGCGCGCACCCTAGCGGCGCTGGGCTGAGGCTCGGCCCTCCAGCCTTCGAGTGGGGCCGGGAGGTGCCTAGCTCGGGCGTGGGTGCGAAGGAGAAGCCGAGGCTTCGAGGCCTACCTGGAAAAACGGGGAAGGTAGGAAAATTAATGAGATTAGATAAGTTAATTAGTTTCTAAATCATTTTTTTTTAAAACAATATGTGTTTTAAAAGCAACGTTTTTTTTTTAAAGACGCAGAAAGCGGGAAAAAGAAAGGAAAAGTTTGGAATCCAGATGGCGGTGACTCACCTCGGTTCAGAACGATAAGGCCCGGCCACACATGCACCGATTGGCCCGGCGGCACACGCCAGCAACCCGGCGTACGATTGGTCGAGCTCGAGGTCACTCTGTCGCTAATGAGTGGATAATGAGATGCTAATGAGCGGAATGTTAAGGTTTTTCGGATACCGCGGGCGCGATTTTAGCCCGGCCGAAACGTAAATACGCTTAAAACCGTCTCGGAAGCGTAAGCTTTCTTTGGAGGCAACGCGCGCGTAGGTACGCCCTGTAACTTTTGAGCGCATACCCGACAGACGCACACGCGATGACAGACAGACAGAATGACAGACAGACAGAAGTACCGATTTATATATATATAGATAGATAGATAGATAGATATAGATATATCTCACAAAATGTAAACGTATTACACAATTACCTCAAACATTGCAGCTTGCTACAACAGAGGTGACTTATAATTGTGGCCATACCATAAAATGCAGTGCAACAAATAAATTGTGGCACAAACTGCATGAATAATTAAAACAAATATTACGCAGGGGTGTCCAAACTTTTTGTCATAGTGAGCTAACTAGCAGCATGGGACTTGTGGAGCTCTGTGGGTTACATATAAGAAAGTATAAAATATAACATTGAATTTAAGGTGCTTAGAAGAGACTTTCAATTATTAGAACACTTTGTTAAAAAAAACTCTACATAAGCATTTTAACGTTATTTAATATACTGTCTTTTCTCATCTTTCTAAAAAAAAAATCCCAGTAATTTATATTAAATTGTTTTGCATATATCAAAATATATTAATTCTAATGGCTAAGTTATTCTTTTTTACATTATTTCTTTCCAGTCTGCTGCTTCCCTATTTTCATTGAACTAATTTTTAATTATATTGCACAGTTAATAACCTTTAAATGTGTTGTAATTGCTGCTGTTTAAGCACAACATACCTGTGTTTGATTAAATTGAAGGCAGAAAGTTATTTTTTATTCAGACCATGTAGAAAAATGTTAGATAGCAAAATGTAAAAATAACTTTCTCCTGATAGTAAAACCTTCAACTAGAACCTGCAAATTGGAATAAAAATGCTTTTATTGAGAAATAGTGCTGCATTTAAATTAGCTGCCATTATTGTTCCAGCTATTGCCGACCATGTAAAAAAAACAAATCTATTGGAATGTAATGTTAAGCTATTCTATTGGCTAGTCATCTTTCCTGTAGTGAATGTTGTTAGATGCTCAAAACCTGTTCCACTTTCTTTATATCCTAACTCAGTATAGTTGATATGCAGTTGTACATTTTCATATCATTACTTATGAACAGTTTCAAGAAAAGTTTCCCTAAAACAAATGTTTTACCTTGCTGCCCTTGCGCTCCCCAAGGTTCAGCCTGACAGCTGCCTGCTCTTCCTGAGATTTAGCCTTGCAGCCCCTACCTCCCTGAGGTTCAGCCTTGCTGCTGCCAATAAAGCAGCAGACTGAGAACAGACCTTTTCAAACCACCAAATTCAAACAGACAAAAACAGCTGCATGGGAAGCATAAGTACAAATAAGGGAATAGGTTAATGGGCTTTGTGAGCTGGATAAGCTTGGGCTTGTGGACAGCGTATGAACTGTGAGCCATAGCCAGATTTACAGTATTGTGCTTTCCCAGCAAAGAGAACTTAAAATAGTGAAAATGAGGAGAAATTTAAACGTATTAAACATGTTGCACCCAATATACATAGAATTTTGCACATATAGGATACTGCACCTGCTACTGAAAGTCAGCGCTACATATTACACTGAAAGTCACAACAGCCTATTATATGGGGATAATGAAAATTCTAGCAGGTAATTATTTTAATTAGGGACAGAATTGGTCAAATAATAGATGCAACCTGCTGTTCTAATCTGCTCAAAATCCCCTATTCCAGCACAACAAACCCTGAAACATTAATTAATAGATTACCATAATTCTAGGAAGGCAGGCTTTTATCATGGATTAAATGGAGAAGGGAATAACCAGAAGTACTATGAATGGTAAATACTCAATTTTAGATGTAACCATGCCACTTTAAGAAAGTCTTTCTTCTTAAATATTAGCTGCTCGATGGACCTCTGCACTCATCGATTTCAGCGCATAGGATATGCAAAAGCAGTAACAACCATGAGAACCTCCTGCAACGCATCCGCTTAACATTGTTCTCAATAAATTCTTGACCCTAATTTGGTTTCTGTCTTTCTCTTTACTCCCACTTTCCAAGAAGTTTTAGCTATGCTTAGCAATAGCTTGTCAGAAATGGAGAAGAATCAAAACATGGCCCAAGCTCAGTCTAAAAACCGATCAATTCCACTGGCAATACTTGTGTGAAGTAAGCCCATTGCAAGATCAAATTGGGTGGCATTACCCTCGCACATCACCTCCACTAGAATGCATGGCTACCCGAGGGTGCTCTGCACAAGAATATTTACAAAACAAATTAAATACTAATATATCTCCTGTGGTGCTGCTCATGATGAGTCAGGCCAGCAAGGAGGCTGATGGGTGTGAGATACGTACACATGGCCACTGAAAGAATTTAGAAAGAAGTTGGAGATGTGATCAGAGGTAATGAAGTAAGCGTTTTTGAGTGGTTCGTGACAAAAAAAAATTAAATAGTGTTTGTCTTACCCACTGCTGGTAGATAAAGAAAAGAAATTGTCTCACTCACAATATATAAATAAATCTGCACAAGGAACCTGTTGTAGTTGAATAATTAACACCTTAAATATATTAACTAATATTATGATTCTATAATTTCAACAGAAAAACAAATGTTAGAGTGTAGGAATAGGCGTATTCCTAACAAATAACGGAGCTTGACTCGGAAGAACAACAAACAGGATTTTAATGTTGAATTAGATGAAGTACAGCAAACAACGTAGAACGATGCAGGAGAGTCGTGGAACAGGTCTTTCCCCAGCGGGAGCGCCACGAGGACGGACTAGGCAGTCCGGAGGTTTGCGAGATGACGTCACCGCGTTGCTCGCGTTTTCCCGCGCTTGGGGCATCATGTGACTTGAGACGTGACGTCATCGCGTTTGCCCGCGCTTGGGGCGGTCACGTGAATTGCGCGATGACGTTATCACGTTTACCCGGCACTGGAGCTGGCCGTTGCGGCCGAAGTTGCAGGCGCGGGAGGCCGAGCTGGGCCGGCGATTGCCGCGGGAGTGGGAGGCCGAGCTGGGCTGGTGATTGCCGCGGGAGCGGGAGGCCGAGCTGAGCCGGCTCGCGTCTACCCGCATCATCGTGTTTGCCCGCGTCATCGCGTTAGGTCGCGTTCTTAAAGGGGCAACGCCCCGTACAGGTAAACTATACACATCGTTAAGTTAAAGGGAATTATGTATAAGTAAGGGACACTCGGTGGTACCGCTACATGCGCCCCCCCCAGAATTCACTTTAACGGACGTCAAAAGGTGAGGTGGTCCGACGAGCCTGTCTGAACGACTCCTGCAGTCTCGAGATGGAAACTGCTGGGTGGCTGGTGGTCGATCGTGCTTGGTCTGCCGTAACGACGATGGGTGTCCGATGGTCTCGGCGGTTGTGCTGTCTCGACTTGGCGGGCGAGGTCTAAAGGTGCTGGTCGTGAGCGGATCCTTGCGTGCGTCGTGGCGGATAAAACATATCCAGCCTTGCGAAGGACCGTGGCGTCATGGCGAATAAAACGTATTCAGCCAGGCGAAGGACCGTGGAGACGTGTGACCTCTGCAGCCCGTGGTTCGAAGCGGGCGCCGGGGCGAAACAGCCGGCCGCGTCACAGTGACTGGCAGGTTGGGCAGACGCGGACCATGGCTCAGTCATTGTGGGGAAAAGGTCCCCAGTCTGACGAAATCTGCAGGAACGCCGAACGGGTGATCTAGGAGGAAATAAACGTGGGTCCTGGCAGGTTGGTGAACTCGCCGAGAGGCGAGCGAACTCCTCGGCAGTCGGGAACGCACGGAACGGTGCGTGCCGTAGTGCCACGACGGTAACACAGAAGAGAGTGAACCGTTGCTGCGTTGATCAGTGATGACAGCAAGTTTCGCGTGGCCGATCGCGGCCGCGGGATGCCCGTTGGACCCGTCCTCAATGGTCGCAGCGTCAGATGTTTGCGTTTGTTGAGGGGAACACTGTAGAGAGGGCGGCAACGCTTCTAGTTGTTGATGATTTAGGGGGAAAACTGCCGGGAGGGCAGCAACGCTTCTAGTTATTGTTGATGGAGGGGAAAAACTGCCAGGAGAGCGGCAACGCTTTGCTTTCGCGCCAAAAAGTGTGGTAGAAAACACAACCAGCAGGCTGACGGGCTGGTGCATCCTCGCGGGGGGGGCGAGTCCTCGCGGTTCGGGGGGGGGGGCGAGTCCTCGCGGTTCGCAGGGGGGGCGAGTCCTCGCGGTTCGGGGGGGGGGCGAGTCCTCGCGGTTCGCGGGGGGGGGGGCGAGTCCTCGCGGTTCGCGGGGGGGCGAGTCCTCGCGGTTGGGGGTGGGGGGCGAGTCCTCGCGGTTCGCGGGGGGGGGGGGCGAGTCCTCGCGGTTCGCGGGGGGGGGGGGGGTGGCGAGTCCTCGCGGTTCGCGGGGGGGTGGCGAGTCCTCGCGGTTCGCGGGGGGGTGGCGAGTCCTCGCGGTTCGCGGGGGGGGGGCGAGTCCTCGCGGTTCGCGGGGGGGGCGAGTCCTCGCGGTTCGCGGGGGGGCGAGTCCTCGCGGTTCGCGGGGGGGCGAGTCCTCGCGGTTCGCGGGGGGGGGGCGAGTCCTCGCGGTTCGCGGGGGGGCGAGTCCTCGCGGTTCGCGGGGGGGGCGAGTCCTCGCGGTTCGCGGGGGGGCGAGTCCTCGCGGTTCGCGGGGGGGCGAGTCCTCGCGGTTCGCGGGGGGGGCGAGTCCTCGCGGTTCGCGGGGGGGGCGAGTCCTCGCGGTTCGCGGGGGGGCGAGTCCTCGCGGTTCGCGGGGGGGCGAGTCCTCGCGGTTCGGGGGGGGGCGAGTCCTCGCGGTTCGGGGGGGGGGGGGGCGAGTCCTCGCGGTTCGGGGGGGGGGGCGAGTCCTCGCGGTTCGCGGGGGGGCGAGTCCTCGCGGTTCGCGGGGGGGCGAGTCCTCGCGGTTCGCGGGGGGGGCGAGTCCTCGCGGTTCGCGGGGGGGGCGAGTCCTCGCGGTTCGCGGGGGGGGCGAGTCCTCGCGGTTCGCGGGGGGGGCGAGTCCTCGCGGTTCGCGGGGGGGCGAGTCCTCGCGGTTCGCGGGGGGGCGAGTCCTCGCGGTTCGCGGGGGGGGGCGAGTCCTCGCGGTTCGCGGGGGGGCGAGTCCTCGCGGTTCGCGGGGGGGGCGAGTCCTCGCGGTTCGCGGGGGGGGGCGAGTCCTCGCGGTTCGCGGGGGGGCGAGTCCTCGCGGTTCGCGGGGGGGCGAGTCCTCGCGGTTCGCGGGGGGGGCGAGTCCTCGCGGTTCGCGGGGGGGCGAGTCCTCGCGGTTCGCGGGGGGGCGAGTCCTCGCGGTTCGCGGGGGGGGCGAGTCCTCGCGGTTCGCGGGGGGGGCGAGTCCTCGCGGTTCGCGGGGGGGGCGAGTCCTCGCGGTTCGCGGGGGGGGCGAGTCCTCGCGGTTCGCGGGGGGGGCGAGTCCTCGCGGTTCGCGGGGGGGGCGAGTCCTCGCGGTTCGCGGGGGGGGCGAGTCCTCGCGGTTCGCGGGGGGGGCGAGTCCTCGCGGTTCGCGGGGGGGGCGAGTCCTCGCGGTTCGCGGGGGGGCGAGTCCTCGCGGTTCGCGGGGGGGGCGAGTCCTCGCGGTTCGCGGGGGGGCGAGTCCTCGCGGTTCGCGGGGGGGCGAGTCCTCGCGGTTCGCGGGGGGGGCGAGTCCTCGCGGTTCGCGGGGGGGGCGAGTCCTCGCGGTTCGCGGGGGGGGCGAGTCCTCGCGGTTCGCGGGGGGGGCGAGTCCTCGCGGTTCGCGGGGGGGGCGAGTCCTCGCGGTTCGCGGGGGGGGCGAGTCCTCGCGGTTCGCGGGGGGGGCGAGTCCTCGCGGTTCGCGGGGGGGCGAGTCCTCGCGGTTCGCGGGGGGGGCGAGTCCTCGCGGTTCGCGGGGGGGCGAGTCCTCGCGGTTCGCGGGGGGGGCGAGTCCTCGCGGTTCGCGGGGGGGGCGAGTCCTCGCGGTTCGCGGGGGGGGCGAGTCCTCGCGGTTCGCGGGGGGGGCGAGTCCTCGCGGTTCGCGGGGGGGGCGAGTCCTCGCGGTTCGCGGGGGGGGCGAGTCCTCGCGGTTCGCGGGGGGGGCGAGTCCTCGCGGTTCGCGGGGGGGGCGAGTCCTCGCGGTTCGCGGGGGGGGCGAGTCCTCGCGGTTCGCGGGGGGGGCGAGTCCTCGCGGTTCGCGGGGGGGGCGAGTCCTCGCGGTTCGCGGGGGGGGCGAGTCCTCGCGGTTCGCGGGGGGGGCGAGTCCTCGCGGTTCGCGGGGGGGGCGAGTCCTCGCGGTTCGCGGGGGGGGCGAGTCCTCGCGGTTCGCGGGGGGGGGCGAGTCCTCGCGGTTCGCGGGGGGGGGCGAGTCCTCGCGGTTCGCGGGGGGGGCGAGTCCTCGCGGTTCGCGGGGGGGGCGAGTCCTCGCGGTTCGCGGGGGGGGCGAGTCCTCGCGGTTCGCGGGGGGGCGAGTCCTCGCGGTTCGCGGGGGGGGCGAGTCCTCGCGGTTCGCGGGGGGGGCGAGTCCTCGCGGTTCGCGGGGGGGGCGAGTCCTCGCGGTTCGCGGGGGGGGCGAGTCCTCGCGGTTCGCGGGGGGGGCGAGTCCTCGCGGTTCGCGGGGGGGGCGAGTCCTCGCGGTTCGCGGGGGGGGCGAGTCCTCGCGGTTCGCGGGGGGGGGCGAGTCCTCGCGGTTCGCGGGGGGGGCGAGTCCTCGCGGTTCGCGGGGGGGGCGAGTCCTCGCGGTTCGCGGGGGGGGCGAGTCCTCGCGGTTCGCGGGGGGGGCGAGTCCTCGCGGTTCGCGGGGGGGGCGAGTCCTCGCGGTTCGCGGGGGGGGCGAGTCCTCGCGGTTCGCGGGGGGGGCGAGTCCTCGCGGTTCGCGGGGGGGGCGAGTCCTCGCGGTTCGCGGGGGGGGCGAGTCCTCGCGGTTCGCGGGGGGGGCGAGTCCTCGCGGTTCGCGGGGGGGGCGAGTCCTCGCGGTTCGCGGGGGGGGGCGAGTCCTCGCGGTTCGCGGGGGGGGCGAGTCCTCGCGGTTCGCGGGGGGGGCGAGTCCTCGCGGTTCGCGGGGGGGGCGAGTCCTCGCGGTTCGCGGGGGGGGCGAGTCCTCGCGGTTCGCGGGGGGGGCGAGTCCTCGCGGTTCGCGGGGGGGCGAGTCCTCGCGGTTCGCGGGGGGGGCGAGTCCTCGCGGTTCGCGGGGGGGCGAGTCCTCGCGGTTCGCGGGGGGGGCGAGTCCTCGCGGTTCGCGGGGGGGGCGAGTCCTCGCGGTTCGCGGGGGGGGCGAGTCCTCGCGGTTCGCGGGGGGGCGAGTCCTCGCGGTTCGCGGGGGGGGCGAGTCCTCGCGGTTCGCGGGGGGGCGAGTCCTCGCGGTTCGCGGGGGGGCGAGTCCTCGCGGTTCGCGGGGGGGGCGAGTCCTCGCGGTTCGCGGGGGGGCGAGTCCTCGCGGTTCGCGGGGGGGCGAGTCCTCGCGGTTCGCGGGGGGGCGAGTCCTCGCGGTTCGCGGGGGGGCGAGTCCTCGCGGTTCGCGGGGGGGGCGAGTCCTCGCGGTTCGCGGGGGGGGCGAGTCCTCGCGGTTCGCGGGGGGGGCGAGTCCTCGCGGTTCGCGGGGGGGGCGAGTCCTCGCGGTTCGCGGGGGGGGCGAGTCCTCGCGGTTCGCGGGGGGGGCGAGTCCTCGCGGTTCGCGGGGGGGGCGAGTCCTCGCGGTTCGCGGGGGGGGCGAGTCCTCGCGGTTCGCGGGGGGGCGAGTCCTCGCGGTTCGCGGGGGGGCGAGTCCTCGCGGTTCGCGGGGGGGGCGAGTCCTCGCGGTTCGCGGGGGGGGCGAGTCCTCGCGGTTCGCGGGGGGGGCGAGTCCTCGCGGTTCGCGGGGGGGGCGAGTCCTCGCGGTTCGCGGGGGGGGCGAGTCCTCGCGGTTCGCGGGGGGGGCGAGTCCTCGCGGTTCGCGGGGGGGGCGAGTCCTCGCGGTTCGCGGGGGGGGCGAGTCCTCGCGGTTCGCGGGGGGGCGAGTCCTCGCGGTTCGCGGGGGGGGCGAGTCCTCGCGGTTCGCGGGGGGGCGAGTCCTCGCGGTTCGCGGGGGGGGCGAGTCCTCGCGGTTCGCGGGGGGGGCGAGTCCTCGCGGTTCGCGGGGGGGCGAGTCCTCGCGGTTCGCGGGGGGGGCGAGTCCTCGCGGTTCGCGGGGGGGCGAGTCCTCGCGGTTCGCGGGGGGGGCGAGTCCTCGCGGTTCGCGGGGGGGGCGAGTCCTCGCGGTTCGCGGGGGGGGCGAGTCCTCGCGGTTCGCGGGGGGGGCGAGTCCTCGCGGTTCGCGGGGGGGGCGAGTCCTCGCGGTTCGCGGGGGGGGCGAGTCCTCGCGGTTCGCGGGGGGGGCGAGTCCTCGCGGTTCGCGGGGGGGCGAGTCCTCGCGGTTCGCGGGGGGGGCGAGTCCTCGCGGTTCGCGGGGGGGCGAGTCCTCGCGGTTCGCGGGGGGGGCGAGTCCTCGCGGTTCGCGGGGGGGGCGAGTCCTCGCGGTTCGCGGGGGGGGCGAGTCCTCGCGGTTCGCGGGGGGGGCGAGTCCTCGCGGTTCGCGGGGGGGGCGAGTCCTCGCGGTTCGCGGGGGGGCGAGTCCTCGCGGTTCGCGGGGGGGGCGAGTCCTCGCGGTTCGCGGGGGGGGCGAGTCCTCGCGGTTCGCGGGGGGGGCGAGTCCTCGCGGTTCGCGGGGGGGCGAGTCCTCGCGGTTCGCGGGGGGGCGAGTCCTCGCGGTTCGCGGGGGGGCGAGTCCTCGCGGTTCGCGGGGGGGCGAGTCCTCGCGGTTCGCGGGGGGGCGAGTCCTCGCGGTTCGCGGGGGGGCGAGTCCTCGCGGTTCGCGGGGGGGGCGAGTCCTCGCGGTTCGCGGGGGGGGCGAGTCCTCGCGGTTCGCGGGGGGGGCGAGTCCTCGCGGTTCGCGGGGGGGGCGAGTCCTCGCGGTTCGCGGGGGGGGCGAGTCCTCGCGGTTCGCGGGGGGGGCGAGTCCTCGCGGTTCGCGGGGGGGGCGAGTCCTCGCGGTTCGCGGGGGGGCGAGTCCTCGCGGTTCGCGGGGGGGCGAGTCCTCGCGGTTCGCGGGGGGGGCGAGTCCTCGCGGTTCGCGGGGGGGGCGAGTCCTCGCGGTTCGCGGGGGGGGCGAGTCCTCGCGGTTCGCGGGGGGGCGAGTCCTCGCGGTTCGCGGGGGGGGCGAGTCCTCGCGGTTCGCGGGGGGGCGAGTCCTCGCGGTTCGCGGGGGGGGCGAGTCCTCGCGGTTCGCGGGGGGGCGAGTCCTCGCGGTTCGCGGGGGGGGCGAGTCCTCGCGGTTCGCGGGGGGGGCGAGTCCTCGCGGTTCGCGGGGGGGCGAGTCCTCGCGGTTCGCGGGGGGGGCGAGTCCTCGCGGTTCGCGGGGGGGGCGAGTCCTCGCGGTTCGCGGGGGGGGGCGAGTCCTCGCGGTTCGCGGGGGGGGCGAGTCCTCGCGGTTCGCGGGGGGGGCGAGTCCTCGCGGTTCGCGGGGGGGGCGAGTCCTCGCGGTTCGCGGGGGGGGCGAGTCCTCGCGGTTCGCGGGGGGGCGAGTCCTCGCGGTTCGCGGGGGGGCGAGTCCTCGCGGTTCGCGGGGGGGGCGAGTCCTCGCGGTTCGCGGGGGGGGCGAGTCCTCGCGGTTCGCGGGGGGGGGGGCGAGTCCTCGCGGTTCGCGGGGGGCGAGTCCTCGTGGCATCTCCGGTGGGGCGCGCTCCGATCTTGTGGGCCCGAAAACCTGCGGAACCCGTGCTTGGAGGGATTCATACTTGCTGTTGCGTTGGGAGATGTCGTGGAGGCGGACGATCCGTTAGGCTGTCGAGCCGACGAAAACGGAGACCTCGTTGGTCTGCGCCGCATCGATGTTCTTGGCGAACGGGGCTTCTACCTGAAGAAAGCATGAGTGCGATTGCTGCTCCCTGAATTGCGGTAGCGACAGCGAAACGGCTGATGCTTCCATGGCGTGCTTCTTTTGTGAAAATCGTTGACAAAAAAAAAAAAAAAAAAAAAAATTGGGGTCTGGCTGCGTTTCGTTCGTGAAAAACGGGATCACCTCCAGGCTGCGCTTCCTTTGCGAATACGTTCGTAAAGACGGAGTCGCCACTGTAGGAATTGGTGTTCGTCGGTTGTTGTTCGTCAGGCTCTGCTTCTGTGAAACCGTTCACAGAGATGGGGTTCAGGCTGTGCGCGTCGTCCGTGAAAAACGTTCACGGAGACGGGGTCACCAATGTAGGTTTTGATGAATTCCCGTCCTCACGTCGTTGGGTCACCAATGTAGGAATAGGCGTATTCCTAACAAATAATGGAGCTTGACTCGGAAGAACAACAAACAGGATTTTAATGTTGAATTAGATGAAGTACAGCAAACAACGTAGAACGATGCAGGAGAGTTGTGGAACCGGTCTTTCCCCAGCGGGAACGCCACGAGGACTGACTAGGCAGTCCGGAGGTTTGCGCGATAACGTAATCGCGTTTGTGTCGTGACGTCATCGCGTTGCTCACGTTTTCCCGCGCTTGGGGCGTCACGTGACTTGCGACATGACGTCATCGCGTTTGCCCGCGCTTGGGGCGGTCACGTGAATTGCGTGATGACGTTATCACATTTACCCGGCACTGGAGCTGGCCGTTGCGGCCGAAGTTGCAGGAGCGGGAGGCTGAGCCGGGCCAGCGATTGCCGCGGGAGCAGGAGGCCGAGCTGGGCCGGTGATTGCCGCGGGAGGCCGAGCTGGGCCGGCGATTGCCGTGTGAACGGGAGGCCGAGCTGAGCCAGCTCGCGTTTGCCCGCGTCAGGTCGCGTTCTTAAAGGGGCAACGCCCCGTACAGGTAAACTATATATATATACACATTGTTAAGTTAAAAGGGAATTATGTATAATAAGTAAGGGACACTCGGTGGTACCACTACAAGAGCACAGAAGGTGGCCATTCGGCCCATCGTGCCTTTGCCAGCTCTTTGATAGAGCTATCCAATTAGTCCCACTCCCCCTCTTTCCCCACAGCCTGGGAATTTTTTTCCCTTCAAATATTTATCGAATTCCCTTTTAAAGGTTACTATTAAATCTGTTTCCACCACCCTTTCAGGCAGTGCATATTAGATCACAACAACTCTGTGTAAAAAAAAATGTTTCCTCATGTCGCTTCTGGTTCACCTTAAATCGGTGTCGTCTGGTTACCAATCCTTCTGCCACTGGAAACATTATTTACTTTAGGAGCTGTACAAAACAACTGCAAAATGTGCTATCCTAACACTGTTCTTTTAATTTGGATTCTGGGAGTTTGGTGTTTGGCTCCCAAATTTTATGCTGTTAAATCAATGTTTCACAATGCAGCAGCACAATTGTAGACTTAGCTAAAGAACATAAAACATTTTAAAAGTTTTGATTTTATAATGGTGGCAATTTTTAAATAGTGACCACCAATTTTCAACAGAAAGATTTTAACTCACCCCTCTCATATCTGTCACATTCAGCTTCATCATATGGAACATGTTCAGTATCTCTCTGCTAATTATCTTAGCACTGCATGTTGCATGGTCCAATGTCACACTTCTGCAGAATCCAAATTTGGAGAAATAGGGTAGTTAGGATAAAAACTCGAAGCAGGCAAGACCAGAACACATTTAGCCACTCGGCTTATGAAAAAATTCTATATTGATGTTATTAATACAAATGAAAACCAACTTTAAAAATCCACTCCCTCAGAATTCTATATTTAAATTAATATATTAACATAATAAATCAAGAAAGAAATGAAAAAGACTATAAAGTGCTTTAGTTTGAGATATTAAAATGAAGCTTGTTGAATGCTTAAAAAAAATTAACAAACTTGGGTTTTATTTTCACAATGATTTTGTTCTAATCACAAAAATGACTATTTTTCATCATTATAGAAAGCAAATTCTAAACAAAACCCCTTAAGAGGGCTCCAATAAACAATTGCGACATGCTTAAAAACTAAAATGAAATCAAGAAGTTGCACTGCTGTAGCAGGAAGCTTTGCACCTGACTGTTGTCACAGATCATCTCTGTGGTTAGTGTTTCAGTGCTACAAGGCAGAGATGAATAATTTGATGCATCTGAATTTGACATAAAATAAGCAAACTTAATTTGAGGATTCAAAAACATCACAATACATAGAATAAGAGGGGATTTGATGGAATGTAATTTTATTTTGTTAAATATCTATCAACTTTTTTTCTTTCCCAGGTTTTCTCATTAGATTTTCTCCCAGAACAGTTGAATCTTCTCTTCCACTTCCCCACTCAAAATTAGTTAAAAATGCAAGAAAATGATTTGGGTAACTTTGGTGGACACATTGTAAATAATGTGAAATGTGTATTTCTTGTATATATCCATGACGAATCAAACAAGGTTTAAATTTAAAGCATCTTAATCTTAAAAAACATAATAGAAACATTGACAATCTTTAAAAAATACTAAAAGCATTTGGAATTATTTTTCAGCATCCTATGGGAAGACTGGGATGCTTTAGACAGATGCCAGATATGAAAAGTAGCCTATTACATAAAGGGATAAATTTGGGTGCCATTGGAGGACATGGAAACTGGAAATACAAGGCGGTTCATAAAATACACAATCATACATGAGAAAAAAGATGAGTGTTACTAGGCTACTTAGCCCAAAAGAACAGGGGTACGGTACTGTAGTGACATGATATCCGACTAGCAACCCAGAGGTTTTGTTATAAAAGAAACAAACTAGTTCCTTTACGCCCTTTAGGGAAAAAAACCTGCCACTCCATCTAGTCTGGGTAGTTGACTCTTTTTTAAAAAACATTTGCTAGAAGGCAGCCCAGCACCACCTGCTCAGGGCAACCACCAGGAATGGACAATAAATGCAGGCTTACTAGCATCACCAACATCCAGAGAACAAAAACAAACAAATCCAGAGCGCAATTCAGTTTCATGTCATATTGTTGCTTTATTTTTCTGTATATTGCCATTACATTATTTGGCATATGCAAAACAGGATGTGGTTAAAAAGTTAAACTTAACCCACTTAACGGTCTGCAGATAAGTATAAGCACATATTTGATTAAGAGGATGTGTAATTCAACAGCAGGTCCATATTTCCTTGGGGACTAAGGAGAGAGGATAAAACATTGGGAGACTGAGCAAGAAAAGGCAGAGACACTCATCAGATTCATTGCGCTGTTGCTATTGAAGACAGTGGAAAAAAATATTGATGTAGAGATAAATTATTCCTTAGACTATGATATATATTTGAACACTACAATGAAAGCTCCACAATGGTTTAGTTGGTAAATCCGCATCATGGTGCAGTACTGAAGCATGCAGACTAGGAAGGTTCCAGGTTTAGTTTCTGTGCTGAGTTAGGTCATCTCAGTCACTGTGGCATTAATGGTGGTACAATTTGATTTAGCATGACTGAATTTGGGGGTGAGAAACAGAGGGAAATCGTCCAGAATTCCAACTACTGACAGCTAGCCAGTGACTGCTGCTGGAAAGTATGCATGTGTGTTGAGGTCATGAAAGAACATGATTGGGTTCAGCTATGATAAAGGTTGACCAGATTGGCAATATGAATTGCCCTGGCTCCCACATGAAGTACTACCACTTGGGCAAGATCCTGGAGGGTGGCCAGCACTGTGAAACTGTACCTAGAGTCAGCTCCTACAGGAAAGGGAGGAGAAAATAGAAGGAAGAAAATACTAAAACCTTGTCAATCACAAGACAATCAGAGATGAGGGATGCCATTCAGCACATCTTGATTCATCCATCCAGAAATACCCTCAAGTTCCTCTCATTGCAACATGCAACTAGTTCTTAAATGATTCCAGGATTTCCACTTCCACTAATCAATTTAGAAGTCCATTCCATGTATTGATTACTGTGTGTGCAGACAAACTTTGCTATCTGTCCTTTCACTAGTTTGAACCCATGTCCCCTTATCTTATTCATGTAATTTACTATGAAGTCATTTTCTGTAATTATCTTTTCCATAGCATTTACTATCTTATATACGTCTATAAGATTGCCTCTTAAACATTTCCTTTCACGGGTGAAGAGCCCTAGTTTCACCAATTTTTCCACTAACTCAGCTATCTGACACTTGGGAACAGCCTCATGGCTCAAGAATTGGAAACTTAGGAACAAGAGTAGGCTATTCAGCCTCTCAAGCCTGTTCCACCATTCAATGAGATCATGGCTGATCTGTCTTGTAACTCCATTTATCCACATTGGGCCATATCCCTTGGTACCTTTGGCTAGCAAAAACTGTCGATCTCAGATTTAAAATTATTAATTGATCTAGCATCTATTGCTTTTTGTGGGAGAGAGTTCCACCTCCCTTTGCTTGAAGAAGTGCTTCCTAACTTGTTTCCTGAAAAGCCTGGCTCTGATTCTAAGGTTATGTATGCCCTCTTGTCCTAGACTCCCCCACCAGTAGAAAAAGTTTCTCTATCTTCCCTATCAATTCCTTTCAAAATCCTACAAATTTATATAAATGACCTGGATTCAGAAACTCAATGCAAAGTGCTCAGATTTGCAAATTAAACCAAACTAGGAGTGGTATCAGAAGATGCTACTTAACCTTCTATATTCAGAAAGTTCAACGAGGAATGTCTCCATCATGTTTAAATGACCAGAACGGGACACAGTATTCAAGGTGCAGTTTGACCAGAGCTGATCATAGCCGCCTTTGACTTATATTCTATGGTTTTGGCCTAATTATTCAACATTCTATTACCTTTAATGATTACTGCTTTGAATTAGTTGGACATATTGAACATCAACTCTACTAAGACCCCTAGGATTCGTTTAACTTCATCTGTAGCTATTTCAGCACCAGTTATGGAGTATGTGTGTGATCTATTTCCTTCCTATGTATAGCACTTTACACTTCTCTGCATTAAATTTCATTTGTCATGCTTTTACCCACTTAAATATTTTGTCCAACTCATTCTGTAATTTCCGAGCTGCCTTTTCTGATACCACTGCTCCTCCTAGTTTGGTTTAATTTGCAAATCTGAGCACATTGCATTGAGTTTCTGAATCCAGGTCATTTATATAAATTAGAGAAACAGTAGTGGTCTCAATCTGAGGCATCCCCCTCCGTACTTCCCTCCACTCTGACATAACGTGCGCTCATTGTGTTTACTGAGCCAGATCCTTATGCATTCCCAAGGTTTATCCTAACCCCCCATAGCTTTGAGTTACATTCATAGCCTTTCATGTGAAGCTTCATCCAAAAAGCCTTTTGGAAGTCAAGATGTACCACGTCATGGGGCTTTTCAGTCCACTTGGATTATCACTTCCTCAAAAAATGTCAAGGTGGTTAGTCAGACAGGATCTTCTCTTTCTGAATCCATGTTGACTGCTGTTTACTAGGTTGTTATTGTACAAATTATCCTCAACTTTAACCCGATTATCGATTTCAAGCTCAGAATTATAACTCTAAAGATGTTCCACTTGTTTTCGCTTGGAGTGCTGTTGAGAGTGAGATTAGATTAGGTGACTCATGGAGAAAAACATGAACATGGGTTTAATGGGCCAAATGGCTCGTTTCTGTGCCATAACCTATGCTTCTACATAGACCATTTTAAAGACCCTTTAAGACTTTGTGTAGGTTGCAACTAAGCAAACTATTTTTACTTATTTTGCTGCACAATAATTTTGGGAAATTAAACAGAACATTGGAACAGGAATAGGCCATTTAGCCCCTCGAGCCTGTTCCATCATTCAATGAGATCATGATTGATCTGTGACCTAACTCCACATACACGGCTTTGCCCATATCGCCTAATACTTTTGGTTAACAAAAATCTTATCAATCTCAGATTTAAAATTACCAATTGAGCTAGCATCAACTTCCATTTGCAAAAAAAGAGTTCCAAACTTCTACTACCCTTTGTGTGTAGAAGTGTTTCCTAACTTCACTCCTGAAAGGCTTGACTAATTTTTAGGCTATGTCCCCATGACTCTCCAACCAGCGGAAATAGCTTCTCTCCATCAACCTATCTGTTCCCCTTAATATCTTGAAAAGTTTGATCAAAACACCCCTTAATCTTCTAAATTCCAAAGATTACATCCCTAATTTGTGTAATCTTTCCTCGTAATTTAACCTTTGGAGTCCAGTTACCATTCTGGAAAATCTACACTGCACTCCCTCCAAGGCCAATATATCTTTCCTAAAGTGTGGTGCCCAGAACTGAACACAGTGCTCCAGGTGTGGTCTAACCAGGGCTTTGCATAGCTGTAGCTTGACTTACCCCCTTGTATTCTAGTCCTCTAGATAAAAAGGCCAGCATTCCATTAGCATTTTTGATTATTTTCTGTACCTGTACCTAAAAACAATTTTTAGAAAACAGAAATAGCAATACTAGTTTTATAGGAATGAGAAAAAGTCATTCAGTCCATCCAGCTCATCAAGTTGTTTCAGAACAGGATGTGACAATATGATTCAAAAATATATCCCCATAACTTCTGGCTAAATAAAGAACCCTTTTTTTAAGAAACTGAACTAGCCTCAAATGATACTATGGGCTCGATTTTCATTGGGCCGCTGAGGCGGGATTGGAGGCGTGTGGGGGGTTAAAATTGTGAAATCGGGGGGCACGAACCCATCCCGCCCCCATGCCAGTTTCAAAGGAGGCGGATACCCGACCTGTGCTGGGAGCCACTTCCCCGAGGCGGGAAGGGGATTAGCGCCAATTAACAGGTAGTTAACAGGCAGTTTTTAGCCTAATCCCTATTTTTATCCCTGAAGTGTGGGATTCCCGACGGCTCCAAACCACACCAAGTTAGCGAGGCGGACCGTCGGGTTCGAGATGTCCGGTGTTCAGGTGAGTGATGGGTGCATGAGTGCAGAGTGTTTGGTGTGTGTATAAAGTGTTTAAATAAGTTTTACTTATCTTTACAGCCTTCCTTCCTTCAGGTCTCGGGAGTCCCTCATCTCACCGGCACAGAAAGCAGAATGGCCGCGAGCTGTCAAAATCTGCAGCATTCTGCTTTCTGTTCTGGAGAGATCTCTAAATCAGCCTGAGAGGAAGGAATTAACTTAGAGTACAGATTGTCAGTGTTTGACAGCTTCAAAGAGCTGTCAAACGCTGATATTTCATCTGTCAAAATTTCTTGACGGATGAAATATCAATCTGTGACATCATCTGTTGCCGGGCGGCCCTTAATTGGCCTGCTAAGCCCGCTGGGCGGGCTCAACAAGGTCAATCAAGTGAAAATCGAGTGGGTTGGCCACAACTCGATGGAGGCAGGACTACAACCCCAAAAGTTGTAGTCCCGCCTCCTATATACCTCCAGTATCAAAATCCAGCCCTATCTGTTCCAACTGGGGAATTTTCAGAAGTTTTAACTTGCTCATGCACCACGAGAACACATCTGGAAAATTTGCATATTTTTAATATACCACCTGGTTCTCTACACCACACATACCATTTTTAGGCTAGTCTTCAGGAAGCTTTGTAGGAGCTGCATTGATTAACCCTTCATATTTTACTGACTTTCTCTGGGGCAGTATCTCATCTTCAAATCGCTACGTCCACCAGGCAACAAAATACGAGATTGGAACTCATCATGTAAGGAATTACAGGTCATAAAAGTATACCATTAAGCTGCTTTTATTTAAATATTCTCAAATTGCAATCCTGGAACAGATTGCAGCCAAGGACACTGTGTTGACTTGAGCTCTTTTCACAATAATCTCTCGTATACTGAGGTTTTCTGTCTTTAACTCCAACCTACTCCATTCTGTGTCCATTATTATTTGGGCTTTAACAGTTGCTAGCAAGAAAAAAAGAATCAGAATCAGAGGCGTACTGATGACCAGAATAACAAAATGAGGATAGGATACGCTGGTGCTCGTGCAATTGGATATGAACTGCAGAAATATAATTATGCTAATGGCTGGAAGGTTTAACAGCAAAAAAGAAAATTCAATAATCATTTTGCTTTAGAGTCGGTTTTAAATTCAATCTTCAAGTAAATTGCTACACTTTTAGATGTGTGTGTTAGGGGAGGGGGGAAATGACTTGGAATCTAAAGTAGCTCATCTGTGAATTTATCTTGGCGATATCTGTCTAAAATATTATTTCTTACTGGCATTATATAATGGATCTAGTTTTAGAAACATCCATTTACAATTCAGCATACCTGTTAACATTGTCACAAATTCCATGCCCACCAAACTTAGCCGGTTCTGTAGGTGCACCAGCTTTTCTCATCATTACTTTAAGAGTTAGACGTTTCCCTTTCATTCCAGACATTTCTAGTCGCCGCTGGATCTCCTCCGCAAGGCTGAGAAGAAATACCTCAGCCTCTTTAGTCTGAGGGAGGGAAAGAAGACAAGAATATTACCATTCAAAACCTTTAGCACAAAAAGTGACTTGCACACCATAAGCAGAAACAAAACTTACAACATATACTCACTTGCTCATGACATTCCACTTCTAAATTGTCAAAAATCTTTACAAATATAGACAATCATAGAGTGCTTTATTTATATATAAAATATTTCTTTTATACAGGGGTTTCCCCATTCCATTTTCTAGCCTTCCTGTTATGTTGAAGTTCATATCTTCCATTACTGCCTCTAGCTGTCAACAGGTTTACCAACATCAGAGTTAACTTTTCCAACAGAGTTAACTTTAACCCATTGTTTCTCCATAAATGCCACCTCACCTGCTGAGTGTTTCCAGCATTTTTTGTGTTTATTGTCACGAAGAATGTAGTTTGTGATTTTGGTGCTATGGGCAGCGTGGAAGATGGATTGGAGAGATTCAAACGGAGTTGTGGGAGAGAAAATGCACAAAGGTTCAAGGCAACTATACATTCAAAGACCTTGGGGAGGAAAGGGAGGTTGGAAATGGGGAGATAGTTAGCAAGGACAAAGATCAAGGGTATTTTTTCAAGGGGAGGGTGATGATGGCAGTTTTTAAAGGGAGACGAAATCTCAGCTAGGGAGAGAGCAAGGGAGAAAACAAACGTATTACAGGTCTAGCATAGGAATGGTTTGGGGAGATTGGGTTGGGAGCAAGAGGAAGCTGAGGAATAATCAGGGTCTCAATTTAGGGGACAAAGAAATCCATGAGCTCCTCACGCTTGCTGTTCTTTGAAAACCACCTCATAGGTCTACCTCTCTTGCAACCTCCATTCTTGCCACTGGCAGCCACACCCTGGACAACTCCTAGCCTTGCTCATCTCAATCCTCAACAACTTCTCCCAAAGCTCTCAGACTCATCATGTCACTGACACTCACTACCTGCTCCCGATCATCCTATGTGAGCTATTTGCTGATCACTCAACATTGTCACTTTGGCCAAATATTTGTAGACATAATCAGTCTCCCATTTTCCTCATCACTAACCAGCATCCTTTCAAAACTTCCATCATCACCTCCCACCCTTGGTCCATCCATCCGTTCTAACTGCCACTCCATCACAAACATCCCCTTCCTTTCTCAGATTCTTAAACACTTTACCACCACCCAACCATGCACTACTTGAAGCCCGTCAAGTTTGGTTTCTGTCTCCTGCACTACACCCAGACTATCCTGCTCAAAATCCGGTGTGGTTTTCCTCCTTAACCTTTCTGTAACTTTCAACATGGTTGATCATTCCATCTGCCCCAATGCTTCTCCTCTGTTGTCTACCTTTGTGCACCAACCTCATATAGCTACACTCCTACCTGTCCCAACAATGCCAGTACCTTTCCTCTTAATGGTTTCCTGTCCCATTCCCAATAGGTCACCTCTGGCATGCACCAAGGTTCCATCCTTGGCCCCTTCTATTTCTCATTTATATGAAGCTCTTCACTGATATCCATAAACATGCAATCAGCTGCCATATGTATGTGGATGACACATATCATCACTGCTCCACTACCAGCCTACGTTCCATGACTAGTTATGCTGTTTGATTACCTGTCTGACATTTAGTCATGGATGAACCAGGACTTTTCCACTTCATTATAGTCAAGACCAACGTCATCCTGTTCCACTCATGCTAGAAACTCCACACCTCAGGTGTCAATTTCATCCCTCTGCCCACTCATGTTGAATCCGATGCCATGCAACATCAATATCCTGCCCCAACCCAGAAGTGAGATTCAAACCCCACATCCAACCTATCACCATAACCCACCTGTATACCTAACTCATCCACACAGCTGCCAAAACCTTCTTCCATGCCTCTGTCATCTCCAGACCTGATGGCCGGAATGTTAATACTTTGGCGGGTTGGGAGCGGCGGGGGCTCGGATGCAGTCGGGAACCCCGGGAGAACGAGTTTCCCACAGGCCCCGCTGAATTTAACGGCAGGGCCCGATATGCATTGGAAACCTGTTTCCCACCCGCAGCCAGCCAGATTGAGGAGCTGGGGGTGGTGGTGGTGCCAGGAGCTCATCGGAAGGCCAGAGCGGCTGATCAGAGGAGCGGGAGCTCATCGGGGGACCAGAAGCATCATCGAAGGAGCATTGGGGGGGGGGGGGGGGCGGGCTTGTTGAGGTGGTGTCTCCTATTGTGGGGGGGGGTTAGGCAGGGACGCTAGATCCAGGATATAAGTGTAAAGGCACTTACCTCCTAGATCCAGCAGTCCTTGCCTTCCATCAGCTGGTGGGTTTCACGAGGCCTGCAAAACGCGACCAGCCACTCTTAAATTTAAAATGTGGTTAAATCTGATGCCAGCCTCATTTTAATATTTAAATGGGCGACCTGCCTCTTGGGAGCGGGTTGGCTGCCTGCCTCCATTAAAACCAGAGGTGGGCGGGTTGGAGGAGAGTTCTGGTCAGGATTCAGATTTTTAACATTAACTTCCCACTGGACCCCAACCCACCCGCTTTTTTGGGTTAAAATTCCCCCCGATATTTCTGCAGTTCTATAGGAAGTAATTGAGCAATGGCCTTAAAGAACAGATTAGCCGCTAAACATTAGAACTTCGCTACAGATCCCAGACTACTTGTGAGCAATTCCATGGGATATCCTCTAATGCAATTTAATTATTGAGTAAAGTGCAATATTGTGATTCTGATCTAGTGAATTTCTGAAATAACAACAGAAAATGCTGGAAAAACTCAGCAGGTCAGGCAACATCCGTGGAGAGAAATTTGAGTTGACGTTTCGGGTTTGACCCTTCTTCAAAACTGGAGAGAAAAGGAACTAGATCGAAGGCAGGGCTGCGATCGGACAAAAGAATAAAAGAACCAAAAGAAGTAAAAGAGATTAGAAGCTAGACGAGATGGTAATAGGCTGGGATTAGGTGTAAAGTGTACTGGCAGGGCAAAAGATAGCTGCCAGGTGTGAGAGAGAAACAAAAGGAAAGGGGGGGGGGAGGAAAGGAGTGGAAAAATATAAGTAAAAATGAAATAGGGGCCGAGGTTAGCTGTGCCATCACAAGAACAGAGCATGCATAGTCAAATGTTTCCCCACAGAAAAGAAAATGGGGAAATTCTAAAAATACTAGTGTCTCTACACAGACAGAAAAAAAGTGCTAGAATAGGTTACATTTTCTCATTTTAGCTGGTAGATACCACCCTTTCACCTACAATGCTTATTTTAGACAGTAGAGATTTGCAACCAGATTGTTTACAAATCATTTAATCGGAATGAAACTCAGGTTGAGGTGCAAAAAAACTATTCACATGAATACTGGATTGTGACTTCGCAAAAATATTACCAAATACCTTACCTGACTAAACCGGATACCATAGTTGATCTCTGCAGATACAGATTTCCGCTCTTTCTCGGTCCGTACTGGCCTATCATCTAGACCACGGCAGAATCTGTAAAGCATTTGGCCTGTTTTGGGCCCAAATTCCTTTTGAAGTCTTGGCATCAAAATCTGTTGGAGTTCTCCACAGGTTTTAACACCAAAGGATGCCATTCTGCATTCTAATGTCCTTCCAACTCCTAAATACAACATCAGCAGCAATATCAATTCAATGTAAATAGGGAGAGGGAAATGATGATGAGGAGAAAAAAAAGTGCTTAATATCATACTGCAGGATTCGCCTGGCATTTTTCTCCTACTATAAACAAAGAAATGATTTATGGCTTACTTTTACCCTGACCTTTTCTTTCTACTCCTAATAATTTTTGCCAAAAATGTAAATGTTCACACTCAATTTCTAATTACTTCAAAAATCAGTCAGAAAATTAACAGCCTCATCAAAAATTCACTAATTTGAACTGCATTACATAAAAGCAACCTAAAATGGTTTGACTTAAAAAAAATCATATATGTCACTTACTCTAACTTTTTTAAATCTCAATATCTGATTATTCATTGTATAATATATCCAAGTTGAGAATCTTCCCTCTAACAGTAGAACATCTGGGCCATGAATAAGGTGGCCTCAGACATATTCTGTTGTCAGATTTTTAAAAAAACACTGGGTCTGAGGCAAAAAAATGGAATTTAAAACTAAGATATTGAACAGAATATCATGTCAAGCTACTCAGAATAAGTATGAGTCAAATGCCATCCTATATAAACTGTTAAGTTGAATATTTGACTACTTATTTGTATGTCGACTGTCCAAAAATATGATTGTTTAAAGTTCACTAATTTCTTTTTAAAATAAGCTGCATACTACTTTCTCACCGGAATATTATAATGAGCGGAAAATAAAATTAATTGGGCCTGGCAAAGTGGCATAAGCTGGGTAGGTAAGGCAGAATATTAAATGGTAGCTGGACAGTGCAATTAGACTGGGTGGATCATATGGAGAAAAACATCGCTGCCAACTTGTTGAGCTGAATGATCAGATTCTGTGCTGTACTTCTATAAGTACATACAACTTTTGGCCATAAATCACATATTATATACGTTGAATAAAAGCCATATTCTTGTCACTAATTAAAGGGGAATATCACTGCAAATGAAAGTGCAGTGTAAAATAGGTTAGGTTTTTTATTTCTTAAATTTACTATTATAGATCTCATTTTTTTGGTTCGATCCTATCGAACACAATATCAACAATGAAGTAATATAATACTCAATGCTAATATTGTACTCTATTTATCTCAATGCTGTTTGTGGGACCTTGCCGTTCCCTGGCCACCAACTCCATCCCTCTCCCTGGGAACTGTCTGAGGCTGAAACAAACCGTTTGCAACCTTGGTGTCGTATTTGAACTCAAGATGAGCTTCCGACCACATATCCACTCCATCACCAAGACCACCTACTTCTACATCCGTAACATCGCCCGACTCCACCCCGCCTCAGCTCATCTGCTGCTAAAACCCTCCTCCATGCCTGTTACCTCTAGACTTGACTATTTCACTGCTCTCCTGGCTGACCTCCTGTCTTCCACCCTCCATAAACTTGAGCTTATCCAAAACTCTGCTGCCCGTATCCTAACTCGCACCAAGTCCCGTTCACCCATCACCCCTGTGCTCGCTGACCTACATTGGCACCCGGTCCGGCAACACCTCAATTTTAAAATTCTCATTATTGCTTTCAAATCCTTCCCTATCTCTGTAACCTCCCCCAGCCCTACAACGCTCCAGTATCGCCGTGCACCTTCAATTCTGGCCTCTTGCGTATCCCCGATTTTAAGCGCCCCACCATTGGTGGGGCCTTCAGCTGCCTAGGCCCTTATCTCTGGAATTCCCTCCCTAAGCCTCTCTGCCTCTCTCTCCTCCTTTAAGACGCTCCTTAAAACCTAGCTCTTTGACTAAGCTTTTGTTCATCTATCCTAGTATCTCCTTATATGCCTCGGTGTCAAATTTTGTTTGATAACGCTCCTGTGAAGGGCCTTGGGACGTTTTACTACTTTAAAGACACTAGATAAATGCAAATTGTTGTTGTATGCAAAATGACTGCTGCATTTTCCTACATTATAACATTGACTACAAAAGTACTTAGCTGGCTATGAAATGCTTTGGGACATGGAAGGCATTATATAAATGCAAGTTCTTTCTTTAGGGTTTATGACATTTCCAAGAGATGTCAATTGTCAAAACTGTCCATACCAAGCAATCAGACTTACCTGGTAGATTGCTCACAAGTTGATCTCTGATAAAATCATCAACATCCTCTGGTTTTAAATAATATTGTCCATCTGGTTTGGCCTTACGGGTGGCCATTCTGGCCAGCAGAATGTTTGATCCTATTGAACAGAACATCAATAATGATGTAACATAGTACCCGTCAGTAAATGGAACTCCTACAGATCTTCATTTTTTGACTAATTTTATCACCTCTCCTCCTAAAGGCATCAACCCATCTTGGGAGTACGATTCTACAGGCCTCAGTTGTCCTCCAGTACCTCACCCAAATAGCCATGCTTCATGCACAAGCCTAGACAATGAGTGTTTTTTCAATCCAGGTCAGCACAGTGATCCCAGTCCTGTCCTGGTATCCACCAACATGCTTTCCAACATGGGTCAGTGGATAGTAATGAGGACCTGGTTGATCTTCCCCTTCCTAGGCTAGGGCAGTGAGATGTATTCTAGTGTCTGTGCTATCACATGACTGAGATCAGAAATCTCAGCATAGACTAGAAATCAAAGCTACAATTTTCAAACATACATGCATAATACAGCACTAATAAAATAAAATATTTCCAGTGAGGTCATAAACACATGACTTGTAATGTAAATTAAGGTCATAAATTTATTATAAAGTTTTTGAAATTTTTCAACAATAGCATAGGTGAAGTAGCAGATTAAGAGTGTCAGATAAAGGTTACCTTTTATATTATGTAACAATTATGGGCATATGGCATATTATACAAAATTTGATTGACCAGTGCTAAAGTTACATATTCTATGACCTACAAACTTTATGCACCAGTGTGACCAATATATCTGATTTTACAGTAAATAATTTCAATATCAGAATGTGCCTTAAGTTTGTACCGAGTCAGCATTTGTAGATAAAAGCGCATACATACCAAAAGAATCAATTAATTGCTCAACAAGTTTGTTGAAAATCCAACCTCTTGTTTGCTGCTTAAGGGTCAAATTAGTGTTTAAGAATGGTGTATCTTTGGATAAGGAATGGTTTCCAGCATACCAGTTTTAAAAGAATTTTTAAAAAAATGATTAATTACATTATTGAGGTACCCTATGATTACTGAGGCACAAAGCGATATGCTGGTGACTTGCGCCGTACTATTTTGAAAGGAGCAATATTAAATAAGGAATCATTTATTTAATGCTTTTAGGTTACTGAAATGACAAGTTAGGATTCATGGAAGAATTGATACATGAACATAGCTACAGGCCCTCCGTTAGTGACGAGCAGATTATGATAGCTTCAAAATGTGACTAACTGAATCGCAGAATCTTTACAGTAATTATGCTGTCCAGTTTGACATGATTTGCATAGCATTTAACAATTTTCACAAACCCCAATTAACAGAAAGAATGATATATAGGGAGGGAATTCCAGAGCTTAGGGCCTAGACGGCTGAAGGCATGGCTGCCAATTATGGGGTTAAAAGTGGAAGGATGCAGAAAAGGCCAGAGTTGGAGGAATGCAAAGTTCTTGGAGGGTTATAGGGCTGGAGAAGGTTAAAGAGGTGGGGCGAGGCCATGAAGGTATTTAAACATGAGGATGAGCATTTCAAATTTGAGACGTTGGGGGGAATGCAAGTCAGTGAGCACAAGGGTGATGGCTGAATGGGAATGATGCGGGATAGAACATGGGCAGCGAACTATTCCAAAGCGCCATAAAAACACAAGAAATAAGAGCAGGAGTAAGCCATACGGCCCATCGAGCCTGCTCTGCCATTAATAAGATCATGGCTGAACTTCTACATCAACTCCACTTTCCCGCCCGATCTCCATATCCCTCGATTCCCTTAGTGCCCAAAAATCTAGCAATCGCAGTCTTGAATATACTTATCAACCGAGCATCCACAGCTCTCTGGGGTAGAGAATTCCAAAGATTCACAATCCTCTGAGTGAAGGCATTTCCACTCATCTCTGTCCTAAATGGCCAACCCCTTATCCTGAGACTATGACCCCTAGTTCTAGACGTTCCAGCCAGGGGAAATAGCCTTTTTACATCTCCCGTCAAGACCTCTTAAGAATTTTATACGTTTCAATGAGATCAAAGAATATAGGCGCCCATTCTACACAATTTCTCCTCATAGGACAGCCCTCTCATCCCAGGATTCAATCTAGTAAGCTTCTGTTGCACTCTTTCTAAGACAAGTATCTCCTGCCTTAAATAATTTTTCTATTCTGAAATGAAAATGCTATAAATATATTCAATATTGCACATTATTTAAAGGTGTAATTTCTAGTACTTAGATACATACCCATTCCAACTGATGCAGTGCATTTTGTTTTTTCTTTGATCTCAGAGCGAATAACAGTTGCTATCTCATCAGGTGTCAACCCAGTTTCTGCACAAATTGATGTTACATCTACAAGAGCTTCATCACAGCTGACAGCTTCAATATCATAAGTATAGCTAAATACAGATAAGAGAAGGGAAGTGAGTTATTGTATATTGTCTCAAACAAGTTGCAGTGGTTAGTTTTTGAAAGGTGGAATAAGAAGCTACAGAGAGATGACACACTTTTTTTCAATGCTGGGATCCAGGTTATAATCCAGACTAGACAGAGGGGTTGAAAGTTTCCTTTGATTGCCAAATGTAGGAGTCTTAAGTGAAACAAATTTGTCCAATCTTAATTCAGTTTTTAGTGATCAAAGGTTCACATTGCAAAACTGACCATACTTTCACACCAAACTGACAGTCTCACTTGGAAAGACCATTCACACTGTGAGCAAGTTGCGTGCTCGTCTGAGGATGGAGCTAAAGCATTGTTTGAGGAAGAACAGACTGAGTTTAAACCTGTATCAAGGCTGTGCTGCACTTGATCTACTGTTTTTGATGTTGGCAATTGGTGATAAAAGGCAAGAAAGTGCTTAATTCCCTAGCACTGATTTCCCTCACTTTGATCAATACATAATTCCCCAATGTACATATATTTTTAAAAACAGAACCTGTGAAATGAATGACACTACCATAAGTGCTACATTCAAAATACTGTTCAACTCATTCACCTCTTGCACCCACCTCACATAACTACCCGATAGCACAGACTGGTCATAATGCAAACAATCGTGTGCCACCTGTCATCAATAGGTAAAGGACAAGTAGTAAATATCTGGTTTCAATGGAGTTCTGAGGGACAAGAGGTTTTGTTTATCTACACTCAAAGCTGGTGAAAAACTTCATGAGCTGATTCTATTTAGTTCAATTTCAGTTAGAATGCATTTGGATTTTATAGCAACTATAGTTCTTTAAAAGTATTGACAGATACTGTACATTGCTAAAAATGTCATATCGATAATGTGCTAACATGGCCCAAAACCTTGATGTTATTACATAGAATATACAGCACAGAAACATGTCATTCGGCACAACCAGTCCGTGCTGGCATTTTATGCTCCACTCGAGTTTCCTCCCATCCTTCCTCATCTAACTATCAGAATAACCCTCCATTCCCTTCTCCCTCATGCTTTTTCAGTCTCACCTTAAATGCATCTGTACCATTTGCTTCAACCATTTCCCTGTGGTAGTGTGTTCCACATTCACACCAGTCTCTGGGTTTTTTTTTTTTAATTCGTTCCTGGCTGTGGGCGTCGCTGGCAAGGCCAGCATTTATTGCCCATTCCTAATTGCCCTCGAGAAGGTGGTGGTGAGCCATCTTCTTGAACCGCTGCAGTCCGCGTGGTGAAGGTACTCCCATAGTGCTGTTAGGGAGGGAGTTCCAGGATTTTGACCCAGCGTCGATGAAGGAACAGTGGTATATTTCCAAGTCAGGATGGTGTGAGACTTCGAGGGAAACTTGGAGGTGATGGTGTTCCCATGCGCCTGCTGCCCTTGTCCTTCTAGGTGGTAGAGGTCGTGGGTTTGGGAGGTGCTGTCGAAGAAGCCTTGGCGAGTTGCTGCAGTGCATCTTGTAGATGGTACACACTGCAGCCACGGTGCGCCGGTGGTGGAGGGACTGAATGTTTAAGGTGATGGAGTGCCAATCAAGCGGGCTGCTTTGTCTTGGATGGTGTCAAGCTTCTTGAGTGTTGTTGGAGCTGCACTCATCCAGGCAAGTGGAGACTATTCTATCACACTCCTGACTTGTGCCTTGTAGATGGTGGGAAGGCTTTGGAGAGGCAGGTGAGACACTCACCGCAGAATACCCAGCCTCTGACCAGCTCTAGTGGCCACAGTATTTACGTGGCTGGTCCAATTAATTTTCTGGTCAATAGTGACCCAAAGGATGTTGATGTTGGGGGATTCAGTGATGGTAATGCTGTTGAATGTCAAAGGGCGATGGTTCGATGCTCTCTTGTTGGAGATGGTCATTGTCTGGCGCAAAATGTTACTTGCCACTTATCAGCCCAAGCCTGAATGTCATCCAGGTCTTGCTAGATGCAGGCATAGACTGCTTCATTATCTGAGGAGTTGTGAATGGAACTGAACACTCTGCAATCATCAGCGAACATCCCCACTTCTGACCTTATGATGGTGGGAAGGCCTTTGATGAAGCAGCTGAAGATGGTTGTGCTTAGGACACTGCCCTGAGGAACTTCTGCAGCGATGTCCTGGGGCTGAGATGATTGACCTCCAGCCACCACAACCATCTTCCTTTGTGCTAGGTATGACTCCAACCAGTGGAGAATTCTTCCCGATTCCCATGGACTTCAATTTTACTAGGGCTCCTTGATGCCACACTCAGTCAAATGCTGCCTTGATGTCAAAGGCAGTCACTCTCACCTGACCTCTGGAATTCAGCGCTTTTGTCCATGTTTGGACCAAGGCGTAATGAGGTCTGAAGCCAAGTGGTCCTGGCGGAACCCAAACTGAGCATCGATGAGCAGGTTATGGCGAGTAAGTGCCACTTGATAGCACTGTTGACAACAACTTCCATCACTTTGCTAATGATTGAGAGTAGACTGATGTGGCGGTAATTGGCCAGATTGGATTTGTCCTGCTTCTTGTGGACAGGACATACCTGGGCAGTTTTCCACATTGTCAGGTAGACGCCAGTGTTGCAGCTATACTGGAACAGCTTGGCTAGAGGCGTGGCTAGTTCTGAAGCAGAAGTCTTCAGCACAACAGCCAGGATGTTGTTGGGACCCACAGCCTTTGCTGTATCCAGTGCGCTCAGCCGTTTCTTGATATCACGTGGAGTGAATCGAATTGGCCGAAGACTGGCTTCTGTAATGGTGGGTCCTCAGGAGGAGGCCGAGATTGATCATCCACTCGGCACTTCTAGCTGAAGATGGTTGCAGCGCTTCAGCCTTGTCTTTTGCACTCCAGTGCTGGGTTCCACCATCATTGAGATGGGGATATTCATGGAGCCTCCTCCTCCCGTTAGTTGTTTAATGGTCCACCACCATTCACGACTAGATGTGGCAGGACTGCAGAGCTTTGATCTGATCCGTTGGTTGAGGGATTGCTTAGCTCTGTCTACAGCATGCTGCTTCCGTGAAGTTGCAGCTTCCCCAGGTTGGCACCTCATTTTTAGGTATGCCTGGTGCTGCTCCTGGTATGCTCTTGTACACTCCTCATTGAACCAGGGTTGATCACCTGGCTTGATGTTAATGGTAGAGTGAGGGATATGCTGGGCCATGAGGTTACAGATTGTGGTGGAATACAATTCTACTGCTGCTGATGGCCCACATCACCTCATGGATGCCCAGTTTTGAGCTGAGAGGTCTGTTCTGAACTATCCCATTTAGCAGTGGTAGTGCCACAGAACACAATGGAGGGTGTCCTCAATGTGAAGATGGGACTTCGTTTCCACAAGGACTGTGCGGTGGGCAGTGTTACCAATACTGTCATGGACAGATGCATCTGCGACAGGTAGATTGGTGAGGACGAGATCAAGTAGGCTTTTCCCTCGTGTTAGTTCTCTCACCACCTGCTGCAGGCCCAGTCCGGCAGCTATGTCCTTCAGAGCTTGGCTGGCTCAGTCAGTAATGGTGCTATCGAGCCACTCTTGGTGATGGACATTGAAGTTCCCCACCCAGAGTACATTCTGTGCCCTTGCTACCCTCATTCTTCAAAGTGGTGTTCAACATGGATGAGTACTGATTCATCAGCTGAGGGAGGGCAGTAGGTGGTAATCAGCAGGAGGTTTCTTTGCCCATGTTTGAACCCCATGAGACTTCATGGGGTCCAGAGTCAATGTTGAGGACTTCCAGGGCCACTCCCTCCCAACTATATAGCACTGTACCGCCACCTCTGGTGGGCCTGTCCTGCCGGTGGGACAGGACATACCTAGGGTAAAGAAGTTTTCTCTGAATTCCCTATTTGATTTCTTGGTGCCCATCTTATATTGATGGCTTCTAATTTTGCTCTTCCCCACATATGGAAACACTCTGTGTCTACTCTATCAAAACCTTTCATAATTTTAAAGACCTCTACTAAGTCATCCCTCAGCCTTCTCTCGTCGAGAAAATCTACCCAGCCCACTCATCCTTTCCTGAAAGGTATAACCTTGCATTTCGGGTATTGCCGTGTAAATCTTTTATTTATTTATTTATTTTTTATACAGTCTCTCAGTGCCTCTATATCCTTTTTATAATATGGCAACCAGACTGTACACAGTACTCAAAGTATGGTCTAACCAAGGTCCGATAAAAGTTTAGCATAAATCCTCTTCTTTTCAATACTATCCCTCTAGAAATAAACCCTATATTATACTATATAAATATTGTTCTGTAGATCTCGTAGGACTTTAACACTAGAATTCCAAAGTAAATTAAGGACTTAAAAAATAATCAATATTCAAATATATTAGTTTGAGAAAAAAATAATCCATTACGAAGATCTCGAAGAAACTGATGAGAGAATAAATTCTTAGCATACACAAGACACCAATGCCAGACTTCCTCCAATGCTTTTTTGCTGCAATTTTTTCTAATTTATTTGCTTCTGGATTTTCTTTGTCATTATTTAAGCTTCTTCTGAGTTTTGAAATGTATTTTTCTAGTTAAGTCCTTTTCAAAAATGTAAATAATGAACATCTACTTATGCTGTGATCATCTATATGCATTGCAATTTATGATTATGAATTTTAAAACTATAATATGTAAGGCAGTTGACTCTCAGTTGTAACTTATTCCAAAAAACAGAAAGTAGCCAGAAACTTAAAAGTAAATGCATTATAGTACACTGGGACAAATTTAGATGATTCTAGAGAATGCACAAGCAAATATAGGTGGATTGGCCGACAGTGGGATGGTTTTAGATAGTTCAGCAAGAATGGGGAGCACAATCAACTATGAATAAGGAAGAGCCAAGCCATATATAAAGTCAACCTTCACCACAGTACAAGGAATGAGAATCTGGCAACTCCACAGGTTAAAGCTTCAATGTGGGGAAATTTCCATAACACTGCTTTTGTCAGGATTGAGGTCTCTCCATTACCCAACTTTAAATACAATTAAAGCTACAATTTATAAATGTGTGTATTTCCGTCAATTTCCTTCCTCACAAGCGATGGTCTTTGAACAACTATTCACCCAAGAGGGAAGAACTTATAAATTGTAATGAGTGATCAACTGTCAGGATGATTCAAATTGTACCAGTTGGATTCTGCACTTTTTCCCCTTCCTCAGGTTGGAATACCTTATTTAGAAGATAGTAAATGACGCACCATCCAAGCAAGGCAAAAATCATTCAACCAAGGTAAGAGTGCAACAAACAGGTAGACCTGCGATTTGAACTTTCAATCTTCCTATTGGGAGTAAAGTTCCCAGTCATTTCCCATTCGTTAAATGAGAACTCAAACCTACTAGTAGCTACTGAAGGATTTTGCATACTTCTGCTTCTGACTGTGGACTAAATCTGGACTTTCTGGCTCAGTCTTACACTGAGTGGTGAGTTCACCAACTGTGCCATCAAGTGAAACAAGGCATTTATCAAGAAGAATGCACCAGGTGAAAATTAAAAATTTGAGGCAAAAACACTGGGTACCGTTTAACTTAACAGGGATCCCCAGAGTTATATTAATATTCATGGTTCAGTGCAGAATTCCTAGTGTACACATTAGTAATACATTTAAAATTTTTGTTCCAGATTTGGACCATAATCTCTAAATATTATATAATAGTTGTGCATTTATTGGTGCCTTCTAGGCTGCAGCTACACTGATGTTTTCACATTGATATAAAGCAGTTTTGAGAATGCACCAAAACAAAAGTGGCAATATCGTTCAAAAAACTACAAAGTGCACTAAAACGCTTGGAGCCATAGACGTTTACAGCACAAGATGACATCATTCAGCCCATCGTGTCTGTGTTGGTTCTTTGCTAGAGCAATCCAAAACTAAATCTCACTGCCCTACTCTCCCTCCATAGCCCTGTATTATCTTCTGTTTCAAATATTTATCTGATTTTTCCTTAAAAGATGCAATAGAGCCTGCCTCAACCACTCTGTGGCAAAGCATCCATGCCAAAAAACTTGTGTAATGAAATTTGCCCAACTTCTCTGCTCAATCTGTGACTATTTTAAATTCCCCAACCAGAGGAAATAGGCTCTATCAAAACCTTTGATAATTTCAAAAACTTCAATTAAGTTTCATTTTAGCCTTTTCCATGCATTTATATAGCGCCTTTCATGACCTCAGGACACCCCAAAGCGCCTCAGACAAAGTACTTTTGATGTGTAGTTACTGTTGTAATGTAGGGAAACGCGCTAACAAGGTCGCACAAACAGCAATGAGATAAATGGCCAATTAAACATTTTTTTTTTTAAGCGGTGTTGAACATAAGAATTAGGAGCAGCAAGCAGTAGGCCATAGGGCCCTTCGAGCCTGCTCCACCATTCAATATCATGGCTGATCTTCGACCTCAACTCCACTTTCGAGCCCGATCCCCATATACTTTGATTCCCCTAGAGTCCAAAAATCTATCTAGCTCAACCTTAAATATACTCAACGACTCAGCATCCACAGCCCTTTGGGGTATAGAATTCCAAAGATTCACAACCTGTCGAGTGAAGAAATTCCTCCTCATCTCAGTCTTAAATGGCCGACCCCTTATCCTGAGACTATGCCCCCTAGTTCTACACTCTCCAACCATGGGAAACAATCTCAACTTCTGCCCTGTCAATCCCCCTCAGAATCTTATGTTTCAACGAGATCACCTCTCATTCTTGTAAACTCCAGGGAGTATAGGCCCAATCTTTCCTCATAGGACAGCCCTCTCATCCCAGGGATCAATCTAATGAACCTTCATTGCACCGCTTCTGAAAGACGGCACCTCCGACAGTGCAGCACTCGAGTGTCACTCTTGATTAGGTGCGCAGGTCCTGGAGTGAGGCTGGAACCCACAACCTTCTGACTTAGACGCAAGTGTACTACCACTGAGCCAAGGCTGACACCTATAGTCCTAGTATCTCAAGTTTCTCCCAATTAACTATAGTTTTGCCCCCCTGGCATCATCCTAGTGAATTTACACTGCATGTATCCTATGCCTTTAATGTTATTTCTATAATATGGCACCCAAAACTGCACACAGTACTCTAACTGTGGCCTAACCAATGTTTTCTCCAAATTTATGATTACTTCATTAATCTTGTACTCTATGCCCATTTATAAACCAACCAATTTCTATCAGGCTCTTTTATGGCTTCACCTACCTGCATTCACACTTTTGGGGAATTAAGTAAATGAACCTGTAGGTATCTGTTCATTCACACCCTTCATCATCTTTCCATCAAGTGTATACACCCATTTCTTGCCTTTTCTCCAAAAATATATTACCTCACACTTACCCACATTAAATTGCATGTCACTTGCCTGCTCATTCCGTTACCTACATATTCCTTAAGCCTTTTACATTATTCCTTGCCATTTGTCAAACCCCTACTTTTGTGCTGTCATATTGTTTTCTATATACAAGAACAAAAGTGGACTCAACACTGACCCCTGGGATAAGCAACTTCAAACCATTCTCCAATAGAAGGTTAAGTGGTGATTTAATTGAGGTATTTAAGATGATTAAAGGAATTGATAGGGTAGATAGAGAGAAAAGATTTCCTCTAGTGAGGGAGTCCAGAACAAGGGGACATAACCTTAAAATTAGAGCTAGGCCGTTCAGAGGTGGTCAGGAAGCACTTCTTCACACAAAGGGTAGTGGAAATCTGGAACACTCTCAAAAAGCTGTTGAGGCTAGGTCAATTGAAAACTTCAAAACTGAGGCTGATAGATTTTTGTTCGGTAAGGGTATTAAGGGATATCGAATCAAGGGGGGTAAATGGTGTTGAGATACAGATCAGCCATGATCTAATTGAATGACAGAGCAGGCTCGCAAGCTTGAATGGCCTACTCTAGTTTCTACGGTCCAATCCATTTACTCTTTGTTTCGTGTTCCTCAACCAACTTTATCTATTTTGTTAATTTCCTCATACCAGACACCTGAATTTTTCTAACCCTCGTGAGCCATCTTATCGAACAGCTTCTGAAATTCTACACCCACTACATCTACTGCATTCACTTTATCTATCCTATTGGTCACGTGTTCAAAAACTACATTTGTCAAACATGACCTGCATTAACCAATCCATGTGTGATACCCACTCCACATTAGTCTCACAATGGTTTGAGTTTGCACGGAGTACAGTACAAGTTCAGGTTTAGTTGCCCGATGTTATTGCGCTTTAAGCTTTAGAAATTCTGCTTAGAGGCAGGTAGGAAGGTGCAATTTTGTGTACAACTAAAATAAATGACCAAGTAACCACATTAGCCATGTTGACAAGCGTGTGCAATACTGTAAAATGAGCTATCTGGGTTAGAAAGAACTACTGTACTTGGATAGAAATGTAGCTAAATATAATTTAATCACAGGGAAGTAGTAAATGAGCACATTTATTCTTGCTTGCTTTAACTGTGCATTAGATTAATTTTTATTATATGTAATGTTTAATTCACTGTTTGAAGGGATATTTTGTATTAATTTCATATGCAAGAACAAACTATAATACCTTGCCAGTGTTTCATACATAATCGTTGCAACTTCTTTGTAGGCTTTGAAGTTATAGCTGACAGCCTGAAGATCAGGGCATAGCTGTTTTGCTTGTCCAAAACACATGCCATTCTTAATACCAGTCTGTCTGCCGAGGAATGACAATAAAAGCAATTACATGCATATTTTATAATAAACAAAAATATCACTGGTAAAATTAAATGCAAGATTCTGGTAAGGAGGAGTATATTCAGACTCCCATATCCAATTTTCCAAGTCCAATAGATTCCAATTCAAAGAGTCAAAGTGGAGGTTAAGTTAGTACAGATTATCATACAAACATACATAAATGACAGACAGGAAAAGACCAGCTGGTACACTGAGCCTGAAGCAGCCCAGCCTCCGCCCCCCCCCTTAATTGACAGTCTATCTAACCGGGTGTTTTTGATCTTTATGATATCCCATTGGAACATCAAGGTACCACTGCCATAGGTCCAGATTTAACATTGCCAGATGGCATTTCTATCAATAGTTACTGAAGTAACTTTTATAAAGTAGCTATTCTAACAATGAACAGGTGCAACAAACAGTTATTAAATGCACAAACCTTTTAGTATATACCTTTTTTTTTTAATGAATTATCCTGCAAATCACACAGCTTTTATTTACCTAGCTTCATAGCTACAGGATGCAATTTCTGCCATTGACAAGGCCGCCACATCCATGTTAATACCGTTCATACAGGCAGGATTTGGATTCTCCCAGGTGTTTCCATCTAATTTATCAGGCACTTTTTTCTCTTCTATGAAAGCAATGAAATGCAAAATTAGTACTGTGCATCTGATGTTAGTTATATCCATTTCTCTCTCCCACAGTAAAATTAAAATCCTATAAAGTAATGTAGGATCCAAAGAAATTATGCAAATAAATAAGCATATCACACTGGCATTAACCCCCTTCCCCTGCCACCCATTAATATTATCAAACAAACTAATGGAGTCATTTATTTGTTCTGTTCAAAATCAGTAAAAACCTCCTGTGATAATGTATTTTTAGCCTGGGCTACCCGAGTTGAATTTTGTAATTTATATTTCTGTACTTTTAGATGAAACTTATAAGGCGCTATCTCCCAGGGCTCCATGCAGAAGTTTTTCTCTACAATTAGCCAGCAGCTTGAAATCAGTCTGAACAATAGCGACAAAGTGGTAATTAGCTATTCAGTGGGAGGATCATTATGTACACTTTCAAAACTTAAAATTTCCATTAAAAAATTGTCTGTGTGTTTCTATCTCTATTTTTATCTCCATATTCACAGCTGGAGAAGAGTGCCAATGTTAAACGCCTGGCCCCAGCACAATGGGGGTGGTTTTTTAACTTTTATTGGCAGGTAAAAAAACGTGTGATAGTGAATGTTCTACCCATTATACACCCTGCCTGACTTTCATTTTCATTGTCTTCAATGAAAACAAAAATCGGGTGTGTTGTAAAACAGGCAGCAGATCCCCTAACGCCCGGCGGTAAAACGTGAACATTTCTCCAAATGGGTAAGAGCTGTTTATTGATTAAAGAAATGGGCTAATGAGTTGTTTATTGTCTTTGGTCTTTGAGGAAACAACTTTAAATCCTTAATTCATTAGCATTTTTGTCTCTGCGCTTTAAAAAAAAACTTGTGAATATACTTTGCTTTAGAAATTCAGAGAGCTGTGTACTTTCACAAACCGAGAGCTGTGTACTTTCACAAACCGAGAGCTGTGTACTTTCACAAACCGAGAGCTGTGTACTTTCACAAACCGAGAGCTGTGTACTTTCACAAACCGAGAGCTGTGTACTTTCACAAACCGAGAGCTGTGTACTTTCACAAACCGAGAGCTGTGTACTTTCACAAACCGAGAGCTGTAACTGAAGATGAATACACATCATGACAATGGTAAATCCTTACCCGTCTTGCCTTTTATTAGCTTCTTCTGGTAATACTGCATTTCAAACTGTGGGTTAGCACTTGGTCGGACAGAAACGCGACCTTGTCCTCTGTTGTGGGTAACAGCTACCGGCTTTCCTAGAAGGCAAAAAAGGAAAAATTCTGATCTCACTTTTTTCCCCCTATACTTCACATAATAAAGCGAAGCTCAATTTTTTCCCTTTGGGTGCAGATGAGAAATAAAAGGGAAAAAACAGAAGGAGGGTTAATTACAGGAATTTCTAATATAAAATGGGTCTACTTGGAACAGGCAGTCCCAAGTATGTCTGCTTGAAGAGAATATTCATATACATTTTGCCAATCTGCATCTGTTCGTAGTAAACTATGAATATTATCACCTGCAACTTTACCGCCAAACAAAAAGTTCTAAATAGTTCAAGAGTCTATTACTATATTAACTATTGTTCAAATAAAAATTCCCCCAGATGGCTTACACACAAACTACTGTAGATCTAGCTGATGCACGTCTAGAACAATCGGGTTGAATGAAAAAAATCAAAATTCAACATTTTTGTATGTTTTTTTTTTAATCGGCACAAGCAGTTTAAAATTTTTTTAAAGTAGTTTTGTACAATTTCTATTTATTGATCCCACTTGCATGGCACATTGAAGCCTTATAGCCATTGAAGACAGCACCTGTCTAGGATGTCCCCCATGAGGCTCCCATTTCACCGACCTTCCCATCTCTGAAACTTGCTTTATTCTCCTCCAGTCACCATTGCTCAGCCCACTGTGCATTCACAAAAAGGGTCAGCACTCTACATCTTCTATGTGTCTCCCATTCCTCCTAACCCAATACTTAAATCCAACATTCTTGGGTATGAAACAAACAAGTTGCCCAGTCAACTGGGCCATCATAATACTATACCATGAGCCTTGTATAAAAACCTGACCTGTCAACCCCATGTGCAAAATCTACAGGCTGAATCAGCGCTTACTGTGCCCAACTTGACCCAGCAAGCCTCCTCCCAGCACTCCTGTAATCCATCATTGTTAAGGCTCCAAGGCAGCTAACCAGGTTATCTCTGCTGTCTAAATTTTCTCCACCTCCGTTGTGCAGCTCTAAATTGGTTATTGACCCACTGCTGTTTCAATCTTCACTCAGCAGCTTTTTGCTCAGGTTCTATTGTAGATGTCACACTCAATTGCCCAGCTGTCTGCAGTTTCTCCATCCTCTTTTCTACATTACAAGAGTGACTAAATTTCAAAAGTACTTCATTGGCTGTGTGGCGTTATGGGACGCCCTGAGGGGCGTTATATAATGCAAGTCTTTCTTTTCCCTCCTCACAGTCCTCTCCAACCTCCTTGTTGCTGACCTTCCTCACAGACTCAGGCTTTCTGCAACCTTCCACGCAAACACTGAATTTCTCAGTTCTCAAACTATGGTCTTCTGCTAACTCTGATCTTTTCTGACCTCCCTCTCAGATTCTCTACTTCGCCGACATTTGTCACTGATTCCGTACCAACCACTTGGGCTGGTTACCTGTGCTCATCAAGCCCTTACACCAAAGACTTCCTTGGTATGCCTAGCCTTCTGTCCACATAATTTAAGATTTTTCTTGTCCATTTATTAGCTACTACCTTCTGGCTCTTTCTCAGTCACGTCCTGGTCCTGCTTCACCCTCTCTTCCTCCATCTCATCTCTGCCTTTTACTACCCAGGTTTGTTTTTTCCTTTCAGGAAATGCCCTTCCCTGTCTGCCAGCCCACCCAATCTGATTCTCCAGCCAACCTCTTCTGTCACTGTCCCAGGCTTGAGTCTCTTCTGGATGAGCCATGATCTTCCTTTGCTCAAATGATCTTCAAAACCCATAGCCTATCCATCACCAAGGCTGCTTAACTTTCATCTTCACAATTCCCATCTCTCACCCCACTTCCACTGCTGCAAAAATACCTTTGTCATCGCGAGACTCTATTTCTCTAATGTCCCCCTTGCTGCCCTTCAGCTTCTATGAACTGTAAACCATTGAAAACTTTGCCATCATATCCTGTCCCATACTATCCCCCACTGAGCTCTGCTCACCCATCGCTCTTTCCTCACCGATCTACACTTACTCCCTGACCTCCAGCACATTAGATTTAAAATTCACTTCATCTACAAATCCCTCCACAGTCCCAACTCACCCAACTTCTACTTTCTCCACTCCTCTGACTAGCTACCAGTGCATCATCCTCCTCCCTCCACTCGACTATTGCTATCAGAGTCTTCCATTATCTCAGGCCTACTCTTTGGAACTCAATCCCCAAACTCCTCTGCCTATCTCCCTGCCTTCCTTTAAAAGCCCTCTCAAAACCCAAAACCGCATTTTTTAAAAATATGATCTGATTAATCTCTGGCAAGCATATGACTATTAAGTCTACTAACACTGGTTTATGTAACCTCTTTCCATTGGTTCATTAGTCACTGCCAATGCCATTACTGTCATTTAGGGGCTGTCTTTGATCCCACACTTAGTGCTGGCTCCTAGCTGGACTCTCAACTCCCAGCTCAAAAACCACCCTCACATTCAGCCCGACATCGATCCAGGGTCCAGTCTCAGCCTTATCCTGAACCCTCCCCAACAGAACTGCTGCACCTACTGCAGCCTGGAACTTGGCCTCTGCTTAAGCCTCCATTCCAGCCTGCACCCTCCTCTCTGGAACTAGCCACATTCACTTCTGACCAAATCATTCTGTCCAAACACCTCATCCCAACCCTATTCTTGCCCTATGGCTGGGACATTAACTAGTACATTCTAAAACCTTCAAATCTAGTGTTCTCTATCGTCATGAAAGTGTCAGTGTAGGCTGCAAGGGGAAAGGTTGAAAAATTCTCTGTAGCATAGATGGTGTGGATTGATTTTTTTGTATAACTTGAGAGACTTACCACAAACAGAAATGTTTCAACCAAGACTGAGCTATTAAGGTGTTACAGCTGGAGGCCAATGGCTACCACTGGTCAAGAACAGTGGATAGTCAAGGCGCTATTATGCAAAGTTTATTTTCTCTAGTCTACAATGCAACAAATTTGTATGCTCTTGAAGCTCCACACAATCCCCCAATGAGATTATGCCCTGACGCTCAGTTTAAATTCACAACACAAATTGTATCTCATCAGTTGAACTGATAATAGTTTGACATTTACAAACCCTTCAGTTCTGGATGATCACGAATGCCCACTGATACAAAGAAGCAGTCCATATCGATGTGCATAATACAGTTCTGTCGTCTGGGTGGATCCACAGCATTCGCAATGCCTGCAAGAGAAAACACTGAACATGGAGCAAGCATTCGGACACTAAACAGCCTCCTAATCCTTCAATATGGCAGGCAGTAGGGCACTGTCATCATGAGTAGGAAGTGCACTACCTGCCATATTGGTAAAGGTCAAAAATAGGCATGCAGTGGCCCATACTGGAAACCGGCATTAGCCACCAGCTGTTGGTCAGTTGATAGCACCCTTGCCTCTGAGTCAGAAGGCTGTGGGTTCAAGTCTCACTCCAGACACTTGAGCACAAAAATCTAGGTTGACACTCCAGTGCAGTACTAAGGGAATGCTGCACTGTCGGAGGATAGCACATTTCAGGAGGTGGTCACCCTGCAGCACAAGAGTGTGCAGGCAGAGAGGGAATGGGTGACCGTCAAACAGACAAGGAGGACCAGGCAGGTAGTGCAGGAGTCCCAAGTGCATCTCGCTCTCCAAACAGTATTCTGTTCCGAATACTGGTAAGGGCGATGGCTCCTCTGGGGAGTACAGCCAGAGCCAAGTCCAGGGCACCACGGGTGGCTCGGGGGGAGGAGGAAGATTGGGAAAGCAATAGTGATAGGAAATTCAATAGTTAGGGAAACAGACAGGTGTTTCTGCGGCTGTAGACGTGATTCCAGGATGGTATGTTGCCTCCCTGGTGCCAGGGTCAAGGAGGTCACTGAGCAGCTGCAGAACATTCCGAGGGGGGAGGGTGAACAGCCAGATGTCATGGTCCATATCGGTATCAACGACATAGGTAGAAAGAGGGATGAGGTCCTGCAGGCAGATTTTAGGGAGCTAGGAAAGAGATTAAAAAGCAGGCCCTCAAAGGTAGCAATCTCCAGATTACTCCCGGTGCCACGAGCTAGTGAGTATAGAAATACGAAAATACAGCAGATAAATGCATGGCTGGAGAGATGGCTTTAGGTTCTTGGGACATTGGGGCCGGTTCTGGGGGAGGTGAGACCTGTACAAGCCGGATGGGTTACACCGCAACAAAGCTGGGACCAATGCCCTCGCAGGTGGGGGGAAGGTTGCTAGTGCTGTTGGGGAGGGTTTAAAGTAATTTGGCAGGGGGATGGGCACCAGGATGTAGCATTAGAAAGGAGACTCAAGGTGCACAAAGGATCGGGAGAGACAGACAGCACTAAAGTAAGAAATAGTATGGTATTAGGTGGGGTCAGACTGAGAGAGAATACAAGAAGGTTTAAGATAGGTTTACAGTGCATGTGTGTGAATGCATGAAATGTGGTAAATAAGGTTGGTGAGCTGCAGGCGCAAATAGACACATGGGAACATGATGCCGTGGCGATAACGGAGACCTGGCTCAAAAAAGGGCAGGATTGGCCACTAAATATTCCTGGATATAAGGCGTTCAGGAAAGAAAGGAGAATATTACAGTGCTGGAGAGAGAGTATGTCCTGGGGGTCAATGACAGAATCTATTTGGTTGGAGTTGAGAAACAATAGAGGTGCCATTACATTACAAGGTGTATTCTATAGTCCGCCAACTAGTGGGAAGGATATAGAGGAGCAAATTTTCAGGGAAATTACAGAGAGGTGCAAGAACTATAGAGTAGTGATAATGGGGGACTTGAACTATCCTATTATATAGACTGGGATAGTAATAGTGTAAAGGGCAGAGAGGGGGAAGAATTTCTGAAGTGTGTTCAAGAGAACTTTCTTAATCAGTACGTTTCCGGCCCAATGACAAAGGAGGCATTGCTGGATTTGGTTCTGGGTCAAGTAGAGCAAGTGTCAGTAGAGGAATATTTAGGGAACAGTGATCACAGTATCATAAGGTTTAGACTAGCTATGGAAAAGGACAGGGAGCAATTTAGAGTAAAAATACTTAATTGGAGGAAAGCCAATTTCAGTGGGTTGAGAACGGAGCTGGCCCGGGTAAATTGGAATCAAAGATTGGCAGGCAAAATTGTAATCGAACAATGGGCTGCCTTTAAAGAGATGGTTCAGGTACAGTCGAGGTACATTCCCACAAGGGGGAAAGGTAGGGCAACCAAAGCTATAACTCCCTGGATGACGAAAGAGATAGAGAGTAAGAGGAAGCAGAAAAAGGGGGCGTATGGCAAATGTCAGGTTGAGAATACAAGTGAAAACCAGGCTGAATATAGAAAGTTCAGAGGAGAAGTGAAAAAGGAAATAAGAGGGGAAAAGAGAGAGTATGAGAATAGATTGGCAGCCAACATAAAAGGGAATCCAAAAGTCTTCTATAGGCACATAAATAGTAAACAGGTAGCAAGAGGAAGGGTGGGGCAGATTAGGAACCAAAATGGAGACCTACGCATAGAGGCATAGGGCATGGCTGAGGCAATAAATGAGTACTTTCCATCTGTCTTTACAAAGGAAGAGGATACTGCCAAAGTCAGTGAAAGAAGAGGTAGTTGAGATACATGGACCATATACAGCAGGTACCTCAAAGCACTGGAGAGGTACCACCAATGCTGCCTCGGCAAGATCCTGCAAATCCATGTCAGGCCAACATCCCTAGCATCAAAGCTTTGACCATGCTCAATCAGCTCTGATGGACGGGTCACATTGTCTGCATGCCCGATACGAGACTTCCAAAACAAGCGCTCTACTCGGAGCTCCGGCACGACAAGAGAGCCCCAGGTGGGCAGAGGAAACGCTTCAAGGACACCCTCAAAGCCTCCTTGAAAAAGTGTAACATCCCCACCGACACCTGGGAATCCCTGGCCCAAGACCGCACAAAGTGGAGGAGAAGCATCCAGGAAGGCGCCGAACACCTCGAATCTCTTCGCCGGGAGCAAGCGGAAGCCAAGTGCAGACAGCGCAAGGAGCGCACGTCAACCCAAGCACCCCACCCACCCCTTCAACCACCGTCTGCCCCACCTGTGACAGAGACTGTAGGTCCTGCATTGGACTCAGTCACCTGCAAACTCATTTTTAATGTGGAAGCAAGTCATCCTCGGTTTCGAGGGACTGCCTAACAGGAAGAAGAGAAGAGTTGAGATACTGGATGGGATAAAAATTGATAAGGAGGAGGTACTAGAAAGGCTTAAAGTAGATAAGTCACCAGGACTGGATGGGATGCATCCTAGGATGTGGAGGGAAGTAATGGTGGAAATTGGAGGTGGTACTGGCCATAATCTTCCAATCCTCCTTGGCTATGGGGCTGGTGCCAGAGGACTGGAGAATTGCAAATGTTACATCCTTGTTCAAAAAAGGGTGTATGGATAAACCCAGCAACTACAGGACAGTCAGTTTAACCTCGGTAGCGGGGAAGCTTTTAGAAACAATGGCCCAGTAATTCCGGGCACAACGCGTGAGTACGGACGGGGTACTCACGCGTGTGCCCGGAGGAATTGTCGGTTTTCAGCATGCACAGCGCATGCGCTGAAAACCCGGCATTTCCTGTCCTCTGACCCAAGGGGTTAAGAGGCAGAACGCGCGCGACTGCACAGGCAGCGCGTGCGCAGTAAAATTCCTTTTTTTTTCCCCCCCAGAGTTGCGCGCGTGTAAAGGCCTCCGGTCTTTACGCGTGGAAAAACAAGACGTAAGTATTTAGTTTTTCAGGTAAGTGGGCTTTTAGTACAATGTAGAATTTTTTTTTCCACAGGTTTGTTATTTTTAAAGATTTTACAGGATGGTAAGTTTAGTTTTAGACCCTATTTTAAAAAAAATTATTTTTTTCAAAAAATTGATTAATTGTTTAAAACATTTTTTAAAACTTATTTATAGTTAATATAATCAGTGGGATGTTTTTTAAAATTTTATTTAAAGTTAAAGTAGTGTTTTGGCAGCCCATACTTTTCATGAGTTTGACAGCTCTTACTGTCAAACTCATGAATGAGTTTCCCCTCCCCTGATTGGCTGCACAGTGCTCACCTGATCCCAGCCGGCACATCGCACTAACTATGCCGCTGGATCAGGTAAGCACATCGCGCCGACATCTGAACCGGGCCAGTGACAGGAAATGCGAGCAGGCCCGGGCTTCAGATGTCGGCGCGCAGGGTGAGTGCACATCGGGGGCTTGCACGCGCGGCAAGCCCCCGATCCTAATTTCAGGGCCAATAATCCGGGACAAAATTAAGTCACTTGGACAAGTATGGATTAATTAAGGAAAGCCAGCACGGATTTGTTAAAGGCAAATTGTGTTTGACTAACTTGATTGAGTTTTTTGATGAGGTAACAGAGGGTTGATGAGGGTAATGCAGTTGATGTGGTGTACATGGGCTTCCAAAAGGCGCCTGATAAAGTACCACATAATAGGCTTCCCAGCAAAGTTGAAGCCCATGGAATAAAAGGGACAGTGGTAGCATGGATACGAAATTGGCTAAATGACAGGAAACAGGGTAATGCTAAATGGTTGTTTTTTGGACTGGAGGAAGGTATACAGTGGTGTTCCCCAGGGGTCAGTACTAGGACCACTGCTTTTCTTGATATATATTAATGACTTAGACTTGGGTGTACAGGGCACAATTTCAAAATTTGCAGATGACACAAAACTTGCAAGTATAGTGAACAGTGAGGAGGATAGTGATAGACTTCAAGAAGACATAGACAGGCTGGTGGGAATGGGCGGACACGTGGCAGATGATATTTAACGCAGAAAAGTGCGAAGTGATACATTTTGGTAGGAAGAACGAGGAGAGGAAATATAAACTAAAGGGTACAATTCTAAAGGAGGTGCAGGAACAGAGAGACCTGGGGCTGCACCAATCGTTGATGGTGGCAGGGCAGGTTGAGAAAGGGGTTAAAAAAACATACAGGATCCTGGGCTTCATAAACAGAGGCATAGCGTACAAAAGTAAGGAAGTTATGATGAACCTTTATAAAACACTGGTTCGGCCTCAACTGGAGTATTGTGTCCAATTCTGGGCACTGTACTTTAGGAAGAATGTGAAGGCCTTAGAGAGGGTGCAGAAAAGATTTACGAGAATGATTCCAGGGATGAGGGACTTCAGTTACGTGGATAGACTGGAGAAGCTGGGGTTGCTCTACTAGAGCAGAGAAGGTTGAGAGATTTGATAGAGGTGTTCAAAATCATGAGGGGTCTAGACAGAGTAGATAGAGAAAAACTGTTCCCATTGGCAGAAGGGTCGAGAATCAGAGGACACAGATTTAAGGTGATTGGCAGAAGAACCAAAGAAGGAAAAACTTTTTTACATAGCGAGTGGTTAGGATCTGGAATTCACTGCCTGAAAGGGTGGTGGAGGCAGATTCAATTGTGGCTTTCAAAAGGGAATTGGATAAGTACCTGAAGGAATAAAAATTTGCAGGGCTACAGGGGAAAAGGCGAGGGAGTGGGACTAGCTGAAGTGCTCTTGCAGAGAGCCGCACAGGCTCGATGAGCCGAATGGCCTCCTTCTGTGCTGTAACCATTCAATGATTCTAGGTGCAGTCTTTTGGATGAGATGTTAAACTGAGGCCGTGTGTGCTCTCTCAGGTGGACGCAAAAGAGCCTATGGCACTATTTTGAAGAGCAGGAGTTAACCCCGGTGTCCTGGCCAATATTATCCCTCAATCAACATTACTAAAACAGATTATTAGGTCACTATCACATTGCTGTTTGTGGGAGCTTGCTGTGCGCAAATTGGCTGTCGCGTTTCCTACATTATAACAGTGACTATACTTCAAAAAGTACTTCATTGGCTGTAAAGTGCTTTGGGACATCCAGTGGTTGTTAAAGGCGCTATATAAATGCAAGTCTTTCTTTCTTTTAGGTAAATAAGGGGCATACCAGCTGTTTGAGGCCCCCACTGCAAGATTGGTTTGCCCTAAGGCAGCTGGCGAAAGCATCAGCTGCACTCAGGAAAATCAGGCCTACACACGGCCTAATAGGCGGTCCTTAAAGGGACTGGCCGTTAGGCCGCAACCAACAAGGCAAATTTTAAAACTATACTTACCTGAATGTGGAGACAGGAGGAGTGCTCCTCCCAACACCACATTAAACTAACGCAGGCTACCGCCGCTCTGGCCCTGCCCCTCGCCACCAATCTCAACCCTACCCGGCTACTGATTCTCTCCACCGCCACCCCCCACCAACCAACAACCTCAACTTAGCTACTGATCTCTTTCGCCCCACCCAGTCGCCCCCCCCCCCCCCCCCCTTCACCTGAAAGTCACTGCTAGCGTCACCGGCCCAATCTTCAGCAATGCTTCGTCGGGCAAGCTGCCTCTTACTCCTCACAGCTCGCCTGCTTCATGGGAACGAGGCCCAATTTCAGGAGCGCCTTGAGCCTCACCATTCTGGTGCAGGGATCGTACTCTGCGCACTCCGTAAGCCCAAAAATGAGCACGCCTGAAGTTCTAAGCCTAAGACTTTAAATGGGACCTTCCAGCAATGGAGGAAGGATACATCCTTAGCTTCAATGAATGAGTGCATTATTAAAAGCTCATTGATGAAATGGATGAAGAACTTGTAATTCTTCCATTGAAACTACCACCACATTCCTTAAAAAAGTGAAATTTAAGTATACGAGGAACAATGTCTATGGCACAAAACAGTAAATTCAGTGGCCCGATGCTCCAATGAGGAGCCTTGCTTGAAGATAGTATGAGCCAGGGATACGGATGATTCTCTGGCCCATTCTGCCTTCGAGCATAGGATCGTTGAATTTACCCTATTAACTGTACAATATTGTTCATATAAAATGTGTGCATTTCAAAAGGGAATTGGATAAGTACCTGAAGGAAAAATATTTGCAGGGCTACGGGGAAAGGGCGGGGGAGTGGAACTAGCTGAAGTGCTCTTGCAGAGAGCTGGCATGGGCTCAACAGGCTGAATGGCCTCCTTCTGTGCAGTAACCATTCTATGATTCTACTCTATGATTTTCTAAGATGGCTGTGTAGTTAGATACAGAGCAGTGTGGTGTTACTGCTTTTGAAACGAGTGAGTAGAATCTTACCCAAACGGTTGGTATCAATAGAATTTCTTTGAAACTTTCCCATAGTAACCCTTTTCAGTTTTTCTCTGCCTGGATAAACACCATTACTTTGTCTTTGAAGTCTGTTCACATATTCTGTAAACTCACACTTCCATGTTGCTATGTGATGCAGTCTTGAATGGGCATAAAACTCAGATATAAAACTTGGGTCTGCAGGTTTTGAAGACCAGTGGGAAGATGCCTTATTGGATGAAGGCTCTGAAATGCTTTTCATGCTTGGAGTCCCTTGAACTGCAGTGTGGTTTGCCCCATTTATTTTAAAGCATTCATTTAATGAAGATGTTGTAGCAGTCCTTGTGCGGTCAGGCATCAAAGTTCTGCCTTCTGCCCACTGCTTCTCACAGTTTTTGAAATCTGTTTCACAGTCATCATTTTCTTCTTCCAGCATTTCAGGAGTTCCAAGTTCCTTTTCCCACAAAGTTTCACCGCAATGTTTTAAATAATCCTGTGTTTTTAAGGCACTATAAGAATTGGGCTCATTCCTGTTATAAAGAGAAAAGTGGTCTCTACAGCTATGAATTCCATTGTGATTTAGATTAGGAAAAGCATGCTCCAACTCCTTTAGCTCAGAATCTTCATTGTTTTTGTCCCATCCATTTATTCCATTGTCAGTCTGGTTTCCTTTCTCCTTGTATTTGACATTGTCTTGGTTGTTGGTGATACTCTTTCTAGAAGAAAGCACCAGAAATCATTTCTACCCTTCATTAGGCAACAACAATGCACTCTCTCAGCAAAATGAGCGTCACATATTTGGGTCCATGGGATAGACCAAGTCTACATAAAGAGCAATAAAAACAGAAAATACTGGAAATGCACAACAGGTCCTTCTTAGATTAAAAAAAAAACATAAGCTTAGAGAGAGGCACTTGAACTATAAATTTACAGTACCCGAGGAGAACAGCATAGCAGGAGCAGACACTGGGAACAATGAACAGCAGAGAAGGGGACTCGGGTAGGATCGTTGAATTTACCCTATTAACTGTATAATATTGTTCATATAACTGTACAATATTGTCCAGATGTAAAAGGCCTCTGCTCCATATTCCACTGGCAAGTTGAAAATGTATTGACCTGCAGCACAGTACTTTTCCCCCTACCAGCTGTTCTTTCCATTTTTTAGAATGCCAGAAATAGCAGCAAGACAAAAATTCCCATCTGCAGCAGTTCCCAATGGCCACGAAATCATGGATACTACCGGCCTTGTTTATGGCCATCTTTGACAGATCAAATACCTGCAACTCATCACTGCTAAGGTAGTGGACAGGTGCAAATAAATACTGAAATACAAATACACTTTTCAGTTAGACTTGATATTCATTAGAAAGCTGACAATTATCAGATGATAATTTATGTAAGTGAAAAATTTAGATATGTGTATGAATTGTCACTAGATAGGAAAAGGAAAAAGAGAAATACTTTGGAAGGAACTAAATTGGGTTACTTAACTTATTGTGATCATGTTAATGAGACCAACATCTTGTTGAAGTGAAGACTTTAAAGAAAGTACTTTTTCACTTTTGCCCTTGTCTACATTTCCCTGTTGACTTGTTGTTCTTAGAGTTGTTTGGCCCACTGTACTTTAGCAGCCCCTTCTACTTTATTTTCAAATCTAATTTCATTTCATAACTGACCCCACATTTTCCATCTCTGCCATTTTTTCAGTTAGCTATTCGCACGTCCTTTATTTCTTTTTATAATGTCTTTTATTTCTTTAATGTTTCAATTACTTGGTGGTATGCAACAACAGTGCCTCCCACTAACTGGGTAATACTTGCACCAAAATTTCCTGCAGAGCTTATCTGCCTGCATAAAACATGTTTACCAATAGGGGTATAATAATAACCAGATCATTTTTTTTTGGTGGCGATTAGTTTAGGTAGGAATAATGACCAGGACACTGGGGCAATGCCCAGTACCTATTCAAATAATACCACGTTAACAATTAACGTCCACCTCAGCAGGCAGACGGGACCTCAGTTTAACATCTCATAAAAAAGGTGACACTGCTGACAATGCAGCACTCTCTCTCTGTGCACTGAACTTTCAGCCTGGATTATGTGCTGAGGTCCTCAGTAGGGCTTAAACCATCAACTTTCTGACACAGACGTGCTACCAGCATAACTTAGCAGATAGATGCATTATTGGTGCAATATACAGTCACTTTTATTTACGTGCCGTACCACAGCCGATTTCTGTATTTATTTCTTAATTTACAAAACCAAGTTGAAAAGCCTAGAAGTAACTTTCTTGAAATAAATTCCCTCTTAATTTCAAGCATTGTATTAAACTGTAAAGTATTCAAAATGATGAGCAAAACTTCTGTTCTAGACAGACTTAAGTTCACAAACTGGTAGAGACTGGCATCTTTATTTCATAAAAGTCTCGTCTCCACTGTGGGAGCATCTTACATTGTGTACTGTGGCACCACCACCGTGCTAAGTGGGACAGACTAAGGACATATCTAGCAGTCTAAAACTGGGTATCTATGAGGCACTGTGGACCATCAGCAACAGCAGAATTGTGTATCGCCACAATCTGTAATCTCATGGCCCGGCACATTTCTCACTCATTGATGACCATCAAGGCAGAAGATCCAACCTGGTTCAATACAGGGTGCAGAAGGGTGTGCCAGGAGCAGCACCAAGCATACCTTATGAGGTACCAACCTAGTGAAGCTAATCCGTAGGACTGGCTGTAATGGAAAACACTAAAAGCATAGACAAAACAAAGTGCTTCCATAACCAAAGGATCACAGCAATGCTCTGTAGCCCTACCACATCCAGTCAAGAATGGTGACGGACATCCAGGCAACTAACAGGAGGAGAAGACTCCGTGAGGTTCTCCATCCTCAAATATGATGCAGCCCAGCACGCGAGTGCAAGAGATAAAGTTGAAGTGTTAACAAATGCCTATCCACTAAAAAATAGGATAACTCTAACCTGGCCAACTATTGCCCTAGCAGTTTCCTCGTAAATATTAGTAAAATGATGAAGGGGTCATCGAAGTGCCATCAAGTGGCACCTACTCACCAATAATCTGCTCACCAACACTCAGTTCAGGTTCCGCTAGAACCACTCAGCTCTAGACCTCATCAGAGCGTGATCCAGACATAGAATCATAGAAATTTACGGCACAGAAGGAGGCCATTCGGCCCATCGTGTCTGTGCCAGTCGAAAAAGAGCTATCCAGCCGAATCCCACTTTTCAGCTCTTGGTCCGAAGCCCTGTAGGTTATGGCATGATGAGGGTTTCTGCCTCTACCACCCTTTCAGGCAGTGAGTTCCAGACCCCCACCACCCTCTGGGTGAAAAAAGTTCTCAACTCCCCTCTAATCCTTCTACCAATTACTTTAAATCTATACCCGCTGGTTACTGACCTCTCTACTAAGGGAAATATGTTCTTATAGAGTGGATAAGGACCTACGAAATAGGAGCAGGAATAGGCCACTTGGCCCCTCAAGCCTGCTCCGCCATTCAATAAGATCATGGCTGATCTTGGGCTCAAAACCACTTTCCCGCCCGCTCCCCATAACCCTTCACTCCCTTATCTTGCAAAAATCTGGCTATCTCCACCTTAAATGTATTTAATGACCCAGCCTCCACAGCTCTCTGGGGCAGAGAATTCAACAGATTTACGACCCTCAGAAGAAATTCCTCCTCATCTCAGTTCTAAAAGGGCGATCCTTTATTCTAAAACTGTGTCCCCGAGTTCTAGATTTTCCCACGAGGGGAAACATCCTCTCTGCATCCACCTTGTCGAGCCCCCTCAGTATCTTATATGTTTCGATAAGATTACCTCTCATTCTTCTAAATTCCAATGAGTATAGGCCCAGCCTGCTCAACCTTTCCTCATAAGTCAACCCCCTCATCTCTGGAATTAACCTAATGAATCGTCTGTGAACTGCCTCCAATGCAAGTATATCCTTCCTTAAATAAGGAGACCAAAACTGTACGCAGTACTCAAGGTCTGGTCTCACCAATACCCTGTACAGTTGTAGCAGGAGTTCCCTGCTTTTATACTCCAACCCCCTTGAAATAAAGGCCAACATTCCATTTGCCTTTTTGATTACTTGCTGTACCTGCATGCTAACTTTGTGTTTCATGCACAAGGACCCCCAGGTCCCTCTGAACTGCAACATTTTGTAATCTCTCTCCGTTTAAATAATAATTTGCTTTTCTATTTTTCCTGTCAAAGTATATAACCTTGCACTTTCCCACATTATATTCCATCTGCCAAATGTTTGCCCACTCACTTAGCTTGTCTATATCCCTTTGCAGATTCTTTGAGTCCTCTGCACAACTTGCTTTCCTACCCATCTTTGTATCATCCGCAAACTTGGCTACATTACACTCGATCCCTTCATCCAAGTTATTAATATAGATTGTAAATAGTTGGGGCCCCAGCACCGATCCCTGTGGCACCCCACTAGTTACTGTTTGCCAACCAGAAAATGACCCATTTATCCCGACTCTCTGCTTTCTGTTAGTTAGCCAATTCTCTATCCATGCTAATATATTACCCCCACTTCTGTGAGCTCTTTTCTTATGCAGCAACCTTTTATGTGGCACCTTATTGAATGCCTTCTGGAAATCTAAATACACCACATCTGCTGGTTCACCTTTGTCCACCCTGCTCGTTACATCCTCAAAAAACTCCAGCAAATTTGTTAAACACGATTTCCCTTTCATAAAACCATGCTGACTCTGCTTGACTACATTATGATTTTCCAAATGCCCTGCTACTGCTTCCTTAATGAAGGACTCCAGCATTTTCCAGATGACAGATGTTAGGCTAACTGGTCTATAGGAGTGCAGCGAAAATTCACCAGGCCGATACCTGGGATGGCAGGAATGACGTACGAGGAGAGATTGGGTCGATTGGGCTTGTACTCGCTGGAGTTTAGAAGAATGAGAGGGGATCTCATTGAAACTTATAAAATTCTAACAGGACTAGACAGACTAGATGCAGGAAGGATGTTCCCGATGGCAGGGGAGTCCAGAACCAGGGGTCACAGTCTAAAGATAAGGGGTAAGCCATTTAGGACAGAGATGAGGAGGAATTTCTTCACCCAGAGAGTGGTGAACCTGTGGAATTCTCTACCAAAAGGCGGCAGTAGAGGCCAATTCATTAAATATATTCAAGAAGGAGTTGGATATATTTATTAAGGCTAAAGGGATCAAGGGATATGGAGAGAAGGCAGGAACAGGGTACTGAATTTGGATGATCAGCCATGATCTCATTAAATGGCGGAGCAGGCTCAAGGGGCCGAATGGCCTACTCCTGCTCCTATCTTCTATGTTTCTATAGTTTCCTGCTTTCTGTCTCCCTCCTTTTTTAAATAGGGGTGTTACATTTGCGGTTTTCCAATCCGCTGGGACCTCTTCAGAGTCCAGGGAAATTTGCTATATTGCAACCAATGCATCCACTATCTCTGCAGCCACTTTTATTTTTTATTTTTTTTAAGACCCTGGGATGCAGGCCATCTGGTCCAGGGGACTTGTCGTCTTTTAGTCCCCACTAACAACCACACTATCTAGGCCCCTCAGAATTTTATACGCCTGAATTAAGTCTCCCCTCAGCCTCCTCTGTTCCATAGAAAACAACCCCAGCCTATCCAATCTTTCCTCATAGCTAAAATTCTCCAGTCCTGGCAGCATCCTCGTAAATCTCTGCTGTACCCTCTCTAGTGCAATCACATCATTCCTGTAATATGGTGACCAGAACTGTACGCAGTACTCTAGCTGTGGTCTAACTAATGTTTTGTGCATTTCAATCACAATCTTCCTGCTCTATATTCTATGCCTCGGCTAATAAAGGAAAGTATCCCGTATGTCTTCTTAACCACCTTATCTACTTATCCTGCTACCTTCAGGGATCTGTGGACATGCATTCCAAGGTCCCTGTGTTCCTCTACACTTCTCAGCATCCTACCATTTATTGTGTATTCCCTTGCCTTGTTAGCCCTCCCCAAATGCATTACCTTATACTTCTCCGGATTGAATTCCATTTGCCACTTTTCTGCCCACCTGATCAGACCATACCATTGATATCTTCCTGCAGTCTTCAGCTTTCTTCCTCACTAACAACCACACGGCCAATTTTCGTATCATCTGCAAACTTCTCAATCATGCCCCATATATTGAAGTCTAAATCATTGATATATACCACAAAAAGTAAGGGACCGAGTACTGAGCCCTGTGGAACCCCACTAGAAACAGCCTCCCAGTCACAAAAACACCTGCCGACCATTACCCTTTGCTTCCTGCCACTGAGCCAATTTTGGACCCCATGGGCTTTTACTTTTCTGACCAGTCTGCCATGGATCCAAGAGCTGAATGTCAGAAGTGGCAGAGTAGTTTTCCTTGACATCAAAGTAACATTCAACCGAGTATGGTATCAAAGAGCCAGAGCAAAACTGAGGTCATTGGGGCAAAGGGAAAACCCTTCAATGGCTGGAGTCAAACCTGACACAAAGGAAAATAGTTATGGTTGTTGGAGGCGGACATCACTGCAGTAGTTCCTCAAGGAAGTGTCTTCAACCCAAACAAGCTGCTTTGTCAATGACCATCCCTTCACCATAAAGTCAGAAGTAGGGCTGTTCGCTGATGATTCCAGTGTTCAGCTCCATTCACAACCCCTCAGATAATGATGCAGCTATTGCCAGCCTAGCATTGGCTGACAAGTGGCAGGTATCATTGGCGCCACTTAAGTGCCAGATAAGAGAAAGCCCATCCAACACCTTTTGACCTTCAATGGCACTACCATTGCCGAGTTCCCCACCATCGACATCTTGGGGGGTCACTGTAGACCAGAAGCTTAATTAGACCAGCCACATCAACACCACGGCTACAAGAGTAGGACAGTGGCTGGGTACACTGTGGTGACTGGCTCACCTCATGACCCTTCAAAGCCTATTCACCATCTACAAGGCTCATCAGGAGTGTGATTAAATACTCGTACTTGGATGGGTGCAGAAATAACAGTTCAAGAATCTTGACACTATCCAGGACACAGCAGTTTGCTTGATTGGTGCCTCTGGACTCGATATCCACCCCCTCTACCACCAGTGCACTATATGTCTGCAGTATGTACGATCTACAGGATGCATGTAGCAACTCACTAAGTTACTTTGACAGCACTTCTCTCCCCTATGACCTCTACAAGAAAGACAAGAGCAGACATGTCATGGGAACACCATCACCTCCAAGCTCCCCACCTTCATGACTTAGACATATATCACCATTCCTCCATTACTGCTGGGTCAATATCCTCGAATTCCCTACCTAACAGCACTGTGGGAGCACCATCACCAGAAGAGCTGCAGTAGTGCAAGGAGAAGGGTCATCACCTTCCCAGGGTAACTAGGGTTGGGAAATAAATGTGGTCTTGCCAGCATCTCCCAAGAATAAATATAAAATAAACAAGACAAGTGTCAGGTTGAAACATATTTGGATCACACAGCAGCCATGGAGCGGGTGGGAGTAGAGAACTACTTCTAAATACTTCTGCTTCTATCACTTTTATTACGAGACAAAAATACTTGCAGTTCACACACTTGAGACTCAGTTTGATATAACTGAGCCAACCATTTCAATGGAATCAGTAGATTGAATTTCCAGCTCTGGATGTACAAGGCATGAAATAACTGATTTAGTGCAGCAAACTACAACCTAGTTTTTCATTTCTCAGATGTGCAACTGAAACCCCTTCCTAAAATCAGCTGGTATCCTTCTGAAAAACTACTAATCAACATCATCAACTTTCAGCTTGTCCTCAACTCTGAGCTAATATAAACACTAAGATATCTTCAGCCTTAATGTGAAACAGGCCAAAGAGAGATTTTCAGGTTAAGGAGGAAAATATTAAATCAGGATTTAAAATACTGATGTCACTGAATTACTTACACATTTCTATTAAGTTTATAAATATTGCTCGGGCCTGGTGTAGGTTCTTCAGGTTTGCTCACAGTGAAATTTAATCCTTTTTGGGCGCTTGACTGCTTGGTATAGAGCTGATAAGGAATGTGAGAGAGGAGGCACCCAGCTTTTATACTGCAAAGCAAACAAAACATGTGTTAATGTGTTGTCTCCAACAACAGAGCTCTGAAGAGAATAAACATTGATAAACATGATTAATATATTCTTCCTTTCACTAGTAAACTATTACGCAGATGGACGAAGAGTTCTCAAAAAAGAATATTTACCTAACTAAAAAATGGTCTGATTAAAAATAGTACAAGGATGAGACCAGAAAGGAAAAATACAACAGACAAGTATGTTGGATTATAATGTACCAAAGTCAGAAATGGAACCAGTTATTCTGACTATTAAATCCTGGCAATTTGGTTAAATTCATTTTATTTCTGATTTCATTAATACACCAGAAAACATTGTCACATTTATACAAAACACTGCAGAATGTAGTTCACAGGTAACATGGAAATAAATGTAAGATCTCAAATATGAATTATCTGGAGATTTTGGATAGTGTCAAACCAGTTCCTAGTGGATACAAGACCACAGCATTAAACTGTTCACCTCAGAGAGACCAGTAGATGATGCAGGAAGTGCAAACACGACACTGGTGTGATAGGAAATGATCTTCTAAATCAGGGATTAAGGTAGGTCATTCCGGCTGTATAGATGGAGCAAGGATGAAAAGTGTTCCAGTTACCATTAAGATCATCTCTCACTCAATGGAGAATAACATCTCAGTTTTTTGTTTGAAGATCATACCTTTCAGTATCAATGAAATGTGAATTTGAAAACAAGATCAAAGGATATATATTTCATAAAATATGAGATTTTTACATGATGTGACTGTTAGGAAATATTTAATTGGTGATCAAGATGCTATTTCCATTTATATCAGCCAAATATGAGTTCATAGGGTAATTGTCACTCCACTTTACTGGCTCATCAGATCATAGTGCACCCAATTGAGGTATAGAGATAATTAGCTATTATTGCAGATCTTTGGAGGAAATAAAAAGTAGCAAACCAGAACTACATCTTTTATGTGAAATTTATTTGTATATTTTGATCTCTATTTTTATAATAGTTTACTAAAATTGTGTGATATAATTATAATACCGATCTTACTATCAAGTTACATTACCCCAATCACTGCTGGTTACAGTCAGCAGTTAACTTAACTACTCTGTTGACAACAGCACCATAGAATTTACTGAACATTAAGCAGTATGTAGGTCTATGATTGTATGTACTTATATCTAATAACACTCATCACAAACTATTTCACAGAAGCACTTTGGGTCCATATCTGGGAATTCCAAAACTGTAGTTTGTGGCCCTCACGGGTGCGTATGAGGTGCGCACACGCCTGTAAGGGCCGCGCAAATTCTGGGTTTAGGCATGCACAGCACATGCGTTAAAACCCGGAACTTGCGATCTGTCACAGGTCGTCCGCATCCCCGGGAAAAGGGCATCCGCGAGCGGAGCGCTTCTGCTCAGCGAATGCCTGTGAAATTCTTACGCCTGGTAAAAGCAGGCATAAGGCTTGCTTTTACCAGCGTAAGAGTTTCAAAAAACAGAAAAATAAAATTATCAATAATTTATACATTTAAAAACCTGTGAAATAAGGCAAGTTTATTTTTAGCCCCTTTAAAACATGTAAATTTATTCTTCAAAAAAATTATATTTTTGTTTTAAATATTTAATTAAATGACATTTTAATTAATTTTAAATATCTGATTTTTTTATTTATTTGAAGTGTAGAGGTATTTTTTGGGGTATTCCCACTCATACTTATGGAGTTTCCGTACATACTGAATCCCCATAAGCATGAATGGAGATTCTATTCCCTTCTGTCATTGGTTGGGCTGGCCCACGTGATCCCAGGGGCGCTTGCGAACCGCCTGCGCCTCTGGGATACGCGGGTCTCTACCCGCGGGTACCCGGAGAGGACCAGGAGCACGAGTCTCCGTATCTCCCGGACCACCAGGTACGCGGGCATTTTATTTGCGGATCGGAGGCATGTACCTGCGGAAGCCTCCGACCACAAATTCAGGGTCAATGAACTTTGAACTGACAAGAATTTTAATACTGCGTGACAAGTTGAGTTAATACAGTGGAGCTAGAGTTCAAATCAAGCTAGAGTGCAAATCAAGCTAAGACTAAATTGAACCCAAATACCAGCAAGGGATTTTTAAGGGCTATTTCTACATAGAGTGACAATGTCTTTAGCCAGTCACTCTATAAACTCTCATGTACCAAATTAGCTGATCGATCACCATATTTCCAAATATTTTGTAAAATTATCAAAAATGATGTATATAATATCCTGTGATCTTGTTTTCAAATTCACATTTCATTGATCATGAAAGGTATGACCTTGTGCAGTATCAACCCAATCTGTAGTTTCCACAGTTCCATAGTACAATAAAGTACAGGTTATAGCACTGGACTAGCAACCCAGAGATCAAGTTCAAATCCCATCATGGCAAGACCTGCGAGAGGAGAGGCGGGAGAGGCTGATTTAAACCGAGCTCCGAGAGCTGGAGAGGCGGACCTGTGAGAGGAGAGGCGGGAGAGGCTGATTTAAACCGAGCTCCGAGAGCGGGAGAGGCGGACCTGCGAGAGGAGAAGCGGGAGAGGCTGATTTAAACCGTGCTCCGAGAGCGGGAGAGGCGGACCTGCGAGAGGAGAGGCTGATTTAAACCGAGCTCCGAGAGCGGGAGAGGCGGACCAGCGAGAGGAGAGAGAGAAGTAAAAAGTAATCGAAGTGTGACGTCACCAGAAAGCAGGTAAGTGATTGGTTGGTGAGTATTTCTCTCTCTCGCTTTTTTCCCAAACTTAAATTTTGTGGTTTATAGTTTCTATAAGGTCTCTGTTGTGTAGTGGGGACTGCTGGTAAACAAGGGCCCTTGAGTATATCATTTAATTATATTGTAATTAGTGGGATTGATTTGATTTCATTTAATTTGAATTAATTAAAGGGTAAGTCATGGCAGTACAGCTCGGCGCCGTGGTATGCTCCTCCTGCACTATGTGGTAAATCAGGGACACTTCCTGTGTCCCTGACGACCATGTGTGCGGGAAGTGTATCCAGCTGCAGCTACTGGCATACCGCATTGTGGCGCTGGAGCTGCGAATGGATACATACTGGAGCATTCGCGATGCTGAGGACATCGTGGAAAGCACGTTTAATGAGTTGGTCACACCGCAGGTAAAGGCTGCACAGGCAGGAAGGGAATGGGTGACCGCCAGGCACAGTAGTAGGAGCAGGCAGGTAGTGCAGGGGTCCCCTGTGAACATCCCCCTCTCAAACAGATATACCGCTTCGGATATTGTTGGGGTGGATGGCTTATCGGGGGAAGGCAGCAGCAGCCAACTTCCTGGCACCATGGCTGGTTCTGCTGCACAGAACAGGAGGAAAAAGAGGCGTAGAGCTATAGTAATAGGGGATTCTATTGTAAGGGGAACAGATAGGCATTTCTGCGGCTGCAAACGAGACTCCAGGATGGTATGTTGCCTCCCTGGTGCAAGGGTCAAGGACGTCTCAGAGCGGCTGCAGAGCATTTTGGAAGGGGAGGGTGAACAGCCAGTTGTCGTGGTGCATATAGGTACCAATGATATAGGTAAAAACGGGATGAGGTCCTAAAAGCTGAATACAGGGAGTTAGGAGGTAAATTAAAAAATAGGACCCCAAAGGTAGTAATCTCAGGATTGCTACGTGCCACGTGCGAGTCAGAGTAGAAATAGAAGGATATTTCAGATGAATACGTGGCTAGAGGAATGGTGCAAGGGGGAGGGATTCAAATTCCTGGGACACTGGAACCGGTTCTGGGGGAGGTGGGACTAGTACAAACTGGACGGTTTGCACCTGGGCAGGACCGGGACTGATGTCCTAGCGGGAGTGTTTGCCAGTGCTCTGGGGAAGGGTTTAAACTAAAATGGCAGGGGGTTGGGAACCTGAGCAGGGAGACAGAGGAAAGGGAAACAAGGGTAGAAGCCAAAATCAGGAAGGAGAAAAGCAAAGGTGGCAGTCAGAGAAATCAAGGATTTAAATCAAACATGGCCACAGTAAATAATAATTCTAAAAGGTCTAAGAGTGTTAACAAAACAAGCCTGAAGGCTTTGTGTCTTAATGCGAGGAGCATTCGTAATAAGGTGGATGAATTAGCTGCGCAAATAGAGGTAAACGGATATGATATGATTGGGATTACAGAAACATGGCTTCAGGGTGACCAAGGCTGGGAACTCAACATCCAGGGGTATTCAATATTCAGGAAAGATAGGCAAAAAGGAAAAGGAGGTGGGGTAGCATTGCTGGTTAAAGAGGGGATTAACACAATTGTAAGGAAGGATATTAGCTCTGATGATGTGGAATCTGTATGGGTAGAACTGAGAAATACCAAGGGGCAGAAAACGTTAGTGGGAGTGGTAGTATACAGACCCCCAAACACTAATGCGGAGGTTGGGGATGGCATTAAACGGGAAATTAGAGACGCATGCAGTAAGGGCACAGCAGTCATCATGGGTGACTTTAATCTACATATAGATTGGGCTAACCAAATTAGTAACAATACTGTGGAGGAGGAATTCCTGTAGTGTATACGGGATGGTTTCCTGGACCAATATGTCGAGGAACCAACTGGAGACCAGGCCATCTTAGACTGGGTATTATGTAATGAGAAAGGATTAATTAGCAATCTTGTTGTGCGAGGCCCCTTGGGGCAGAGCGAACATAATATGATCGAATTCTTCATTAAGATGGAGAGTGAAGTAGTTGACTCAGAGACTAGGGTCCTGAATTTAAATAAAGGAAACTACGATGGTATGAGGTGCGAGTTGGGTAGGATTGATTGGAGAATGTTACTCAAAGGGTTGACGGTGGATAGGCAATGGCAAACATTCAAAGATCGCCTGAATAAACTACAGAATTTGTTCATCCCTGTTCGACACAAAAATAAAACAAAAAATGTGACTCAACCGTGGCTACCAAGGGAAATTAGGGATAGCATAAGATCCAAGGAAAGGACATATAAATTGGCCAGAAAAAGCAGTAAACCTGAAGATTGGGAGCAGTTTAAGATTCAGCAAAGGAGGACAAAGGGATTAATTAAAAGGGGGAAACTCGAGTATGAGAGTAAGCTTGCAGGGAACATAAAAACTGGCTGGAAAAGCTTCTATAGATATGTGAAGAGAAAAAGATTGGTGAAGTCAAGCGTAGGTCCCTTGCAGTCAGAATCAGGGGAACAAAGAAATGGCAGACCAATTAAATACATACTTTGGTTCTGTCTTCACAAAGGAGGACACAAATAACCTCCCAGAGATGTCAGGGAACATAGGGTCTAATGAGAGGGAGGAACTGAATGAAATCAGTATTTGTAGGGAAATGGTGTTAGGGAAATTGACGGGATTGAAGGCTGATAAATCCCCAGGGCCTGATAATCTACATCCTAGGGTACTTAAGGAAGTGGCCCTAGAAATAGTAGATGCATTGCTGGTCATCTTCCAAAATTCTATAGACTCTGGAACAGTTCCCATGGATTGGAGGGTAGCTAATGTTATCCCACTGTTCAAAAAAGGTGGTAGAGAGAAAACAGGGAATTATAGACCGGTGAGCCTGAAATCGGTAGTAGGGAAAATGCTAGAGTCCATTATAAAAGATGTAATAGCAGAGCACTTGGAAAACAGTGACAGGATCGGACAAAGTCAACATGGATTTACAAAAGGTAAATCGTGCTTGACTAATCTACTGGAATTTTTTGAGGATGTAACTGGTAGAATAGATAAGGGAGAACCAGTGGATGTGGTGTATTTGGACTTTCAGAAGGCTTTCGATAAGGTCCCGCATAAGAGATTAGTGAGTAAAGTTAAGGCACATGGGATTGGGGGCAAGGTACTGACTAGGATAGAGAACTGGTTGGCAGACAGGAAGCAAAGAGTTGGAATAAACGGGTCTTTTTCCGAGTGGCAGGCAGTGACTAGTGGGGTACTGCAGGGATCGGTCCTAGGACCCCAGCTATTCACAATATATATTAATGATCTAGACGAGGGAACTAGATGTAATATCTCCAAGTTTGCAGATGACACAAAGCTGGGTGGGCGTGTGCACTGTGAGGAGGATGCCGAGAAACTCCAGTACGATTTGGACAGGTTGGGTGATTGGGCAGATGCAGTATAATGTGGATAAATGCGAGGTTATCCACTTTGGTGGCAAAAACAGGAAGGCAGGTTATCTGAACGGCAATAGATTGGGAGAAGGGGAAGTGCAACGAGACCTGGGTGTCCTTGTGCACCAGTCGCTGAAGGTAAGCATGCAGGTGCAACAGGCGGTTAAGGCGGCAAATGGTATGTTGACCTTCGTAGCGAGAGTGTTTGAGTACAGGAGCAAGGGTGTCTTGCTGCAGTTGTACAGGGCCTTGGTGAGACCACACCTTGAGTATTGTGTGCAGTTTTGGTCGCCTTATCTGAGGAAGGATGTTCTTGCCATGGAGGGAGTGCAGCGAAGATTCACCAGACTGATACCTGGGATGGCAGGAATGACGTATGAGGAGAGATTAGGTCGATTGGGCTTATATTCACTGGAGTTTAGAAGAATGAGAGGGGATCTCATTGAAACTTATAAAATTCTAGCAGGACTAGACAGACTAGATGCAGTAAGGATGTTCCCGATGGCGGGGGGAGTCCAGAACCAGGGGTCACAGTCTAAAGATAAGGGGTAAGCCATTTAGGACAGAGATGAGGAGGAATTTCTTCACCCAGAGAGTGGTGAACCTGTGGCATTTTCTACCAGAGAAGGCAGTTGAGGCCAATTTATTAAATATATTCAAGAAGGAGTTAGATATATTTCTTAAGGCTAAAGGGATCAAGGGATATGGAGAGAAATCAGGGACAGGGGACTGAGTTTGGATGATCAGCCATGATCTCATTGAATGGCGGAGCAGGCTCGAGGGGCCGAATGGCCTACTCCTGCTCCTATCTTCTATGTTTCTATGTTAAGTCGCAAATAAACGCAATAAATCTGGTAATTTGTGGGCTCATATCAGAAAAAATATGATGGAAGCTGCTGGGTTGTCATGAAAACCCAAATGTCCTTCAGGGAAGGGACCTGCCACTCATACCCAGCCTGGCTTACACATTACTCTAATCACACACTGAGTGGTTGACTCAATGTCCTCTAGGGGGCATAGTCTTAGAATAAGGGGCTGCTCTTTCAAAACTGAAATGAGGAGGAACTACTTCACTCAGAGGGTGGTAGGTCCATGGAATATGCTGCCCCAAAAAGCTGTAGAAGCTACATCATTACATAAATTTAAAACAGAAATAGAGAGTTTCCTAGAAGTAAAGGGAATAAAGGGTTATGGGGAGCGGGCAGGAATTTGGACATGAGTCTAGGTTCGGATCGGTCATGGCCCTGTGGGTAGCGGAGCGGGCCCAGGGGCCGTGTAGCCTGATCCTGCTCCTATTTCGTGTGTCTAATTCTGTTAGATTCAGGAGATGGTTCTGTGATAGTAGATTGGCGGTCAGGATCAGATCAGCCATGATCTTATTGAATGGTGGAGCAGGCTCGAGGGGCCGATTGGCCTACTCCTACTCCTATTTCTTATGTTCTTATGAGTGATCTAGTAAGCCAGTCAGTTGTAAAAACAATCGCTACAAAGAAAGACTACCACCACTATCTTAGGGCAACTAATAATCATCTACAACATTGTTCACAGTCTGAGAATAAACTAACATCCTCATCAAGAGGCTTTAAGGCCGATATGGAACTGCTAAAGGTTTACAGTCGTATATTAGAAACTTAGGCACAATATGCCAGAGTACAAGGAGTTTAACTCTGCACCAAGCTATGCTATAACTGATCTGGGAGTACCTGATACTAAAACTATGCATCCAAATGGGAAAAAAAGCAGTGACATCCCTCAGTTTAACAAATACAAATGGAGTGAAATGGAAGTTTAAAACTGCAAACAGCTACTTTCCTTTTATTAACACGCCAAAATATTCCCTCAGCAACAATGAACACACTAAAGACAAGAGACCCCAACTAACCAATTAAAAACAGCTCCTGCACTCAGTGACAACTCTTCTTGACAATTACATTATTTACTTTATCTCTTAAATTTCATTTATTTGTGTCACTTATTTAAAAATCAAACAGTTGCATAATCCAATATGTATTTTCTGTAAAGTACAGATACTTGTAAAAGCTACAATTTATAGATTATAATGCAAATCATGTAATGGTTAATAGAATTTTCTGCGGGGACTATTGCTCTGGAAAATGAACTGACAGATTAAGTAATGAAAGGATTCGCAAATTTCATGTCTCCCCCGAGGATTTACTTTTGGTTTATTAAAGAAGCTCTGGTTGGACTGAGTTTGGAATCCAGGGCTCAACAAGATGGCTGTGGTCAGCCTCATGGCCAAAGCCTGTAAGTTTCAGTTTGGACTGACAAGCTTGTATTCTGATGACTGTGAGAAGGAACTTTCCAGAAACTCGAATGCGGACAGACCTTCTGCATTTATGCACGAGAAGCAAACCCAGTGGCATTCGGGCCTCTGATTAAAAATCATTAAGGTTGTTTGCACAAACAATCAAGAGCAGGCAAGGCCTATTCAAAATGTAGTGGGACAAGTTCAGCTGCATTCAGGCCTTTGTTTAGAGAACATCATCACTGTTTACAAACGATCAACGGGGCATTCAGTCTGGAATGGCCCCATCACGAAACCAGTCGGACAAAGGGGAACACTGATGAGGCGTTTAAAACCGATTAACTGGCCATCCAGGTCGATGGGCTCAGATCGGTACCTTTTGTATGAGTTTCAACATGTCCAGATTAGACAAAAGAAATGAGCTGATCTGGCGGGAGATAAGGGCTACCGGGAAGGGTATAACTAGTCCCTCGGGAGGCCATCTCTCTCTCCCGCCTCGCCTCCGGTGCCCTGCCGTATCATCAACCCAGCGAGAGGATCGTCGACGAAGAGCCCGTCCAGGGAAGTAGGATACCTGCAGTTATGTTTGAATTACTGGGGTATCTCTGCTTTGGGGCGGTGAAAACCTAAAACATCGGCAGGCAACAGAGCACGGAGCAGGCGTTTCAACATCCTAGACTGGTGAGCATCAACTTTCTGGCCCATTAAAAGACAATCTAGATAGTTGTAAAGGGTGGGAGTTAAGGGGAATTGCTAAAGTGTCATTTTAGTCATTTTCCCTCGGTGTCCATTTCTCCTCCCCCGTTAATTGTAATTGTGTTGCATCCATAGTGATTTTCTCTGTATAGTAATTGTTTCTCTATTTTTAATAAACATTGGTTTTCTTTGCACCAAACCACTGGTCTCGTTTTGTCTATATCGCTACTTGTAAATAAGTCCGGTGGTCAGAACCAAAGGGGGAGCGATTCGAACTGCACGGGGCTGGAGCAGCTCAGACGCGACTGACTGGCCAGACACAAACCCCAAACCAAAACCCCCTACAGAAATGGCGACCGCGGCCGGACCATCGGCGACAGTATGCGATATGACAGACAGTGATGCGGAGGGCGAAACCGCAATGGAAGAGAGGTTGTCCACTTATGTGTGCAGAAAGGTCAATATCGCCAAGAAATGGGTGGGCGCTATGTTAAAGGCTGAGCGTGCCATAGACGCCGTCGCCCAGTGGACGGTGAGTAAACAGCATAAGAGGGCAATTGAAAAGGCAGTCTGGTTAATGTGTTACAAGAAACAAGTCCTAGTGCTGGACAGTGTTGTAGCAGCACAGGCCGCCAAGCTCAAGAAACTGGCCCTAGAAATGCAGGATAAGGTTTTAGCGGAAGAAAAAATGCTAGTGGCACTTCAGGCGTTAAGCCAAGAAAGAGCGCAGACGGCAAGGGAACACCAGGCAAAGGTAGAGCGCCTGGAGGCCCGGGCCGACAAAGTGCAACGGGAACATCAGGCAAGGGTAGAGCGTCTGGAATACCAGACCGTTGAAATTAAAGCCAGCGCTAGGCGCAAGATGGAGCACTTAGAATACCAGGTCAGAGAGGCGAGGGGCAGCGAGATAAGGCTGCAGGACACAATTTGCAACCTCACCCAAAAATTAAAAGAGCAGGAGGAGAAAGTAAGGGAGGTAAAGGCAGCATACAAGTTAGCCTGCGACCGGGGGTTCGAGGAGGCAGATCACGGGCCCTGTAGGGAGGAGATAGAAAGCTTGGGCATGGCCTTATCGAGGGCGAAGGGTATGGTATGCCTCATCAGCCCGAAGGCGGGCCAGTCAGACTTTACCGGCAACCCAAACAGAACCGTCCCACAGGCAGCACCCAGGACAAAGTTGGCTAGGGAATCAGAGGTCCCACGGCCGCCACCCATAGCTGCGAGTTTTCAGGGGTTCTGGTAGCAAGGGGGGGGGGGGGGGGGGTGGAGGATGAAGTGGTAGGGGAAGCACAGCAGGCCCCACTAGATAGGCCGGGACCAGGAGCGGTGTACCCCCTCAGACAACGGAGGTACAGCCCGCCCGTTGATGACGAGGACCCAGGGGCCATCCAAAATCAGTTTGTGGTGCCGCATGGCATCCAACAGCTCAGGGCCATGGTTAGTCACATCCCCAAGCTCACCGAGAAGGGAGACCCCTCTCTGCACTTCAGGGAGATAGAACAGGCAGCGTGCGTTAATGACTGCGATGACGCAGAGCAAGCTAAGATGCTGCTGTTTTCTCTGGGGAGTGATCTCCTCCAGACCTTATCTGATGAATGTAAAAAGGGGCAGAAAGATTATGAGGATTTGAGGAACGAGATGTTGGATCTCCCGCACTTCTGCCCTCACCCCTGCCCCTCCCTCCCGGAACCACGATAGGTTTCCCCTTGTCCTCACCTTTCACCCCACCAGCCTCTACATTCAACGGAACATCCTCCGGCATTTCCGCTACCTCCAAAGTGATCCCACCACCAAACCTATCTTCCCCTCCCCTCCCCTTTCAGCATTCCGCAGGGACCGCTCCCTCCGAGACACCCTGGTCCACTCCTCTATCACCCCAAACAGCCCTTCCCCTTCGCCTGGCACCTTCCCGTGCAAGCGGAGATGTAACACCTGCCCCTATACCTCCCCCCTTCCCACTGGCCAGGGCCCCAAACACCCCTTCCAGGTGAAACAGTGATTTACTTGTACTTCTCGCAATCTAGTGTACTGTGTTCGCTGCTCACGATGCGGTCTCCTCTACATTGGGGAGACCAAACGCAGATTGGGTGACCGCTTTGCGGAACACCTCCGTTCAGTCCGTAAGGGTGACCCCGAGCTTTCGGTCGCCTGTCATTTTAATTCAACGTTCCATTCCCACTCGGGCCTCACCATCCTTGGCCTCTTGTATTGTTCCACGGAAGCTCAACGTAAACTCGAGGAACAGCACCTCATCTTCCGATTAGGCACTCTGCAGCCTTCCGGACTCAATATCGAGTTCAACAATTTCAGATCATAACCTCGGCCCCTATTTCATTTTTTCTTGTAATTTTTCCACTCCTTCCCCCCCCCCCCCCCCTTTCCTTTTGTTTCGCTCTCACACCTGGCAGCTATCCCTTGCCCTGCCAGTACACTTTACACCCAATCTCAGCCTATTACCATCTCGTCTAGCTTTTAACACCTTTTATTGTCTCTTTTTTACTTCTTTTGTTTCTTTTATTCTTTTGTCCGATCGCAGCCCTGCCTCCGATCTATCTTTTCTTTCCAGTTTTGAAGAAGGGGTCGACCTGAAACGTCAACTCAAATTTCTGTCCACGGCTGTTGCCTGACCTGCTGAGTTTTTCCAGCATTTTCTATTGTTATTTCGGATTTCCAACATCCGCAGTATTTTGCTATTGTACGAGATGTTGGAGGTCATGGGACTCAATGACGGTAGTCTGTTCGCCCAGGTGGAAAAAACGGTACAGCTCCCAGGCGTTCGCAGACAGGCTGTGGCCAGTCTACCGGAGCGCATGCCCGGGAATGCCAGCGCGGACATTACTGAACCAAGTCCAATTGACCCACTGGCTCCGTTGTCTAATGACAAACTGCCTGCCCCAAATCCGAGCCCAGGCTGCGGCCTGGTTTGACCCCAGTAGCCCCCAGACCACCGAGGAAACGGTGATCCACCAGCTCACGATAGCATTAAAAAATATAAGGGGTATCGAGACGCCCCAACCCAAGGGCAAAGTCCATGAGGTTAAACCTGGGGGCCAGAATAAGAAAGAGTGGCACCAGGAGGGGAACCGTCCCTCCCAGACTAAGTTAAACTGTTACGGGTGCGGGAAGGACGGCCACTGGTGCAAGGATTGTAAAAATCCATGGAAAGACAATAAAGTAAAGAACTCCACAGCCCCAGCCCAAAAGGCAGAGCCAGGTATCCCTCCCGCTGCGATCGAGCTACTCTTGGAGTCGATACGATCTCTCCTCCTGACCAGCCAGGGGAAAATAGCAGCCACCACCGGTGTGGTGGTTCCCTCGGCCCCCTTTGACGCCCCACAATGACTGGAGCCCACGCAGCCTGTCTACCTGTGTGCTCTCCGGTATGACGGATGGAAGAGACCGCTCGTGCAGACGGAGGTAGAGAAGGTTAAAGGAACTTATCTGCTGGATACGGGAGCATCATGAACCGTGATCCACGCAGCTAACCCCGCCACCTCACCTCTGTCTAGCAGGGTTCCATACATTCTATCGGGGTTCACCGATAAGGAACAGGCGGGAGCATTCTCCAAGCCGCTCTCAATCTGCCTGGGCACGCTCCGGATCAAGTAGACGTGCATCCTGGCGAAGTGGGAAGCGGAGGGAGGAAAGGGGATCCTAGGGGCCGACTTCATCATGGGCCACGGGATCCTCATGGATCTCCGCAATCATTGCCTTTGGGGAGCCAATACGGGTAAAGAGGGAGGTGTAGTAGTCATCCTGAGTGATGGGCCTTCAATAACCACAAAACTAGAAGTTATAGACTTAAACAAGTTGGCTTTTAATCACTAAGATCAGAGCGAACATCTCAACACGCCGACTGGTTCACAGGAATGAGTCATACAGATCCTGGGATCTTTATGTAAGAGAAGTCAGGGGCGGAGCCAAGAGCCAAGACCTGGAATCTCCCAGGTTAGTCGGGAAAGAGGAAGTGAAACTATACACAATGGGGAGGGTAATATACGAGTGCAAAACGAATACAGGATCAAGACAAACAGATTTCATTACATTCACCCCTTCTATAGATTTAGTCCATCGGGGTGATGTTTCTTAAAAGTTGGTATAAGTGAGTCTGTCAGGAGGTTTTGCAGTTCTCAGTGATCGGCGCAAAGCCGGTTGGGGTGCCTCTAGGGGAGTGGATTCTGGTTCCTCCGCTGTCCGGGCCTCCGCAGTGTCTTCCAGGTTATCTGCAGTGTCCTCCAGGTTAAAGTTGGGTATTGATACCTCTGGGCGTCCTGTCTCTTTGTAGTGTAGGTCTTCCTCGGGTAGTCTCCCATTGTTCTCTCCGCTCCCCGAGGGAGCGAGGTTTTTTATGGAAACAGTGTCCTCTCGCCCGTCAGAGTATTCGATATAGGCGTACTGAGGGTTTGCATGGAGGAGCTGTACCTTTTCCACAAGGGGGTCCGTTTTATGGCCTCTCACGTGCTTCCGCAATAGTACTGTCCCCGGAGACGTCAGCCACGCGGGTAGAGATATGCCAGAGGTGGATTTCCGGGGGAAAACGAACATCTTTTCGTGAGGGGTAGCGTTAGTGGCAGTACATAACAGAGACCTTATGGAGTGGAGCACGTCTGGGAGGACTTCCTGCCAGCGGGAGGTCGGAAGGCCTTTTGACTTTAAGGCTAACGTGACAGCCTTCCAAACAGTAGCATTCTCCCTTTCCACTTGCCCATTACCCCGGGGGTTGTAGCTAGTGGTTCTGCTAGTAGCTATCCCCTTCGAGAGCAAGAACAGGCGCAGCTCGTCACTCATGAATGACGTCCCCCTATCGCTGTGTATGTAGTTCGGCATGCCAAACATGCAGAATAGATTACAGAGACACTTGATGACCGTGGCACTGGTCATGTCTGGGCAGGGAATGGCGAAGGGGAAGCGGGAATATTCATCAATGATATTGAGGAAGTATACGTTACGGTCGGCAGAGGGAAGGGGTCCCTTGAAGTCCAGACTTAGGCGCTCGAATGGCTGTGTGGCTTTGATAAGGTGTGCACGGTCAGGCCTGTAGAAACGAGGCTTGCATTCCGCACAGATGCGGCAGGCTCTGGTCATTGCCCTGACCTCCTCGATGGAGTGGGGCAGATTGCGGGACTTTATAAAATGGTATAGTCGGGTGACCCCTGGGTGACAGAGGTCGTTGTGGAGACCCTGTAATTTGTCCGTATGAATGCTGGCACACATTCCCCGCGATAGGGCGTCTGGGGGTTCATTAAGGGCTCCCGGCCTGTACATAATATCATAGTCGAACGTGGATAGTTCGATCCTCCACCTGAGTATTTTGTCATTCTTAATTTTCCCCGTTTGTTTGTTATTAAACATGAAAGCCACCGACCGCTGGTCGGTGAGCAGGGCGAAACGTTTGCCGGCTAGGTAGTGTCTCCAGTGCCGCACTGCCTCCACTATAGCCTGTGCCTCCTTCTCGACAGAAGAGTGCCTGATTTCAGGTCCCTGAAGGGTTCGGGAGAAGAAGGCCACAGGTCTCCCAGCCTGATCGAGGGTCGCAGCTAATGCAAAGTCTGACGCATCGCTTTCGACTTGAAAGGGAATGCATTCGTCCACTGCACACACTGCAGCCCTTTCAATGTCCTGTTTAATACTGGTGAAAGCCTCCCGAGCTTCAGCTGATAGTGGGAAGGACGTCGATTTAATGAGGGGTCGGGCCTTATCAGAGTAATTGGGCACCCATTGGGCATAATACGAAAAAAATCCCAGGCACCTTTTTAAAGCTTTGGGATTGTGTGGCAGGGGCAGTTCCTTTAGGGGGCGTAATCGGTCAGGGTCCGGTCCAATTACCCCATCTTCCACCACACAGCCGAGGATACAGAGACGGGTTGTGTTGAAGACACATTTGTCTTCGTTGTAGGTTAGATTCGGCTTTAGGGCAGTTTTTAAAAATCTCGCAAGATTTAGATCGTGGTCTTGCTGGTTGTGCCCGCAGATAGTGACATTGTCCAGATAGGGGTAGGTAGCTTGTAGTTTATTCTCGTCAACCATGCGGTCCATCTCACGTTGGAAGACAGAGACCCCATTTGTTGCCCCGAAGGGCACTCTGAGAAAATGGTAGAGGCGCCCGTTCGCCTCGAAGGCGGTGTATGGGCGGTCCTCCGTTCTAATGGGTGATACGCGGATTTGAGGTCAATAGTCGAGAAGACTCGGTATTGCGCAATCTGGTTGACCATTTCTGATATGCGGGGTAAAGGGTAGGTGCCCAGCTGGGTATAAATATTAACAGTCTGGCTGTAGTCAATTACCATCCGTTTCTTTTCGCTATTTTTAACTATGACTACTTGGGCACGCCACGGGCTGGTACTGCATTCAATAATGCCTTCCCGCAGGAGTCTGTCCACTTCCGCCTTGATAAAGTGTCTGTCTTCCAGACTGTACCGTCTACTTTTGGTCGCTATGGGCCTACAGTTCGGAGCGAGATTAGCGAATAAAGAGGGCGGGCTGATTTTTAAGGTTGATAGGCCACAGACTGAGTGGCGGCTGGGGCCTGCCATATGCTAGCGTGACACTTTCGTGGTGGCACTGGAAGTCCAGGCCCAAGATTACATTAACAGAGAGTTCTGGCATCACGAGGAGTTTAAAATCCTTGTAGTCCGTGCCTTTTACAGTCAGTGTTACCACACAGTAGCCCAAAATGTCCGAAGTGTGGGGCTTAGCAGCCATAGCAATTCTGCTCCGTGTAGGGGTTACCGTTAATGAGTGCCGCCGTGCCAGGCTAGGGTGGATAAAACTCTCGGTACTCCCACAGTCAATTAAACATTTCGTTAAATTCCCGTTTACCTGTATGTCCATCATGGATTTTGTCAACGGGTGTGGCCTGGATTGATCCACCGTGATCGAAGCCACTGTTGGGCCCTGGGCGGCCGTTGAGTCGGGAAAAGATGGCGGATCCCAAGATGGCGGCCCGCACAGCACACGAGGCGGTGACGGAGTTGGAAATCGGATTCCCCCTGCAGACTTTGCTAAAATGCCCCTTTTTCTTACATTTGAAGCATGTAGCGTCCTTCGCTGGGCATCGTTGTCTGGGGTGCTTGGCCTGGCCGCAGAAGTAGCATTTCGGGCCTCGAGACATTGCCGCTGTAGTAGGACTCCTGGGTGAACTTGTGTGTGGGGACTCCGGCGGCGTAGAGCTGGTCGGAGACCTGGATGGGGAAGATGGCTGATTCCAAGATGGCGGCCCCCTCGGCACGCACGAGGCGGTGAGGGCCGCATGGCCGGAAGAATAAGAGTCAGAGTTTCTCTGGGCCACGTCCAGCGATCGCGCAGTGGCCACTGCCTTTTTTAAGTCCAGGACCTCCTTCTCCAGCAGTCTCTGCCGGATATAATTCGATTTGAGGCCCGTGATGAAGGAATCGCGGACCAATTCGTCAGAGTACGCGTTGGCCGTCACGGCCTTGCAGTTACAGTCCCGGACCAGGTCCTTTAGGCCCTGTAAGAAATCGTCCATTGATTCCTCTGGTCGCTGCCTGCATGTAGCCAGCAGATGTCTGGCGTACACTTCGTTTACCGGCCTCTGGTATTGGGCCTTCAGGATAGTGATGGCCTCCGTGTAAGAGGTGGCGTCCCGGATGAACGAATAAATCCGATGACTTACGCGAGTAGTCAGTAGACTCAGTTTATCTACCTCGCTAGAGTTCGAAGCATTTGAGCCAGTGTCCAAATTGATTTGATGCTTCAGCAGAATGTGGATCCAAGTCCAGACGCTCTGGTTTTAGGAGTCGATCCATCCTAGTATTCTTTAATGATTAAAATTGATGGGCCTTCAATAACCACAAAACTAGAAGTTATAGACTTAAACAAGTTGGCTTTTAATCACTAAGATCAGAGCTAACATCTCAACACACTGACTGGTTCACAGGAATGAGTCATACAGATCCTGGGATCTTTATGTAAGAGAAGTCAGGGGCGGAGCCAAGAGCCAAGACCTGGAACCTCTCAGGTTAGTCAGGAAAGAGGAAGTGAAACTATACACAGTGGGGGAGGGTAATATACATGAGTGCAAAACGAATACAGGATCAAGACAGATTTCATTACACCGAGCAAGGAAGAGAAGGGGACCCTGTGTACTGTGAAGCCGAAAGAAGGTTACAACCTCAGGCTCATGGTCGACGGTGTCCCGGGGGAATTTCAGGCATTCGTGCAGGCTAACCTAGCTGCATTTGCCACGCACAAACACGACTGCGGGAGGGTCACTGGGTTTGAGGTCAGAGTAGACGGGGACCCCATGGCCCGGCCCCAGAAGCAATATAACTTCCCCAGAGAAGCAGAGTCCGACATGGAGGCAGCCATGTCCTCTTTAGTATAGCAGGGAGTGTTGAGGCCCATAGCCACCCATGTTAACTCGCCGCTTTGGCCGGTCAAAAAACCGGACAATTCATGGAGAGCCACAGTGGACTATCGGGTGCTCAACAGCAATATCCCTGCATATGCCCCCACAGTGGCAGCAGTGGCCGACCTCATCGGGAGTATTCCAGCATCCGCGACCACGTTCACGGTGCTGGATATTTCAAATGGGTTTTGGTCCATCCCCTTGAGGAGGGAGGGCCAGTATAAGTTCGCTTTTACTTTTAAGGGGCAACAGTATACTTGGAACTGCTTGCCACAAGGTTTTCATAACAGCCCCAGCATCTTCCACCAGTGTATGGCAGATAGCTTAAAGGAATTTAGTCAGCCCACCCAGTTGCTGCAGTATGTGGATGACCTGCTCTTGTTTACCGACTCAGTCGGGGAGCATGGCCCGCTACTCGCCGAACTGCTGGAGCTGCTACAGAGTAAGGGGTTCAAAGTCAACCCGAAAAAGGCTCAGATCGGCCAGCGGGAAGTTAAATTCCTGGGCCTACCCATCCGCGCAGGGGAGAGAGCCATAGAGAAGGCTAGGAGGGAAGCGGTCCAAGAGTTGCCGGTCCCCAACACAGTGAGAGGTGTAAGGTCGTTCCTAGGGTTAACAGGGCACTGCAGGGACTTCATTGAAGACTATGCAGCCACAGCAGCCCCTTTGCTCCAACTCCTACACAAAGGAGTGGAGTGGTCTTGGGATGAGGGTGGCCAGGCAGCATGTGTCAAGCTCAAGGGAGACTTGCAGACCGCACCAGCCCTAGGAGCCATAGATGGGGGGAAAGAGTTCTTCTTGGAGGTAGCGGCCAGCGGGGATAGTCTCAGTGCTGTGCTGCTCCAGGAGCGGCACGGCAGGCTAAGGCCCGTGGTCTACTCCTCCAGAGTACTCACTGATGTGGAGAGGAGCTACTCAATTTGCAAATGGCACCATTTGGCCACGTATTGGGCTGTGAAAAGATCCTTGATCTTCACAGGCACCTCTCCCATCACCCTCCTCACACACCACACACCCACCCAGATGCTTCTGGACGGGAGGATTAAAGATGGGACAGTCAGCAGTGCACGCATTGCGCGCTGGACCCTCCTCCTCTCGCAGATGGATCTGAAGGTGAGGGGCCTTTGTGAGCCAAAGCTCGCGGCCAATATGGTATATCCTGGAACAGCCCATCGGTGTTCCATAGAAGGGGTATGGGAGGTGAACGTAGGTTTACGGGCCGGGATACATCCCTCAGGCCGCTGTAGTGTATGTGCCTTTAATGAGCCCCATATGTGCTGTAATGCCGGTAATGGCCACTCGGGCTATATAAGCCTGTATATTGTGTTATATCCGTTAGTACCCCTCCAGACTTTGCTTAGTAAACACCTATGAACCAACTCCTGTCTTCAGTGTCTCTATCAACACACGGACACTACAGTGGCGACGAAGTGGAAATGGACTTACCTACAATTCGGCAGCACCTCAAGGACATCGATTCCTCTGGCGTCCAGAAGAATCAAGAAGTGAAAGAAGCTGTTGTTTCACCAGCTGTCCAAGCTGGTGGCAGGTACTGCAGTAATCCTTCCTGGGCGTCAGGCTGGGGCTCCAGCGGCTGGCTCTACAGCTGGGCCAAGCAGCGAAAGCGGAGGCAAGCAGTAACAGACGGGGAGGGAGCACTCGGGAGACGGCCGTGGCTGCAAGCAGGTCGGCGTTCAGACCGACAGAGAGAGTCCGGCGGGAACGAGTCTCCAACTGTAAATAAATAAATAAAAAGACCGGAAACCGCGGGAAACAGCGTTGTCATCGGCAGCAGCGGCGGGAAGCGCCATATCTTTTCTGCAGAAAAGAAAGAAAAGCGCGGGAAGCGCCATATCTTTTCTAAGATGCCTAATTCTGGCAATATTGATGCTTTTGATCACGAGATATAGGATTGGACCACATATGTGGAAAGAGTAGAGGTATATTGCACCGCAAATGGAATAGAAGATGAGAAAAAAAGCTTCAGTACTTCTGGATCTAATGGGCGCAAAGACATACAAGCTGTTACGAAACTTAATCACTCCAGCCGAACCGATGGACAAGAATTTTAAGGAGATTGTTGATACCCTACACTGCCAATTCGAGGCAGGACTGGCAGATTCTCTGCGAGACAAATTCGTCTGCGGTCTCCTAAGTGTAGGAACACAAAAAAGGCTATTTTCTGAGAAAGATTTAACACTGGACAAGGCTTTCAGTGCAAGAGGAGCTGCAGAGATACAGCAAAGGCCACAGGACTTCGGCACCCATGAAATGACACGGGGTTTCGAGAGATGTTATCGCTGCGGCAGATCCACCCATGACCAGAGGGACTGCTGGTTCAAGGACAAAGCATGCAGGCAATGCAGAAAGACGTGTATGCCGATCTGGAAACAAAACATCCACTAACAGGAAAAGAATCAATAAGGAAAAGCACAGAAAGGTACAAATGATGACAGACAGTAGCTCCGAAGACCAGAAGAGCGATAGCGACTCTGGGAACAAGAGACTAAGCTCTCTCAAATTACATAATGTAATTGCCAAAGAAGATTACCAGACCATTTGGGTTACCCTCACAATAGCAGGGTCCCCAGTTAAAATGGAGCGAGATACAGGATCAGCTCTGACCGTCATAAATCGACGGGATTACGAGCGGCTATTTCCGCATATACCTTTAATAGACACATCCATTATCTTGAAAACATATACGGGGCAGAAAGTATACCCCAAAGGAAAAATAAGGGTGCCTGTTGTATACAACGGCAAGGAAATACAGAAGTTGTATTTATACGTTCTACAAGATGGTGGTCCACCGCTGTTGGGACGTGAATGGATCAGGAAAATACGTTTAGACTGGCACTCCATTCAGGCACTGACGGTGACCAGTAAGGAAAAAAATGATGATGACGTCATACCTGAACGATTAAAAGACATCTTGGCCAATGCCAAGGAAGTGTTTCAAGAGAAACTAGGAACCTTGAAAGGCATCACCGCCTCAATAAAAGTGGAAGATGCAGCAATTCCCAAGTTTTTTAAGGCAAGACCGGTGCCATACGCAATTCGTCCAGCAGTCGAGGCAGAGCTGGAGAATTTGGAAAAGGCAGGCGTATTAGAAGTTTTGGCTCATTACAACCCATCACTGCCAATCAGACTGGCGTGCGATGCATCCCCTTACGGCATAGGAGCAGTATTATCGCATAAATTCCCTGATGGCTCGGAACGGCCAATAGCTTTTGCGTCACGCTCATTGAACTCAGCTGAGCGTAACTATGCCCAAATCGACAGGGAAGCACTCAGCCTGGTATGGGGAGTGAAGAAATTCAACCATTACCTACACGGACAAAAATTTACCTTGTTGACTGACCATCAACCCCTCATCTCCATATTCAACCCTAAAAAGGGTGTTCCCATTATGACAGCGCAAAGGCTACAGAGGTGGTCCCTTTTTCTAGGGGCACACCAATACAACATAGAATACAAAGGATCAAAACAGCATGGGAATGCTGACCGTTTATCGCGCCTACCGTTGCCAACGGCAGAAGAGGCACCTACAGTAGACCCAGTGGAGATGTTCCGCTCTACCATAGTGGAATGTCTACCAGTAACAAATTCTGCCATTGAAAGGGAAACGAGAAATGACCCGACTCTCTCACGGGTCTACGATTTAACAGTGAAGGGATGGCCAGCACATGGCAAACCACTGTTGCCAGCATTCTCGCAAAGAAGAGAACAGCCGTCAGTGTGCCGAGGAACCTTGATGTGTGGATCCAGAGTGGTGATTCCACCCAAACTCCAGGATAAAGTGCTAAAGGAGCTTCACGAGGGGCATCTGGGTGGAGTGAAAATGAAGAACCTAGCCAGGGCATTTGTATGGTGGCCAGGTATCGATGGAGACATCGAAGAAATGACCAAGAGCTGCCTAGGATGCCAGAAGGTCCAAAACGCTCCACCACAAGCCCCTCTACATCCATGGGAGTGGCCCTCATCTCCCTGGCAAAGGGTACACATCGACTTTGCTGGTCCATTTATGGACTCAATGTTCTTAATCGCGGTTGATGCACACGCCAAGTGGCCGGAGGTAATAAAGATGTCCTCCACCACCACGGAAAAAACCATCACAGTATTAAGGACCATATTTGCCAGGAATGGGCTGCCGGAACAGATCTGTTCTGATAATGGACCGCAATTTGTGTCCGAAGAATTCAGGAAGTTCTTAAAAAACAATGGGGTTAAGCACTACACGTCCGCCCCATACCATCCCGCCACCAATGGATTGGCTGAAAGGTTTGTCCAGACCTTCAAGAAGGCCATAAAGGCCATGGGTAATGAAGACATAAAACTTCAGCACAAGGTGGATAACTTCTTGTTCGCATACAGGAATGTAACACATATGGTTACCAACCAAACTCCCGCCATGATGTTCTTCAATAGAAACCTAAGATGCCGGCTGGATTTGGTCAAGCCCAACATCAGAAGGGACGTGGAGAACCGGCAGTTTCAAGGCATGAATGAAAGGCCAACTAGAACCTTCCAGATAGGTCAACAAGTTTTGGCCCGGGACTACCGTACCGAGAAATGGCAGCCTGGAACTATCTGCACATGACTAGGACCACTGATGTATACCGTGGACATCGGAGAAAGCATAATAAGGCGCCATGCTGACCAAATCAGAGTCATCCGAAAAGGGACAACCTACACCACAACTCTATACGCCGAACGATGAAGTAGAGATACCCATATCTACCTCCGATCCGGTGATACTGGAACCCGATGAACCCGACACTGGCATTCAAGCCGAATCAGCCTTGCCAAAAGAACCTACTACACCACCAGAAACTACTACACCACCGAGGCGTTATCCGGACCGAGTCAGGAAGCCTCCAGAGAGACTGACTTATAATTAATTAACTACAGCAATGTGTATATTATTTTTCTTATAACATGTAATTAATAATTACTTAAAATATGATGTACTGGTTAGCTAAAAGGGGAGGAATTGTAGTGTATGTGCCTTTAAGAGCCCCATATGTGCTGTAATGCCGGTAATGGCCACTCGGGCTATATAAGCCTGTATATTGTGTTATATCCGTTAGTACCCCTCCAGACTTTGCTTAGTAAACACCTATGAACCAACTCCTGTCTTCAGTGTCTCTATCAACACACGGACACTACAGCCGTGAAATCTATGTAGACAGTTCCAGCATGGTATCTGCTGATGAACGACTCATGGGTTGTGGAGTTTATGACCCAACGGCAAACATTGCCCTGGCGATCAAGTTCCCCAGCACCATGAGCGCCCAACAGGCTGAACTGTCCGCGGTGGTGTACGTGGTTACCCACCCCGAAATATTCCCCACCCCATACACGATTTGCTCAGACAGCATGTTCACTTGCAACTCGTGTACGGAATACCTGGCCATCTGGTCCCGTCGCGGGTATACCTCCGCCGACGGGAGGCCCTTAACAGTAAAGCCCCCGCTGGAGAAAATCCTGGCAGCCGTGGGGGAGGAAGGCGAGGTCTTCATCCACAAAGTGAAGGGCCATTCCTCCACAGAACCCCGCAGCCAGGGTAACCAGCAAGCCGACATGCTGGCCAAGGAGGGTGCACACGCAGGCACTTTCTGGGACCCGTATGAGTCCGCGCCCGTGGCGGCAGTTAGAGGCAGGGATGGGACCCAAGGGAGCTTAGGAGTAGTGTTAGCTCTGGACCTTAAAACGGTCCAAGTCCAGGACCCTGTCCTGAAAATTGTCATTAGCGCAGTAATGGAGGGCAGGAAGGTAGAAGGCCCTTACGGCGCAGCAGCCCTCTCCATAAGGGAAGGCATGCTGTTCAAAGAAGAACAGTGGGTAGTACTCCAGCAACACCGGAGGGAGTTCCTTCAACTGGCCCATGAGGGTCCGGGAGCGGGACACCCCGGGCCTGAGACCACCTGGCAACGGGTGGAACAGGCGGGATGTTGGCCAGGACTCCGGGAAGACGTCCGCGAGTTCTGTGCTAGCTGTTTTGTGTGCGCTGCAAATAACCCCGACCCCCACAGAAGGAAGGTGCCCATGGGACACGTTAGGAGGGTAGAGGGACCATGGCAGTCGATCCAGATCGACATCGGGCCCCTGCCCACCGCCCAGGGAGGCTACAAATAGTGCCTCGTCCTGGTAGGCGTGTTTTCCAAGTGGGTGGAAGCCTTCCCCTGCAAAACGGCCACAGCATTGGGGACTGCAAGGATCTTGGTGCGAGAGGTGTTCTCGCGGTGGGGACTACCCCAGTTTGTGGAGTCCGACCAGGGAAGCCACTTCACCGGCCAAGTCATGCAGAACACCCTTATGCTGCTCGACATCAAGGGGAGGTGGCACGTAGCTCACAATCCACAGTCCTCAGGGATTGTGGAGCGCATGAACTGCACTGTTAAAGAAAAGTTGAGAAAGGAGACAGTGGGCTCACCCCAAAAATGGGCGGAAGTCCTGCCTCTAGTCCTCATGGGGATCCGGGCCAGCCAGTCAAAGGGTACAGGGTATTCCCCGCACTAACTCATGACCGGTAGGGTTATGAGGACCCCCACCCATGTCCTAGCCCCAGTTCTTACTGAAGGGCAGCTTCGGGAGATAAATCAGGATAAATTCGCCCGAACACTCCTCGAGCGCCTGAAACAGATTTATGAACAGGCAGCAAGTAGCATGGGGAAGCAGCATCGGAATAACCGGTTGCTGCTCGAGCCTAACAAGAGTCACCAGTGGGAGATAGGGGACCAAGTGATGGTTAGGAACTACGCCCGAGTGGGGAGTTTAGAGCCACTGTACATGGGACCCTATAGCAAAGTCGATAAAGCCAGCCCCATGGTTTACGCAGTAAAAATGCCCCGGCGCACAAATTGGTTCCATGTGAATCAATGTAAGTTGTTTAAGCTGGAGGCAGGGAAACAGGCAGCTGGGATTCAACCCGAGGTTAGAAATCCTCAGCCCGCAGCAGGTACGCGCACGCAGGCTGCACACGCAGGCGCAGTCGCGTGCGTCGAGAGAAGTTCCCCAGCACTTTGTCCAGACCACTCCCCCTCTCTTATGGGATTCCGAGGAGAAGGAGCCCGAACCAGATGGCCCCGAGCACGAACCAGGTTTTGAACCTGGAGGGGAAGACCCTCAACCACCGGCAGCCGGTGATGAGGGATTGCCCGTCCCCAGTTCAGGTTTGGGAGGGGAGGGACCCGAGGGAGAAGGCCCCCAGCCAGCGAGGACTGTGACCCGAGCCAAGGGTCCGCTTGCCAGGGTAGCCCCACCAGTAGCACTGCCTAGGAGGTCTCCTCGGCCACCCCAGCCCAGAAAAGTATGGTCACCGGCTCTTCAATTAAAAAGGGCGGTCTCCCGTGTCAGGGAGAAGCTGGAAGACAGAGGTCCCCAGCCAGCAGCTGCGAGGGACCAGAAGTGGAGATCAGTGCAGCCACGCCGCAGGGAGCAGCCTGCAGCAGCCCAAACAGGGATTAGGCTGGCCGCCCGGAGACGGGCGACAATTGTATATAGTTTAGGTAGTATAATTTTAAGTAAAGTGTATAAGGGTAAGTTAGGGTGTTTTAATTTAATTCAATGTAAGGAACCAGTAGTCTGTAAGTTTGAAGTATGGAACCGTTCCAGAGTGCTGTCTACGTGAGCCGAGGTCGCAGGACCCGATCACACTTCCCCTGAGCCAGGGAGCCTCCAGGGAACCTGGCTAGATGCTTTTATGTCTTTTTCAGAATTTCAAAATGTGCAGAGGCATAATCCTGCTCGCCCTGAGCCTCGCGAGAAGGGGCGATGTCGAGGGCCATCATATCTTCGGATGCTCGGGAAAGAGAGCACCCCTAGCACACGACGGAAGTGGCCTACGGGAGGCGGATGAAATCGCCTCGTATGTCCACGAAGGGAGCTGGCCAGGATCCAATTCGACCCAGTATTCTAGAGAGACCGGCTTCACGTATGGGGAGGCCTCCCTCCAGTGCCCGAGGATTCGAATCGTCACCCCAAGGATTAGCGTCACCGCAGGCAAAAGAATATGTTTGACGTGTAAAGGGAACATTCCCCTGGATAGGTGGTGGTGGCTCAGAAAGTTAAGCAAAGACATGGGGAACCCCAGGGTAGAGTGGGAAAGGTTAGGGAATAACACTCACGGGACCATTACAGGGACCCAGGGAGGGTTAAGTGTGTGCTGGGATAAATGGTGGGAACCAGATCAGGGGATCTACGTCTGTATGTGGGGATCAGAGAAAGTCTGCCCCACAGGCGTTTCCATCATTTTCCGCAGCCAGTGGCAAAATAACGGGAGGGGGATGGACTGGGAGTCCCGCCTGGACGCATGCGCGATCCCGTACTCCCCAATCTCGGTTAATGCCACTGAACTAGTGACCCGCCCCCGACGTCACGGACAGTAGCAGAGGGATGCCCCGCCACCACCAAGGGACCAGGGAACGGCCTGGTGCTAGTACCCACAGACCAGGTGCTGTACCAAGGGGTGTATTACGCGGTGGCCTCAGTGATTTTAAACCTCACTGAGGTACACTTACCCGCATGGTGCCCCACAGAGACTGCCAAATTGTATCAAGCCCTATTAACAGAGATGTTTTGAAAATTCCGTGAATTTGACTTTTCGGAGGTCAATAAGACCGCATTGTATACTCACCACGAGATTTGGGACGGGGTTGGGAGGCAAAGAAGGGGTGTTTTTAATGATGTTTTAACTGGTTTTAACACAGGGTCCTCGGTCATCAACAGTTTAGATGACATCGAACTGCAGACCCAGATTAATGGTCTAAAAACACAATTAAAGGGTATTTTAACTGATGAGAATAAGGTGGTAGGTTCGGAGTTGCATGAAGACCAGGCCATGACTCTCCATTTGAAGGAGATCATCGCAGAGCTGGAAAAACATGCAAAGACGGTAAATGCTCTCATCAGGGATGACAGAAACGCTTCTGACCAGGCTGCGCAAAATGAGGTGTGCGTGCTGTATGGGGCATGGTTGCTGGGCGAGGGCCGCAGCAATCTGGAGGATTTAAAGCAAGGTTTAGTCCCCTCCTGGATCAGCAACAAACACCTCGCAGCCCTCCACCCTTATGAGAACGCATTAAGCCCGTGCCAGCTCTGGTTAGCTTCTGAGGCCTACCCAGTCCCAGTGGACTGTGGGCGGTCCAACCACACCATCATGGGGATAGTTGTAAGAATGCCGGTCATGGGTGGGACGGCCCGACCCGCACCGGTATACAAGGTGGAGAACATTGGAATCATTCAAGGGGGTGCACACATTTGTTTTGCAGCGGTCCCGCCCTATGTCATAAAGTGGGTGCATGCTATGACGGGTACTGACCTCTCGGGGTGCCGTAGCCAGGGAGCACACATCATCTTGTGTCCCCAGCACTTGAATGCCTATTCGAAACCACAATGCGGGTTCAGAGCTGCTGACGCGAAACCTATAAATTGTACCATGGAAGCCATGGCACAAGGCCATGTTCCCCCACAGGTAGCATATATATAGGTGGGACATATTGCGTCACCACAGGAGCGTCTCACTACCAGCACAGCTGGTGCGCAGTGAGTGACAGCAGCTTCTGCTTCAAACCCGAGGCAGAAGTTCAAGTGGCACAGATACGAATTGTCCCCATTCCTGAACCATCCACTGTTCACCTCACTGTGGAGGAGAATTTTACCCACCTCCAGAAATATGTCGCCCACTTCGGTTACCCGATTCCCCCTCTCCCAGAGCACCTTACCAAATTATTAAAAGCCGTTCTAGTATCACAAAAGCAATTCTACACTTTGGAACAGAAGACTGTACAGATAGGGGCCGACATTTTAGATATTACGACCCTGCCCTGGTGGGACGTTTTTGAAAGTATAGAGGTCCCCTCCTGGATTCAAATGGCGTCCCACATCTTAGTAGTCTGTCAGCTAGGGATCGTCCTCTACCTGGTTTGTGTCCAGTGTAGGAGAAAGGGTCCCGGGGTAGAATTTAAAGCAAAAGGGTTGTGGAAGGACCAGTATGCCCGGGTGGAAGAAGAAACACCCGTGTGAGCTTTGTGTCGCATCACTACCGAGTGATGACAGACTAGTTTGTTATTTTAATAAAGCTCGTTCCTTCCGTTCGTTATTTTTAATAAATATGGTTTTGGCCTGATGTTGATTTTATTAAAGATTGTGTGTTGTAATAAAGTTTTATGATGTCCCAAGTAGTGCAGGGGTGTTGGACCCCCTCCGTGCTTGGATTATTGTAACAGATCATATTTGCTATCGCTAGATGCCTGCCGTGCACTGCGGCTTTCTCTAAGTAAGGGGAATGTATGTGTCGGGGGATCGTGAATAGATAAATATAGGGGAAGGTTGTTTGTGGGGGGTCAGAAATGTTGCTCACCTTGATTGGACACTTCAAGCAAGTTTCAGTATCCTAGGGGGGACTGAAAGGATTCGCAAATTTCACGTCTCCCCCAAGGATTTACTTTTGGCTTATTAAAGAAGCTCTGGTTGGACTGAGTTTGGAATCCAGGGCTCAACAAGATGGCTGCGGTCAGCCGCATGGCCAAAGCCTGTAAGTTTCAGTTTGGACTGAAAAGCTTGTATTCTGATGACTGTGAGAAGGAGCTTTCCAGAAACTCGAATGCGGACAGACCTTCTGCATTTATGCACGAGAAGCAAACCCAGTGGCATTCGGGCCTCTGATTAAAAATCATCAAGGTTGTTTGCACAAACAATCAAGAGCAGGCAAGGCCTATTCAAAATGTAGTGGGACAAGTTCAGCTGCATTCAGGCCTTTGTTTAGAGAACATCATCACTGTTTACAAACGATCAACGGGGCATTCAGTCTGGAATGGCCCCAATCACGAAACCAGTCGGACAAAGGGGAACACTGATGAGGCGTTTAAAACCGATTAACCGGCCATCCAGGTCGATGGGCTCAGATCGGTACCTTTTGTATGAGTTTCAACACATCCAGATTAGACAAAAGAAATGAGCTGATCTGGCAGGAGATAAGGGCTACCGGGAAGGGTATAACTAGTCCCTCGGGAGGCCATCTCTCTCTCTCTCCCGGCTCGCCTCCGGTGCCCTGCCGTATCATCAACCCAGCGAGAGGATCGTCGACGAAGAGCCCGTCCAGTGAAGTAGGATACCCGCAGTTACATTTGAATTACTGGGGTATCTCTGCTTTGGGGCGGTGAAAACCTAAAACATCGGCAGGGCACGGAGCAGGCGTTTCAACATCCTAGACTGGTGAGCATCAACTTTCTGGCCCATTACAAGACAATCTAGATAGGTGTAAAGGGTGGGACTTGAGGGGAATTGCTAAAGTGTCATTTTAGTCATTTTCCCTCGATGTGTCCGTTTCTCCTCCCCCGTTAAGTGTAATTGTGTTGCATCCATAGTGATTTTCTCTGTATAGTAATAGTTTCTCTATTTTTAATAAACATTGGTTTTCTTTGCACCAAACCACTGGTCTCGTTTTGTCTATATCGCTACTTGTAACTAAGTCCGGTGGTCAGAACCAAAGGCGGAGCGATTCGAACCGCATGGGGCTGGAGCAGCTCAGACACGACTGACTGGCCAGACACAAACCCCAAACCAAAACCCCCTACAGTAATACAGCACCAACACAAGGGCAGCAGCTCCTTGAGATACCATTGATGTCCAGTTGGCGTTAATAAAATATAAATTATGCTGTTCCTAATGTACTTTCAACAAAACAGATAGACACAATTTAGTACGATAGGCAAAATATTTGAGCACATGTTACAATTTACTTAAGTGTCGCTTTCTTTTAAGAGGGATATTAGATTGAAGCCTCAAATTGATACCTGTACTGCTCTTTTCAAAATAACATGCAAATCTGTCAATACAATCTGAAGGTTGTGCCACTAAAATACTAATGTCATTCAAATAGCCTACTACCATGAACTGCAAGTGACAGTCAAAGCAAATTAAGGACAAAGCACAACTAAAACAGGGACACAGCAACAGTGGGATAACTGAACTTGTGATAGCAAAAAAATACACTTAAAATTTGGGGGATTTTTGACTGTAGAAAGGGTAAGCAGATGCTGGATTTCTAATTCTCCACAGTAAAAAAAGGCTAGGCATTAAATCTCAACTTTTGAATTATATCAATACTAATATCCAGTTGGGCACTTACATATACTTAGGTTGGAGTTATACTGCAGTTGATTCAAACTCAAATCTGCCGTGAGACAACCTACTGGAGGGGATGAGACCTCAGGGGTTTAGCGCACTCAGCATTAGTTCCCCTCTCACCAAAACATAATGGGAATGACAATAAATATTGTATTTCTACTAACCTGTCTGTAATCCAATTAGGCCGAACTACTTTTTCTTCCTTCAGTTCTTTGATTTTTGCATTTGGAAGGTTAGTGGCAATAATGTGAGTGGTTTTAGATCTTGAATAGTACATATGATACTGGCCTCCATGCAACATCATAAGCCTTCGCAGCTCCTCAGCTGTTGGCTCTGAAACACAACACTTCATTTAAAGGTGGAGAAAAATCAGGGTTCAGTTAGCAATATGTCCTAGCAACTACACAAGCACCAATTGTTTCATTTCTCCTGCCAACATTATTTCTTGCAAATGTTCAGCTGAAATGTATTCAAACCCATTCTATTTAAATGAATTACCACTCAACTTTCAACCCATCGACATGACGACTTATTAGGTTGCTTCTAATTTTCTGAAAGATTACAGCTGCTTCTGAATCAGGTTTTAAATCACCACATACCTGTGTAACCATTGACATAAATCGCAACACCTCTGAAAATGCAAGATGCTGTCCCTTCATTTTCTTGTTGAAGAGGAGCCTCTGATTTGAACTGTCTTTCCAGCTTGTCCATCTTTGCTGCCATATACCCACCCTAGGAGCAATTCAGAAGAGATGTTATAAACCTTTAGCTTCACTGATTTATTCTGACACTATACTTAACCAGCACGAGTCTCCTTGAATAAAAAGAAAATATTTTAATTTACATGGTCCTTATCACAACTTTCAAATGTCTCAGGGCACTTCACAATGAATTACTTTGAAGTGCAGTTTGAATATGTAGACAAAGATACACAGCAAGATCCTGTAAATAGCAATGAAAAAGCAATCTGCCTTTGCTGTTGGCTGAGGGAGAATTGTCCCCTATGACACCAGGAGATCGCCTTGCTCTTCTCTGAACAGTGCTATGGGATTTTAAACATCCACCAAAATCATCAGAACAGGCAGGTGGGAACTGATTTAGAGGATGGTACCTCCGTCAATGTCTCACTCCCTCTGTAGTGAACTTGGGTGTTTTCCTTAAGTATTCAAAAGTCCTAGAGTGGGACTTGAACCCACAACCTTCTGACTCAAAGGCAAGAATATTACCAACTGAGCCAAGCTGACAAAACAACAGTGGAACTGCAGCTCTTGTTTGACTAAAACTTGATTCAAGGCCTGTTGTCAGGCAGACAAAATTAAATGATAAACTTACAAAAGTAAATTTGTGCTGAACATACCCACTCTCTCCAGCCATCCCCTTCGCTGGCACGTTTTCTCCATCCTCCACGGCTCATAGTAGGTTCTCTGAGATTTAATTGCAAATTGTTGGTTTTAAAACATGACTGCTTAACTTTACGTGCATGGAAATAGAATACAAGACAAAGTACAATTACTCACAATTAAAAGGCAGTAACAAAAACAACACTGCTAAAATTGCACATTACCTTAGTAAATGTGGAGTTAAAGTTGAAACGATTAGTTACTTCATGTGGAAGAACAACTATATTAACTAAACTCAAAGATAAGTCCATCATTTATAGTACAGGCATCTTAGGAAGCTTCAAAGTGATGCAGAATTTGTTTTTAAAAAATAAATATATCTTTCTAATCAAAACAGAAAAGGTTCAAAATTCACAGCAAACTGATCAACATCTAAAGATAAAAATAGTTTGATGTTTTGGGTACGCCCCCTCTTCTGAACCCCGAGAATATATTATCGCCTTGAACACTTTCTCAGCCTAATGTGCCTCAAAGTATTGTTAGTTTAAAGTATCTTTAGGTGCTCAAATTGAGAAACACTGCTTTACAGTAACACACACCATGTTTAGCTCTGAATAGTACCTATAGAATATATAGTAAGTACATAATTACTCAGCAAATGCTGTAGAGAGAGCAATTCCTGCAAGTTATGAGGCAAGAATACTCCAGGGATTTGGACAATGAATTAAACAGTAAGAGGTGATTTAAGTCTGAACCTCTTATATGATACAATTTTGAAAATACTCCAAAATATCTGTTTTTCATAATACAAACAGTTTTGTATTATTTACCTTCGAGTTTTCCTATTGGGAGATTCAATAGTTCCAATTTTTTGTTACCGCCATTATTGTGACTGCTTAGCTTTTCTGTACAGCTCAGCAATGTGACAATAGCGGTGTATTTTGTAATATTATGATAATAAACCAGAAACACAATGGGGTCATGTGAAAGGAAAATGGGGCTTTACTGACAATAATGCATTGTTTTGCAGAATTTTAACAATCCTGTACTTATAATTATACTCCCTGCAAAAACAGTTGATTCTACAATATCGTTCGCCACTTCTACCTACAGTGCTCCGCTTCATGGACATCGTAAGCAGCGATGCTGCGTCCTTTAGTCAATTCCAGCGCTTCACTGCTTTTAAACCTCATTAAGATTGCCCTAGCAGCATTTATCACATCAGCACAGTAGGTGGATCTGTTAGCAGATTAACATTGTTGCAATTCAAAATGTTATATTATCTTCCTCATTCTGTGAATCCATTTAATTCCATATACAAATGGAAACAGTTATCAAAATCAGGACCTGCTCCCCAACCTTCCATACAAGACTTCATTATGAGCTGTATTTGCACTTGTTGACTGGCAAAAGCAGCAGAGACATCCAAGTATCAAACAAGGGCCAAGCCACTGAGAAAAACCGACTCCAACCAGCACCAGATACAAAGGAAAATTGAGAGGTTGTATGTTTTTTATTGCATGGCACTCAGCTACTTACTATAGCAAAGGCAGTATCTACATCACATAATCTGATAACCTTCCTTATTCATTCAACTCAAACACAATTAGGAGCATACCACAGGAAAGCATAATCTGGGGTGTCTCAGGACCTACAACTGAAGACCAGCATTGCAGTGCGGAAGTGCTGATCACCCTGAACTGTCAGATCAACAATACTGCTTAAAGGAGGAAAAGTCTAGAGTGGAGTACTTTTTATTTAAAGTATTTTTTTTAAATTTTTTTTTATAGAGAGAGCACACAAAAGGGAGAACGAGAGATAGAAAAATACTCTCAGAAGCTTTTACTATATATGTTTAAAAAAAATATCAATCAGGAACTTCAGGGCCCCAGAAAGCCTCATATCCTCTCTTCAAGACCACTTACTTTCACCTTTGCAACATTCCTATATATGCTCTGCCTTACTCCCACCAAAACTCTCTTCACCGCTTGACTCAACTTCTCCAATGCCCTCTTTGCCAGTCTCCCAACTTCCACTTTCCATAAATGCCAAATCATCCAAAAGTCAACCACATATTCTGTTCTTCACTAAACCTCACTTATCTTATCATCTCTGTCCTTGCTGGCTTCCTGAACCTAAAGGATCAAATTTAAAATCCTTTTGTTTCATCTACCTATCTCCTCCCCCCTCGAAGGATGCGCCCTAAGCTTAGTGCTGCAACCTTCTCTAGCCTTATGTTCCCTCCAATTTTCTAACTCTGGTCTCTTGCACATCCCTTCCTCTCTTCTCTCCCTCCTCCACTATTGGTGGCAAACCTATCTCAGTCCTACCCTCTGGAACTCTCTCCCTAAACCCCCTCAACCTATCTCCCTCTTGCTTTCTGAAAACCCATCTCTTGGACCAACATTTAGGTCACCTCAATAACAACAGAAAATGCTGGAAAAACTCAACAGGCCAGGCAACATCCGTGGAGAGAAATTAGAGTCGACGTTTCGGGTCTAACCCTTTTTCAAAACTGGAAAGGAAATGAAATAGATCGAAAGGCAGGGCTGCGAGTGAACAAAAGAAGTGAAGGGACATTAAGAGGTATTCAAAACGAGACGAGATGGTGATAGGACTAGTGGAGACAAAAGATGGCTCAGATTAGGTGTGAAATGTTCTGGCAGAATGAGAGACAGCTGCCATGTGGGAGAGAGGAAAAAAAAAGGGGGGGGGGGGGGGAAAGAGGGGAAACCAAAACAAAGGGGCGGATAAAAAATATAAGTAAAAATGTAATAGGGGCCGAGGTTATGATCTGAAATTGTTGAACTCGATATTGAGTCCGGAAGGCTGTAAAGTGCCTAATCGGAAGATGAGGTGCTGTTCCTCGAGTTTACATTGAGCTTCCATGGAACAATGCAAGAGGCCAAGGACGGTGAGGTCCGAGTGGGAATGGAGCAGTGAATTAAAATGACAGGCGACCGGAAGCTCGGGGTCACCCTTACGGACCACCTCTCCTAACCCTCCAACAAAGGGTCAGCGGCCACTCCTTTTTTTCTTCTGTGAAGTATCTGTAGTCTATCCCATTTGATCAAGATTGGTGTAAATTGAGTCAAATGCTTCCTTATTGCCTTTATGGGTGTACACATAGAAGAGGGAGGGGTTTGTAAAGAATTCCAAAGATTCTTGTGCTGGAGGAAAATGGCCACCATTCAGCAGTGACTTTAGCTGTACAAGAAACTCTGCTTTTTGGCTAAAGATAATACAAGAGGTGTGTTTATCAATGCTAAAAAGAATGGGTTCAATGGTCTTCCTTGTACTTCTTTACATATTTTGATACTGTTGCAATTACGGATGAAGAAATTTGAACTAACTGAATACATTTTCCATGTATTGGGTGGGACCTTGTGATACTCTCTCTCAGGGATCTTCCAGTGACCTCTTACGTTTGCTGCAGAAATAGTGTCAACATGTGGGTCCTTCACAGGGGACATCATCCTCTTGCTGTACAATCAGTACCTCTGTTTCATGACTGGAAAGGGCATCTAAATCAAAGCCAAAATGCTGATCACTACCTTGGCACTTACAGATCTCTACATCAGTTACTGTTCAAGCATGAGTTATAAACTCTAAACACTTTAGTAATCTCAAAGGTGTCTGTTGGCATCAAGCCAGCCACGGAGCCCGAGCCCCAGGACTGAGCAGTTTTACGACTACAAGTGGAATAGATTCTGCAAGTCATGCAAGACCCCGATAGCTTATTTATCCTGGCTTTTGGAGCAAATGCATAATACAGCTAGACTGATGTAATCTTTCATAATTTTTCCTAAGCAGGATCCTTAATCTAAACCCCATTCTAATTTCTTGGAGCTGAAACTGCATTTCTGAGAAACCAGTCATCAGTGTTTCTTTTCATTGGGATGAACGAGGCATGGACATTCTTGATAAGAAAACTTCCAAACGAACCTGACTGAATTTTTTGAAGAGGTGACTAAAGTAGTGGACAGGGGAATGTCTATGGATGTTATTTATATGGACTTCCAGAAGGCATTTGATAAAGTCCCTCATGAGGGACTGTTAACTAAAGTTGAAGCCCATGGAATTGAAGGCAAATTATTGACTTGGCTAAGAAATTGGATGAGCGGCAGGAGACAGAGTAGGGATAATGGGCAGGTACTCTAATTGGCAGGCTGTGACTAGTGGTGTCCCGCAGGGATCTGTGTTGGGGTCTCAACATTCACCGTATTTGTTAACGCTTTAGAGGATGGGATAGAAAGCCACATATCCAAATTTGCCGATGACACAAAGATAGGCAGCACTGTAGGCAGTGTAGATGAAAACATAAAATTACAAAGAGATATTGATAGATTAAGTTAATCGGCAAAACTGTGGCAAATCGATTTCAATGTAGGCAAATGTGAGGTCATCCACCTTGGATCTAAAAAGGATAGAACTGGGTACTTTCTAAATAGTGAAAAGCTAAAAGCAGTGGAGGTCAAGAGAGACTTGGGGGCCCAGGTACATAGATCATTAAAATGTCATGAACAGGTACAGAAAATAATCAAAAAAGCTAATGGAATGCTGGCCTTTATATCTAGAGGACTAGAATACAAGGGGGTAGAAGTTATGCTGCAGTTATACAAAACCCTGGTTAGACCACACCTGGAGTACTGTGAGCAGTTCTGGGCACCACACCTTCGGAAGGATATATTGACCTTGGAGGGAGTGCAGCGTAGGTTTACCAGAACGATACCTGGACTCCAAGGGTTAAATTACGAGGAGATTTTACACAAATTAGGGTTGTATTCCCTAGAATTTAGAAGGTTAAGGGGTGATTTGATCGAAGTTTTCAAAATATTAAGGGAAACTGTTAGGGTAGATGGAAAGAAACTGTTTCCGCTGGTTGGGGAGTCTAGGACAAGGGGGCATAGTCTAAAAATTAGAGCCAGACATTTCAGGAGTGAAATTAGGAAATACTTCAGCACACAAAGGGTGGTAGAAGTTTGGAACTCTCTTCTGCAAATGGCAACTGATGCTAGGTCAATTGTTAATTTTAAATCTGGGATTGATAGATTTTTGTTAACTTAAGGTATATGGGGCAAATGCGGATATATGGAATTAGGTCACAGATCAGCCATGATCTCATTGAATGGCGGAACAAGCTCGAGGGGCTAAATGGCCTACTCCTGTTCCTATGTTCCAATCGTTTTCTGAACTTCAATACAAACTTTACAGTGCTGGAAATTGTACAATACCAATAGACGATGAAGGGTTAAGTGATACTAATGGTCATTAATGGGATCCATTGCATTCAATTCAGACATGAAAGTCTGGTATCAGCATCAAGAGGTAATATCTGTCACAATAAAGCTTCTTCTGGTTTCTAAAGATTTTAGCGCTTCCTGCTTGAAATTTGCCCCATCCAGCTCCCTGCAGCATGCTTCCTAAGCCCCTCCCTTCAGCAGCTTCCCTATCTGCCCTGCCCCTCCCCTCCTTCCCCATGAACACAAGGGAAATAGTTGGTTCCTGCAAAGTTAACATTGGTGGAGCAATGCACCCTCTTCTTTGCCTCATTGGGTGGGGGCAGAGTTGGGGTGGCCTGATTGAAAGCTGGTCCAACCATTCGATGCATTGTGTGTGTCCATTACTGCTTTATATGAGGATCCTGATATAAAGCAGTGATGGACACACGTTTTGTACCGAGTGGCTGGACCAGATTATCCAGTCTGCGTTTCTATATCTGGTTGTGGGGTAGCAGTTGCAGCTTTTTGTTTTTAAATGTAGAACCTAAGAACTGCTGCTTAGTCTACTTTTAGATTAAGCCTACATCTTACAAACATTAATGGCCGACAGCAGAAGATCAAGACTTGCAGGGACCAGTGCAGTTTCACGTTCTCAACCCAAGTGCCCAGGCTAGCCCAACCTGTATATCCCCGCTCTCCCATTGCTGTCAGAGTATAAAGAAACTAAGTGAGTGTTAAAGGAGGTCACCACTGAGACCAGCAGTAGAAACAGTGCTATAGCAAAATACTGCAGATGCTGGAAATCAGAAATAACAACAGAAAATGCTGGAAAAACTCAGCAGGCCAGGCAACATCCGTGGAGAGAAATTAGAGTCGACGTTTCGGGTCTAACCCTTTTTCAAAACTGGAAAGGAAATGAAATAGATCGAAAGGCAGGGCTGGGAGAGAACAAAAGAAGTGGAGAGACATTAAGAGGTATTCAAAACGAGAAGAGATGGTGATAGGATTAGTGGAGACAAAAGACAGCTCAGATTAGGTGTGACATGCGCTGGCAGAATGAGAGACAGCTGCCATGTGGGAGAGAGAAAAAAAAAGGGGGTGGGGGGAGGGAAAAACCAAAACAAAGGGGTGGATAAAAAATATAAGTAAAAATGTAATAGGGGCCGAGGTTATGATCTGAAATTGTTGAACTCAATATTGAGTCCGGAAGGCTGCAAAGTGCCTAATCGGAAGATGAGGTGCTGTTCCTCGAGTTTATGTTGAGCTTCCGTGGAACAATGCAAGAGGCCAAGGACGGTGAGGTCCGAGTGGGAATGGAACGGTGAATTAAAATGACAGGCGACCGGAAGCTCGGGGTCACCCTTACGGACTGAACGGAGGTGTTCCACAAAGCGGTCACCCAATCTGCGTTTGGTCTCCCCAATGTAGAGGAGACCGCATCGTGAGCAGCGAATACAGTATACTAGATTGCAAGAAGTACAAGTAAATCGCTGTTTTATCTGGAAGGGGTGTTTGGGGCCATGGACAGTGGGAAGGGGGGAGGTATAGGGGCAGGTGTTACATCTCCTGCGCTTGCATGGGAAGGTGCCAGGCGAAGGGGAAGGGGTGCTGGGGGTGATAGAGGAGTGGACTAGGGTGTCTTGGAGGGAGCGGTCCCTACGGAATGCTGAAAGGGGAGGGGAGGGGAAGATGCGTTTGGTGGTGGGGGTCACTTTGAAGGTAGCGGAAATGGCGGAGGATGATCCGTTGAATGTGGAGGCTGGTGGGGTGAAAGGTGAGGACAAGGGGAACTCTATCGTGGTTCCGGGAGGGAGGGGCAGGGGTGAGGGCAGAAGTGTGGGAGACAGAACGGACACGGTCGAGGGAAATCCTCGGTTGAGGAAAAAGGAAGACATGTCGGAAGCACTGGTGTGGAAGGTGGCATCGTCAGAGCAGATGCGGCGGAGACGGAGAAACTGGGAGAATGGAAGAGAGTCCTTACAGGAGGCGGGGTGGGAGGAAGTGTAGTCCAGGTAGCTGTGGGAGTCAGTGGGCTTGTAGTGAATATTGGTCAATTACCTATCTCCAGAAATGGAGACAGAGAAGTCGAGGAAGGAAAGGGAAGAGTCAGAGATGGACCATGTGAAGGTGAGGGAAGGGTGGAAATTGGAAGCAAAGTGAATGAAATTGTCTAGTTCGGGGCGAGAGCAGGAAACGGCACCGATACAGTTATCAATGTATCGGAAAAAGAGGTGAGGGAGGGGACCTGAGTAGGACTGGAACAAGAGTGTTCCACATATCCCACGAAAAGGCAGGCATAGCTAGGACCCATGCGGGTACCCATAGCAACACCTTTGATTTGGAGGAAATGAGTGGAGTTAAAGGAGAAGTTGTTCAATGTGAGAACAAGTTCAGCCAGGCGGAGGAGGGTCGTGGTGGATGGGGACTGGTCGGGCCTCTGTTCAAGGAAGAAGCGGAGCACCCTCAGGCCATCCTGGTGGGGGGTGGAGGTGTAGAGGGATTGTACGTCCATGGTGAAAAGGAAGCGGTTGGGGCCAGGAAACTGTTAAAGTGGCGGAGGGCGTCCGAAGAGTCGCAGACGTAGGTGGGAAGGGACTGGACAAGGGGAGAAAAGATAGAGTCGAGATAGGAAGAGATAAGTTCCGTGGGGCAAGAACAGGCTGAAACGATGGGTCTACCAGGGCAGTCCTGTTTGTGGATCTTGGGAAGGAGGTAGAAGCGGGCTGTGCGGGGTTGGGGAACTATGAGGTTGGTGGCCGCGGGGGGAAGATCTCCAGAGGAGGTGAGGTCAGTGACAGTCTTGGAAATGGTGGCTTGATGTTCGGTAGTGGGGTCATGGTCCAGGTGGAGGTAGGAGGTGGTGTCGGAGAGTTGGTGTTCAGCTTCCGCTAGGTAGAGGTCAGTTCGCCAAACAACAACAGCACCACCCTTGTCAGCAGGTTTAATGACAATGTCAGGGTTGGATCTAAGAGAATGGAGTGCTGCAAGTTCAGAGGGAGGTAGGTTGGAGTGAGTGAGGGGAGCAGAGAAATGGAGACGGCCGATGTCACGGCGGCAGTTAGCGATGAAAAGATCTAGAAAGGGTAAGAGGCCAGGGGGAGGGGTCCAGGTAGAACGGGAATTCTGAAAGCGGGAGAAAGGGTCAGTTGTGCGGGGGGAAGACTCCTGGCCAGAGAAGTGGGCACGGAGACGAAGGCGGTGGAAAGAGCTCAACATCGTGCCGAGCTCGAAATTCATTGAGGTGGGGGCGTAAGGGGGTGAAGCTCAGGCCTTTGCTGAGGACTGATCGTTTGGAGTCAGAGAGGGGAAAGTCAGAGGGGATAGTGAAAACGCGGCAGGGGGTGAGATTGGGAGAAGGGGGGGGGGGGGGTCAGAGGAAAGTGAAGGGGAAGGTGGTTCCGGAGGGGCGTTGGTGTCCAAGAGTTGATGAAGCTTGCGATCCTTGACATCGGAAAGGAAGAAAAAAAGTTTTTTGTTGAAGCGTTGGATGAGTCGAAGGATGAAATGGAACTGTGGACCCGGACAGCTTTGAGACAGAGTGCGCCGGTGTTGCTGAAGAGAGAGGTCGAGAGTGTTCATGTGGCGCTGCAGAAACAGTGCTACTTGCTGAGTAGAAATAGGAGCTAGACTAGTAACACCCTGGCTATTGCCACTGCTGAAAAAGTAAGGACAACACATTTTAATGTGTGAAATGGTTAAGGAACTAGGGTTGAAGTGTTTCAATTCAAAGAGTGAATTCAGTCTTCACATTTAATGTCCATTTTTCCATAATCAGGTCTAACCATCTGAATGCACGTGGGGTCTTCCAGTGTTCCACAGATCTTTACATAAGCTGGCACTTACGCACCTCTCCCTATAACATCCTCTATCTCCCACCCCTCCTCACCACAGTACACTTCCATCCTACCGCTTCCCTGGGTTTAAAAAAAAAAATTCATTTATGGGATGTGGGCATCACTGGCAAGGCCAGCATTTATTGCCCATCCCTAGTTGCCCTCGAGAAGGTGGTGGTGAGCTGCCTTCTTGAACCACTGCAGTCCTTGTGGTGAAGGTAAAAAACAAAAAACAAAATTGACCCTTAGTGTTAGGGGGGATTGGTTACGGGGATAGGGCTTGGGTGGGATAGCTGTCGGTGTAGGGACCGGGTGCTAGGGTTTGGATGATCGGCCATGGTCTCGTTGAGTGGCGGAGCAGGCTCGAGGGGCCTACTCCTGCTCCTATCTTCTATGTTTTATGTTTCACATTGCTGTTAGGGAGGGAGTTCCAGGATTTTAACCCAGCGACGATAAATGATCGACGATATACTTCTAAGTCAGGATGGTGTGTGACTTGGAGGGGAACTTGGAGGTGGTGGTGTTCCCATGCGCCTGCTGCCCTTGTCCTTCTAGGTGGAAGAGGTCGCGGGTTTGGGAGGTGCTGCTGAAGAAGCCTTGGCGAGTTGCTGCAGTGCATCTTGTAGATGGTACACACTGCAGCCACGGTATGCCGGTGGTGCAGGGAGTGAATGTTTAAGGTGGTGGATGGGGTGCCAATCAAGCGGGCTGCTTTGTCCCAGATGGTGTTGTTGGAGCTGCACTCATCCAGGCAAGTGGAAAGTATTCCATCACATTCCTTACTTGTGCCGTGTAGATGGTGGAAAGGCTTTGGGGAGTCAGGAGGCGAGACACTTGCCACAGAATACCTAGCCTTGACCTGCTCTTGTTGCCACAGTATTTACGTGGCTGGTCCAGTTAAGTTTCTGGTCAATGGTGACCCCCAGGATGTTGATGGTGGGGGATTCGGCGATGGTAATGCCATTGAATGTCAAGGGGCAGTGGTTAGACTCTCGCTTGTTGGAGATAGTCATTGCCTGACACTTCTGTGGCGCAAATGTTGCCTGCCACTTATCAGCCCAAGCCTGAACGTCAACTGCAAACTACCATGAATTTCTAGCTGCTCCTGAGAAATGGCAGACAATTCATGCATGTACAACACAAGTTACAATTCATGCATGTACAACACAAGTTACAATTCATGCATGTACAACACAAGTTACAATTCATGCATGTACAACACAAGTTACAATTCATGCATGTACAACACAAGTTACAATTCATGCATGTACAACACAAGTTACAATTCATGCATGTACAACACAAGTTACAATTCATGCATGTACAACACAAGTTACAATTCATGCATGTACAACACAAGTTATATTAAGAGCTGTGGTTTGTGAAAGAGATTGCTGAATACCAGTTATTGTCACAAATCCTTCCATTCTTACCCACTTATGCTCTGACCTTCCTCAAATTGGGCAGGGCTGCCTTGAGGATGAGTTCATTGAGCGTATTAGGGATGGGTTTCTTGAGCAGTATGTAACTGAACCGACCAGGGGGCAAGCAACCTTAGATCTGGTCCTGTGTAATGAGACAGGATTAATTAAAAATGTCCTAGTAAAGGATCCCCTTGGAATGAGTGACCATAACATGGTTGAATTCCATTTTCAATTAGAGGGTGAGAAGGTTGGATCTCAAACAAGCGTGCTAAGCTTGAATAAAGGAGACTATGAAGGTATGAGAGCGGAATTGAGTAGAGTGGATTGGGAAAATAGATTAAAGGGTAAGACGATACATGATCAGTGGTGTACATTTAAGGAGTTATTTTACAACTTCCAAAAAAAATATATTCCACTGAGAAGAAAAGGGTGTAAAAGAAAAGACAGCCATCCGTGGCTAAGTAAAGAAATTAAGGATAGTATTCGACTAAAAACAAGGGCATATAAGTGTGGTAAACCACTGTAGTTCACTTGTTGTTGTTGTCGTTCACTCTTGTTTAACTGTTATGTCTGACTATGCCTCAGCTGACTCCGCCCTCGGCTACCGAGTATAAGGACGGCCGCATGGCAGCTCCAGGCATTCGGTCATCCACTAGAGGCATAGTCCTGATCTGTCTGAAGTGCAATTCAGTAGTTAATAAAAGCCTGTCGTTCTGAACTCTGCTCAGCCTCTCATTAGAATTGATAGCGCATCAATTTTATTAACTACTGAAAAAAAAAATAATAATAATAACGATGCTGCAGATACTTAAGATCAAGTGCCTGGAACTCGACCCGCAAGAACCGGACTCGACTGCTAAGTTCTCGCACTGGCTGAACTGTTTTGAGTCCTTTCTGGCTGCATCCGGCGAGACCGTCGCCGCCGATGCCGACAAGCTCAGGGTGCTGAATTCTAAAGTAAACCACCGAGCTTTTGCCCTTATCCGGGATGCTACGAGCTACCAGGGGGCTATCGACATTTTGAAGGAGCAATACGCACACCCGGTCAACTATGTTTACGCAAGACATCTCCTGGGGTCCCGCAAACAGCAGCCCGGGGAACCCACAGAAGCATACATACGGGCGCTGAAGGAACTCGGCCGAGCCTGCGAATGCAAGCAAGTATCAGCCACGGAACATACGGAGGAGCTCATCCGTGACGCCCTCGTTGCGGGCCTCAGGTCCACTCACACACGGCAGCGACTGCTGGAAAGTAGCAAGCTCGACCTGAAGAAGGCGATTTCACTCACCCTTTCGTTGGACGTAGCCCACCGGAACATGGAGGCCTACTCCCCGGACCATGCGGCCGCCTCATGGATGCCGCAGCCGCCGCCATCTTGGGACGCGGCGCCGCCACGGGCCCCGGCCTCAACTGCTGCAGCGATGTCCCACCCGAGCCAGAAATGTTATTTCTGTGGCCAACCCAAACACCCCAGGGCGCGCTGCCCGGCGAAAAACGCGGTCTGCTCTGCCTGCGGTAAGAAGGGACACTACGCTGGCGTCTGCAGAAGTCAGAAGACCCCTACCTCCAGCAGCGCCGCGTGCGATTCGTGGGAGCGGCCATCTTGCCTTCCTCCAGCCTCGTGGGGATCGGGATCGTCATGGGCGCCGCCATTTTGTCCTTCTCCGACGCCGCCATTTTGCCAACGGGCCCCCGACTCACCCACCGCTGCCTCACCGGGGTTCTACAGCGACGCTCCCGACTCCACAGCGGCCTCCATTACGCTGGATCAATCCAGACCCCATCAGCTAGCCAGGTCCACGATGGACATCCAGGTAAATGGCCGCGCCACAACTTGCCTTTTTGATTCCGGGAGCACGGAGAGCTTCATACACCCTGATACGGTACGGCATTATTCCCTCTCGGTCTGGCCAACGCGCCATCGGATCTCCATGGCCTCAAAATCTCACTCAGCAGACGTCGGCGGCTACTGCGTAGTGACCCTCTCGGTGAAGGGCTCCGTTTATAAAAATGTAAAGCTATTCGTCCTGCCACATCTCTGCGCTGCCGTTCTGCTGGGGTTGGACTTTCATTGTCACTTTAAGAGCGTCACCTTGACATACGGTGGACCTCTTCCCCCGCTCACTGTCTGCAACCAGCAGTTTTTAAATTGCCCGCCGCGCCCCACCTGTAGTCTCTCCACCCTCAAAATCACCCCCCCCCCCCTGTTCGCCAACCTCACCCGCGACTGCAAGCCTATCGCCACAAAGAGCAGGCGATACAGCACCGGGGACAGATCCTTCATAAGATCTGAGGTGACGCGGCTCCTGAAAGAGGGGATTATTGAGGATAGTACCAGTCCCTGGCGAGCTCAGGTGGTAGTCGTTAAGACTGGCAACAAGCAGCGCCTGGTCATTGACTACAGCCAGACTATCAACAAGTACACCCAGTTGGACGCATACCCTCTCCCCCGCATAGCCGACATGGTTAATAAGATAGCGCAATATCGCGTTTTCTCGACCATTGACCTCAAGGCAGCATACCACCAAATCCCTATCCGCCCTGAGGACCGCCAGTACACAGCTTTCGAGGCAAACGGCCGTCTTTTTCACTTCCTCAGGGTTCCTTTCAGCGTCACCAACGGTGTCTCCGTCTTCCAGAGGGAGATGGACCGGATGGTCGACGAGAATGCGTTACAGGCCACGTTTCCCTACCTGCACAACGTGACCATCTGCGGCCATGACCTGCAGGACCATGACGCCAATCTTGATGAGTTCCTTCGCACGGCCCAACTCCTAAACCTCACGTACAACAAGGAAAAGTGCATATTCCGCACAGCCCGCCTCGCTATCCTTGGTTGCGTGGTGGAACACGGAGTCATCGGCCCTGACCCTGACCGGATGCGCCCATTGATGGAACTTCCCCTGCCCCACTGTCTCAAGGCCCTCAAAAGGTGCCTGGGCTTCTTTTCCTATTACGCCCAGTGGGTCCCTCATTATGCGGACAAAGCCCGTCCACTTATCAAGTCCACTTCCTTCCCCCTGACGGCGGAGGCCCGCTCAGCCTTTCACCGTATAAAAGACAACATTGCCAAGGCCACCATGCACTCGGTAGACGAGTCCATCCCCTTCCAGGTGGAGAGCGATGCATCCGACTTTGCCCTGGCCGCTACCCTTAACCAGGCGGGAAGACCCGTGGCCTTCTTTTCACGAACCCTCCAGGGCTCCGAACTCAGACACTCCTCTGTGGAAAAGGAGGCCCAGGCCATTGTGGAGGCAGTGCGCCACTGGCGGCACTACCTGGCTGGAAAACGATTTACCCTGCTTACTGACCAACGTTCAGTCGCTTTCATGTTCAACAACAAGCAGAGGGGCAAAATCAAAAATGACAAGATTTTGAGGTGGAGAATTGAACTTTCCACCTACAATTACGACATCTTGTACCGGCCCGGGAAACTCAACGAACCCTCAGATGCTCTAGCGCGAGGCACATGCGCCACCGCGCAGATCGATAGACTACGGGGCCTCCACAACGACCTCTGCCACCCGGGGGTCACCAGGTTCTTCCATTTCATTAAAGGCCGCAACCTGCCTTACTCCATCGAGGAGGTCAGGACCATGACCAGGAGCTGCCCAGTCTGTGCAGAGTGCAAGCCGCGCTTCTATACGCCTGACAGAGCAAACCTGATCAAGGCCACCCGCCCTTTTGAGCGCCTGAGTGTCGACTTTAAAGGGCCCCTCCCCTCCTCTGACCGTAATGTGTACTTTCTCAACATAGTTGATGAGTACTCCCGTTTCCCTTTCGCCATCCCCTGCCCGGACACGACCACCGCTACGGTCATTAAATGCCTGCACAACCTCTTTGCTCTGTTCGGTTTTCCCAGCTATATTCATAGCGACCGGGGCTCGTCCTTCATGAGCGACGAACTCCGTCAGTACCTGCTCATGAGAGGCATTGCCTCAAGCCGGACCACCAGCTACAACCCCCGGGGGAACGGACAGGTTGAAAGAGAAAACGCGACGGTTTGGAAGGCGGCCCTCCTAGCCTTAAAATCTAGGGGCCTTCCGACCTCCCGTTGGCAGGATGTCCTACCTGATGCGCTCCACTCCATCCGGTCACTGCTGTGTACGGCCACCAACGCCACCCCCCATGAGCGAATGTTCGTTTTTCCCCGGAGGTCCACATCCGGTACCTCACTACCACACTGGCTGACGTCCCCAGGGCCCGTCCTGCTGAGGAAGCATGTAAGGTCCCACAAAACGGCTCCCCTGGTAGAGAAGGTTCACCTCCTCCATGCCAACCCCCAGTACGCCTACGTGGCATACTCGGACGGGCGGGAGGATACAGTCTCCATTAGAGATCTGGCACCCTCGGGGTCCACTGACCCGTCACCATTGCCCTCCACCACGACCCCAAATTCAGTAGACCAAATTCTCACCCCTATCCATTCCACCCCAGTAGACGGCATGCCGCGACCCCAGGACCAGCCGGAGTCCACTCGCCCACCCAACACCAAAGGGGACGATACACCGGTGCCCGACCCCGCTCAAGACGCGTCGTTGGAAGCTGTAACATCGCAACCGTCGCCACGAAGATCTCGACGGCAAACGAGGCCGCCCGACAGACTCGCCTACTCGAACTTTTGATACACTTCACCCCGCCGGACTTAATTTTAAACGAGGGGTGAATGTGGTAAACCACTGTAGTTCACTGTGTTCACTTGTTGTTGTTGTTGTCGTTCACTCTTGTTTAACTGTTATGTCTGACTATGCCTCAGCTGACTCCGCCCTCGGCTACCGAGTATAAGGACGGCCGCATGGCAGCTCCAGGCATTCGGTCATCCACTAGAGGCATAGTCCTGATCTGTCTGAAGTGCAATTCAGTAGTTAATAAAAGCCTGTCGTTCTGAACTCTGCTCAGCCTCTCATTAGAATTGATAGCGCATCAATAAGGTAGCCAAATCTAGTGGGAGGATAGAGGATTGGGAAAACTTTAAAAGACAGCAAAAAATAACAAAAAGATTGATTAAGAAAGGGAAGATAGATTATGAAAGTAAATTAGCAAAAAATATAAAAACAGATAGTAAGAGTTTTTATAGTTATATAAAAAGAAAAAGGGTGGCTAAAGTAAATGTTGGTCCCTTAGAGGATGAGACCGGGAAATTAATGGTGGGAAATATGGAGATGGCAAAAACACTGTGAATATTTTGTATCAGTCTTTACAGTAGAAGACACTAAGAATATCCCAACACTGGACAAACAGGGGGTTATAGGGGGGGAGGAGCTAAACACGATCAAAATCACTAAGGAAGTGGTACTCGGTAAAATAATGGGACTCAAGGCGGATAAATCACCTGGACCTGATGGCTTATATCCTAGGGTCTTGAGGGAAGTGCCGGTAGGGATTGTGGATGCATTGGTAATAATTTTCCAAAACTCCCTGGACTCGGCAATGGTCCCGGCAGACTGGAAAACTGCTAATGTAACACCCTTATTTAAAAAGGGCAGTAGACAGAAGGCTGGAAACTATAGACCGGTTAGCCTAACATCTGTGGTAGGTAAAATTTTGGAGTCCATTATTAAGGAGACAGTAACAGGACATTTGGATAATCATAATTTAATAGGACAAAGTCAGCATGGTTTTATGAAGGGGAAGTCATGTTTGACAAATTTGCTGGAGTTCTTTGAGGAAGTAACATATAGGGTGGATAAAGGGGAACCAGTGGACGTAGTGTATTTAGACTTCCAAAAGGCATTTGACAAGGTGCCACACAAAAGATTATTGCTTAAGATAAAAAATCACGGAATTGGGGGTAATATTCTGGCATGGATAGAGGATTGGCTATCTAACAGAAGGCAGAGAGTTGGGATAAATGGTTCATTCTCAGACTGGCAATCAGTAACTAGTGGTGTTCCGCAGGGGTCAGTGCTGGGTCCCCAACTCTTTACAATCTATATTAACAATTTGGAGGAGGGGACCGAGTGTAACATATCAAAGTTTGCAGATGATACTAAGATGGGGGGGAAAGTAGTGAGTGAGGAGGACATAAAAAACCTTCAAGGGGACATAGACAGGCTAAGTAAGTGGGCAGAGATTTGGCAGATGGAATACAATACTGGAAAGTGTGAGGTTATGCACTTTGGCAGGAAAAATCGTAGAGCAAGTTATTATCTTAATGGCAAGAAACTGGAAAGTACTGAAGTACAAAGGGATCTGGGGGTCCTGGTGCACGAAACGCAAAAGGTTAGTATGCAGGTGCAGCAAGTGATTAAGAAGGCCAATGGAATGTTGGCTTTCATTGCTAGGGGGGTAGAATATAAAAATAGGGAGGTATTGCTTCAGTTGTACAAGGTATTGGTGAGACCGCACCTGGAATACTGCATACAGTTTTGGTGTCCATACTTAAGAAAGGACATACTTGCTCTCGAGTCAGTACAAAGAAGGTTCACTCGGTTAATCCCGGGGATGAGGGGATGGACATATGAGGAGAGGTTGAGTAGATTGGGACTCTACTCATTGGAGTTCAGAAGAATGAGAGGCGATCTTATTGAAACATATAAGATTGTGAAGGGGTTGGATCGGGTGGATGCAGGGAAGATGTTCCCGATGATGGGCGAAACTAGAACTAGGGGGCATAGTCTTAGAATAAGGGGCTGCTCTTTCAAAACTGAGATGAGGAGGAACTACTTCACTCAGAGGGCAGTAGGTCCATGGGATATGCTGCCCCAAAAAGCTGTAGAAGCTACATCATTACATAAATTTAAAACAGAAATAGACAGTTTCCTAGAAGTAAAGGGAATTAAGGGTTACGGGGAGCGGGCAGGAATTTGGACACGAGTCTCGGTTCGGATCGGTCATGGCCCTGTGGGTAGCGGAGCGGGCCCAGGGGCCGTGTAGCCTGATCCTGCTCCTATTTTGTGTGTCTAATTCTGTTAGATTCAGGAGATGGTTCTGTGATAGTGGATTGGCGGTTAGGATCAGATCAGCCATGATCTTATTGAATGGCGGAGCAGGCTCGAGGGGCCGATTGGCCTGCTCCATGTTCTTATGATTTGTGCATGCACATCAGAATATACAAGGAAGATTGTTTCCTTTCCATGTCGTGCAGTTAAAGAAAGATGTTATCTATGTTTATGATTATTTGTGGCTGTCCTTTCAAAACACAACGCTGTTTACTCTATTTACAAGCTGGGTACAGGCAAAACATTGATTGATTATTATAGGAAGTATTTGCATGCCAAGGGTTATCCGTCAATACACAAACACTTGGCTTCCTTTCATTTGGCCAGGGCAGATGTGATTAATCAACACATAAAAAGGACATAAGCCCAAATGTGACCATTGAGTAGAAATCTCTACATCCAAGTTACTGCAGTTGATTCCCCCAATACTACCAGTAATGCTTTCCTAAATGCTCCTAAAATCAAAAACAACTTTGTCAGCAAAACATTCTCTTACCCAAACAAAAACAATGCATTCCCTATAAAACAAGATTAACAGACTATAATTGCCATCGCCCTCTCCCCCTCCAAACTTCATAGCATCCATCAAAAGCAGCTTCCTGTATACCATGGAACTGCTTATAAGGCAGGACCAGTCCAAGCAGGTACAAACCCACAAACAAAAGACGAGTAATGGATTAATGCCACTTACATTTTTTCTTCTTTTCACTTAAATTACATGTTTTCAAATCTGAAGCATCTGAAAAATCTAACACTGAACTCTAACCATGAAAACAGATGCACTGGATAGCTCTCTCCAACCAAACACTATGAGGTTGTTGTATCAGGCGTGCCCAAAGCTACGCCTGGATTCAGACTAATTGCTGCTCCAGAACAATCCTTGTACCATTTGATTCAAGCAGTCGCACTCTCTGTAGTGCTAGTTAGGTTCCAAATCTTAGACCAGCAATTATGCCTAACCTGAGGAAGACATGCTCCTTGGCACGTTTTACATTAAAAGGCGCTTTGTAATGCAAGTTGTTGTTGCTCCAGCAAAAACAGCTCCAGAGATTGGGGACAGAAGAGTGATTGAGCACTTTAATCAAAAGCTGAGAGGGGAACATAAGAGGACATCAAGATAGCAGACAGAAAATGGAAAGGAGTCATAGCAGAGACAGAACAAAGGACTCAGGGACTTTGAATGCAGGACGACGTGTGTGCAAGTGATGGACACAACAGACAGTCATTTATGGGAAATCTTCAACCATCTCAGCCCCTCCCTAAATCCCTTCTCTCTACCTCTAAAAGCCTTATGAAAACCAATTCCTTTGGCCAAGCTTTCAGAACCTCTCATAACCCACCCATTAAGGGTCAGTGTCTGTTCCTTTCAACCTTTGTGAAGCACTTGGGATTATTTGATGTTAAAGATACAGTATAATTTCAAGTTGTTGTCTGAGGCAGAGAACTAACAAATTTCACAGCAAACGAGGAAGCCACCCAATCCATCATGTCTGCGTGTGTTCTCTGAAAGAACAATGCACTTTCCCTGTATACTTACACCGTACTGTGGCTGGCTCAGAAACTCAGAGTGCAGTTCATAGAATCATAGACGTTTATGGCACAGGAGGAGGCCATTCGGCCCATTGTGTCTGTGCCAGCCGAGAAAGAGCTATCCTGCCGAATCCCACTTTCCAGCTCTTGGTCCGTAGCCCTGTAGGTTATGGCACTTTAAGTACTATCCAAGTACTTTTTAAATGTGATGAGGGTTTCTGCCTCTACCACCCTTTCAGGTAGTGAGTTCCAGACCCCCACCACCCTCTGGGTGAAAAATTTTCAACTCCTCTCTAATCCTTCTACCAATTACATTAAATCTATGCCCCTTAATTATTGACCTCTCTGCTAAGGGAAATAGGTCCTTATCCATTCTATCTAGGCCCCTCATAATTTTATACACCTTCATTAAATCTCCCCATAGCCTCTGTTCCAAAGAAAACAACCCCAGCCTATCCAATCTTTCCTCATAGCTAAAACTCTCCAGTCCTGGCAATATCCTCGTAAATCTCCTCTGTACCCTCTCTAGTACAATCACATCTTTCCTGTAATGTGGTGACCCGAACTGTACGCAGTACTCTAGCTGTGGCCTAACTAGTGTTTTATACAGTTCTAGTATAGCCTCTCCGTGCTTATATTCTATGCCTCGGCTAATAAAGGAAAGTATCCCGTATGCCTTCTTAACCGCCTTATCTACTTGTCCTGCTACCTTCAGGGATCTGTGCACATGCACTCCAAGGTCCCTCTACACTTCTCAGTATCCTACCATTTAATGTGTATTCCCTTTCCTTGTTAGCCCTCCCCAAATGCATTACCTCTCACTTCTCTGGATTGAATTCCATTTGCCACTTTTCTGCCCATCCAACCTATTCATTGATATCTTCCTACAGTCTACAGCTTTCTTCCTCATTATCAACCACACGGCCAATTTTTGTATCATCTGCAAACTTCTTAATCATGTCCCCTACATTGAAGTCTAAATCATTGATATACACCACGAAAAGTAAGGGAGCTAGTACTGAGCCCCGCGGAACCCCACTGGTTACACATGTATCACCTGGTTACACATATAACCAAACCGGATTACTGGCATAAGCCTACCCTGCTGAAATAGGTTTGAACTTGCAGAGCAAACCAGGAATACCCACGTTTTTCCACAATGTGTCAGTTTCAAGTAATAAAACTGGACCGAACAAGAAAAAGATGGACACTGTTGCATCTTACACCATCAATTTGGTACTATATTGACGCTAATTAGCTAGATAACAACAACAGGGAGGCTATCATGGGCATTGTAAGAACTGTCAGCCCTTCATCAGATGGCAGACGTCAGCAAGTTGAGTGGAGGATCCAAGGGCATAACTATGCCTCCGATTACTCCAGTACTAATGCATTTTGCCACATCCCTGTGTTTTATCTCTTATATACATTATTTTGTCTGTAATCCATAATTTAAAAAAAACATTGGCTAACAAAAAAAATTGGCCCAAGCCGGGCTTTAATTGGGCAGCACTGGCTTTAATTGGGCAGCACTGGCTTTCCTTTAACGAAATGTCTCTGAACTAAGAGAATTCCATTTTAGAGGGGAGACAGAAATGACCTGAATGCTCAAATTGAGACCAACCCCAGAGACCAGACAAAATAGTACACTCAAAATAAAATTGAAGAGCTACAACCCTGTCCCTCCAAGAAAGACAGAGTGTATTTTTCATCGATATATTCAGGAAGAGTAAAACAGCAAAGAGCGAATTGAAAAAGTCTGAAGGTCCATTACTCTTGCTTCCCCTTCCCGCCTCCACCCATACATCTCTTATGCCCAAAGCAGCATATGGACAACCCCCTCCCATCTCCAATGCCACTCTTGACTCACTAACATAAAGCATGCAAGCAGCTCTGTGGAGAGTTCCTATGCAATTTTCCCTCCCTCAGAAGGAGGTATCACTTGGTATCTCCCAGCAGCAAAAATGGGACTCTGGAATGGAAAATAATTGAATATGGAATGGGAATCAATTGAATCTGGAATGGAAACAATCGAATCAGTACTGATGTGCGAGACCATGAACCGTAGCAAACTATACTACAATCTGGATCCTAAAATTCCTGCAGGGATCTTGGCCAAAACATGATTAAGAGCCAATAATTTGGGATGTGAAGTTCTGGATTAAAGCAGCACCACACCGATATTAATCATACCACAGCACCTTTAAAAGACCAGACCTCCCCAGAAAGTCAACCTAACGAGACATGTAAGGGGTTCCTGAGTGCAAGTACTTCACTTCCATCAGTCTCGCACAATCTAAAAGGAGCATTATACTCCCGTACAGAAGAGCGGCAACACATACTGCAAAGCAGGTTTTGCAAAAACTTGTTAGCTGGGTCTGTTTTTATAGCAAATGACATTTTCAGTCAATATATATTTTGAAGGAAAATACTGGCAGGAGAGCCCCAGCACTAAGTGAAATTACTGCACATGTTCTTGGGACTGGTGTCACGACGACACATCTCAAGATACAGACAGAATGCTGATAGTGGGGTCAAACTCAACAAGAGAAACAAAGGGTTGTGGGTAGATAGAAACAAATCAAGATTTTAAAAGAGTAGGAAACAGGCAACGAAAGTCTGACCACAATCTTCATTCATTCCTTACAGGAAAAATCCACATGATACGTATGACATCTATTATTTTATCACTAAAATATTGTTGACTTTTAGATAGGATTTTGTTCCTGCAAAAAATTGAGAAAATAATCTCAGACAGTATCCTCACAGATTAAAGATAAAATATCCTCAGATTAGACAGAAAATATCCTCACAGATTAAAGATAAAATATCCTCACAGATTGAGGAGACAGTGCCCTGTGATCCCGGGATTGCCCGGGATCAGTGAGCAGAGGTGTTGGGCGGTGTTTTCACTGAGCTGCAGACGGCGGCCCAGGATCGCAGTGAAGCTCAGCCGGCGGTAGGGGATCCGAGCGGGGCAGGGTCTGTCCCCGGGCCTGTGCGGTGCCGGGCTCTGCCCTCTCCCCGGGGATGCCCTGCTGGGGAGGGGCCGAGACTGTTGTGTCTGAAGCCCGAGCCCCGGGTGACAGTAGCGGGACTGCGGGCCCTGGACTGAGACCGGCGGCCGGGGGGAGGGAGCCGCCCGCCGGTCTCTCAGTGCCGGGGCCGACGGTCACGGTCACGTACCCGGGAAACGCTCACCTCTCACGGCCTCGCACTCATCCCGGCCTCGGTTACCGGCTGCCCTCCGCCTCCCCGGTGCTGCTCGCTCCGCCTGGCCGCCGGCTTCCGTTTCTCACTCCGGCCCCCGGCTCCGTGCTTTCTCCATTCCCAGCCACTGCGCTCCTCCCCGCCCGGTACCGACCCGACCGGATCAACCGACCGCCCGGCTCCGTCTGCAGCCGCCCAGACACTCAGCGGCCCCCGGCGGCGGGACTGAGTCACTGCACCCGGCACCAACAGCGCCACCGGCGGCGGGACTGAGTCACTGCACCTGGCACCAACAGCGCCACCGGCGGCGGGACTGAGTCACTGCACCCGGCGCCAACAGCGGCCTCCGGCGGTGGGATCGAGTCACTGCACTCGGCGCCAACAGCGCCACCAGGCGGCGGGACTGAGTCACTGCACCCGGCACCAACAGCGCCACCGGCGGCGGGACTGAGTCACTGCACCCGGCGCCAACAGCGGCCTCCGGCGGTGGGATCGAGTCACTGCACTCGGCGCCAACAGCGCCACCAGGCGGCGGGACTGAGTCACTGCACCCTACGCCAACAGCGCCAGCGGCGGCGGGACTGAGTCACTGCACCCGGCGCCAACAGCGGCCCCCGGCGGTGGGATCGAGTCACTGCACCCGGCGCCAACAGCGGCCCCCCGGCGGTGGTACCGAGTCACTGCATCCGGCACCAACAGCGCCACCGGGCGGTGGCACCGAGTCACTGCATTCGGCGCCAACAGCGGCCCCCGGCGGTGGTGCCGAGTCACTACACCCAGCACCAACAGCGGCCCCCGGCGGTGGTACCGAGTCACTGCACCCGGCGCCAACAGCGGCCCCCGGCGGTGGCACTGGGTAACTGCATCCGGCACCAACAGCGGCCCCCGGCGGTGGGATCGAGTCACTGCACCCGGCGCCAACAGCGGCCCCCGGCGGTGGCACTGGGTAACTGCACCCGGCACCAACAGCGGCCCCCCCCGGCGGTGGGATCGAGTCACTGCACACGGCGCCAACAGCGGCCCCCGGTGGTGGGACCGTGCTACTACACCCGGCATCAACAGCGGCCCCCGGCGGTGGGACCGTGCAACTACACGCGGCACCAGGAAAACTGTGTTTGACAAATTTATTAGAGTTTTTTGAGGATGTAACTAGCAGGGTGGATAAACTGGATGTAGTATATTTGGATTTCCAAAAGACATTCGATAAGGTGCCACATAAAAGGTTGTTAAGCAAGATAAGGGCACATGGGGTTGGGGGTAATGTATTAGTATGGATGGATAGTTTGGTTAATGGACAGAAAACAGAGAGTAGGAATAAATGGGTAATTTTTGGGTTGGCAAGCTGTAACTAGTGGGGTACCACAAGGATCACAGCTGCCGATCATTCTGCCATTGCCATTTACAGTTCATCTAGAGCCATCTTTTATTTCTTAACTCGTCCCATTACCATCTCCTTTTGCCTTGCACCATCATCCCTTTTGACTCTTAATCTCTCCTGCCTTCCATCCTATCACAGACCTTCCCTTTTGTTCTTTCCTCCCCTCCCCCCTTTCCCTGCCCCTACACTTGCTTAAAAACCTGTTACATCCCCAACTTTTTCCAGTTCTGACGAAGGGCCATCGACCTGAACCGTTAACTCTGTTTCTCTCTCCACAGATGCTGCCTGACCTGCTGAGTATTTCCAGCATTTTCTGTTTTTACTTCAGATTTCCAGCATTCTCAGTATTTTGCTTTTGTATTAGAAAATCATAACATGATTGGGCAGAGTCAACACAGATTTATGAAAGGGAAATCATGTTTGATGAATCTTTTTGAGTTTTTTAACTAGCATTATAGATAAGGGGGAACCAGTGGATGTGGTGTATTTGGATTTTCAAAAGGCATTCGATAAGGTGCCACACAAGAGGTTATTAAACAAAATTAGGGCTCATGGGATGGGGTAATATACTAGTATGGATTGAGGATTGGTTAACGGACAGAAAACAGAGAGTAGGAATAAACGGGTCATTTTCGGGTTGGCAGGCTGTAACTAGTAGGGTACGCAAGGATCAGTGCTTGGGCCTCAGCTATTCACAATCTATATCAGTGATTTGGATGAGGGGACCAAATGTAATATATCCAAGTTTGCTGATGATACAAAGCTGGGTGGGAATGTAAGTTGTGAGGAGGATGCAAGGAGGCTTCAAGGAGATATAGACAGGCTAAGTGAGTGGGCAATAACATGGCAAATGGAATATAATGTGGAGAAATGTGAAGTTATCCACTTTGGTAGGAAAAATAGAAAAGCAGAGTATTTTTTAAATGGTGAGAGATTGGGAAATGTTGGTGTTCAGAGGGACTTGGGTGTCCTTGTACACGAATCACTGAAAGTTAACATGCAGGTACAGCAAACAATTAGGAAAGCAAATGGTATGTTGGCCTTTATTACAAAAGGATTTGAGTATAAGAGTAAAGACGTCTTGCTGCAATTATATAGGGCCCTGGTGAAACCACACCTGGAGTATTGTGTACAGTTTTGGTCTCCTTACCTAAGGAAGGATATACTTGCCATAGAGGGAGTGCAACGAAGGTTCACCAGACTGATTCCTGGGATGGGGGGATTGTCCTATGAGGAGAGATTGAGTAGACTAGGCCTATATTCCCTAGAATTTAGAAGAATGAGAGGTGATCGCATTTAAACATACAAAATTCTTACAGGGCTTAACAGGGTAGATGCAGGGAGGATGTTTCCCCTGGCTGGGGGACTCAGCATCCACTGGCCTCTGGTGCAGAGAATTCCAAAGATTCATAACCCTCTGAGTGCAGAAATTCCTCCTTATCTCGGTGTTAAATGGCCTACCCCTTACCCGGAGACTATGCCCCCTAGTTCTAGACACTCCAGCCAGAGGAAACAACCTCTCAGCATCTACCCTGTCAATCCCCTTCAGAATCTTGTATGTTTCAATGAGTTCACATCTCATTCTCCTAAACTCCAGAGAGTATAGGCCCATTCTACACAATCTCTCATCATAGGACAGCCCTCATCCCAGCAATCAATCTAGTGAACCTCTGTTGCACCGCCTCCAAGGCAAGTATATCCTTCCTTAGATAAGTTGACCAAAACTGTGCACGGTACTCCAGGTGTGGTCTCACCAAGGCCCTGTACAATTGCAGCAAGACTTCCTTACTCTTATAATCCAACCACCTTGCAATAAATGCCAATATGCCATTTGCCTTCCTTACTGCTTACTGTACCTGCATGCTAGCTTTCTGTGTTTCTTGCACGAGGAAAATCATACATACGTAGAAGATAGGAGCAGGAGTAGGCCATTCGGCCCCCAGAGCCTGCTCCGCCATTCAATGAGATCATGGCTGATCATCCAAATTCAGTACCCTGTCCCTGCCTTCTCCCCATATCCCTTGATCCCTTTAGCCTTAAGAAATATATCTAACTCCTTCTTGAATATATTTAATGAATTGGCATCTACTGCCTTCTGTGGTAGAGATTCCACAGGTTCACCACTCTCTGGGTGAAGAAATTCCTCCTCACCTCTGTCCTAAATGGCTTACCCCTTATCCTTAGACTGTGACCCCTGGTTCTCTACTCCCCGGCCATCGGGAACATCCCTCCTGCATTTAGTCTGTCTCGTCCTGTTAGAATTTTATAAGTTTCAATGGGATCCCCTCTCATTCTTCTAAACTCGAGCGAGTATAAGCCCAATCGACCCAATCTCTCCTCACACTTCATTCCTGCCATCCCAGGTATCAGCCTGGTGAATCTTCGCTGCACTCCCTCCATGGCAAGAACATCCTTCCTCAGATGAGGTGACCAAAACTGCACACAATACTCAAGATGTGGTCTCACCAAGGCCCTGTACAACTGCAGCAAGACATCCTTGTTCCTGTACTCAAACCCTCTCGCTACGAAGGCCAACATACTATTTGCCTTCTTAACCGCCTGCTGCACCTGCATGCTTACTTTCAGCGACTGGTGCACAAGGACACCCAGGTCTCGTTGTACTTCCCCTTCTCCCAATCTATTGCCGTTCAGATAATAATCTGCCTTCCTGTTTTTGCCACCAAAGTGGATAGCCTCGCATTTATCCACATTATACTGCATCTGCCATGCATCTGCCCAATCACCCAAGCTGTCCAAATCATATTGGAGTTTCTCGGCATCCTCCTCACAGCACACACGCCCTCCCAGATTTGTGTCGTCTGCAAACTTGGAGATATTACATCTAGTTCCCCCGTCTAGATCATTAATATATATTGTGAATAGCTGGGGTCCTAGGACCGATCCCTGCGGTACCCCACTAGTCACTGACTGCCACTCGGAAAAAGACCCGTTTATTCCAACTCTTTGCTTCCTGTCTGCCAACCAGTTCTCTATCCAAGTCAGTACCATGCCCCCAATCCCATGTGCCTTAAATTTACATGCTAATCTCTTATGCGGGACCTTATCGAAAGCCTTCTGAAAGTCCAAATACACCACATCCACTGGTTCTCCCTTATCTATTCTACCAGTTACATCCTCAAAAAATTCCAGTAGATTAGTCAAGCACGATTTACCTTTTGTAAATCCATGTTGACTTTGTCCGATCCTGTCACTGTTTTCCAAGTGCTCTGCTATTACATCTTTTATCATGGACTCTAGCATTTTCCCCACTACCGGTGTCAGGCTTACCAGTCTATAATTCCCCGTTTTCTCTCTACCACCTTTTTTGAACAGTGGGGTAACATTAGCTACCCTCCAATCCATGGGAACTGTTCCAGAGTCTATCGAATTTTGGAAAATGACCAGCAATGCATCTACTATTTCTAGGGCCACTTCCTTAAGTACCCTAGGATGTAGATTATCAGGCCCTGGGGATTTATTGGCCTTCAATCCCGTCAATTTCCCTAACACCATTTCCCTAGAAATACTGATTTCATTCAGTTCCTCCCTCTCATTAGACCCTATTTTCCCCGACATCTCTGGGAGGTTACTTGTGTCCTCCTTTGTGAAGACAGAACCAAAGTATGTATTTAATTGGTCTGCCATTTCTTTGTTCCCCATTATAAATTCCCCTGATTCTGACTGCAAGGGACCTATGCTTGACTTCACCAATCTTTTTCTCTTCTCAATTTTGCAAGATTGGCAGGCTGTAACTAGTGGGGTGCTACAAGGATCAGTGTTGGGGCCTCAGCTATTTACAATCTATATTAATGACTTAGATGAAGGAACTGATTGCAGCGTATCCAAGTTTGCTGATGGTACAAAGCTAGGTGGAAAAGTAAGATGTGAGGAGGAGCCAAAGAGCCTGCAAAGGGATAGAGACAGGTTAGGTGGGTGGGCAATAAGGTGGCAGATGGAGTATAATGTGGGGAAATGTGAGGTTGTTCACTTTGGTAGGAAGAATAGAAAAACAGAATATTTTTTAAATGGTGAAAAACGATTAAATGTTGGTGTTCAGAGAGATTTTAGTGTCCTACTACAAGAAACACAGATGGAGAAAAATTCGGCCCCTTAGCATCTCCCATTAGCGCCAGCAGTTGGTGCTAAGGGGGCGCTAGACCAGTATTGCTGGGGCGAGGCAAATCCAGCGCCACACGCCAAATCCTGCCCCCCCCCATAGCGCCAGTGGTAAGAGTTATTGCTGGGAATGTCAACGGCAGGTGGATCATGACATCAGTGAGTGTGTAATGCTCACTGACCACCTGATCTGTTAAATAGATTGTCGCCACCTGCCTTAGTGGCTGGAGTAAACACCAACAGGGAGAGCTGGCGTGAAGCACCAGGAAGCCGGCTCCAGGGACGTTATTTAAAGGGATCATCAGTAATCACTCGCAGCTTTCAGGTTAGTGCAGTTACAGTGGTTTCTTGTCAGTTTCACATACTCCAACAGTTTTATTCAGTAATTTCAAGGTTCTTTTGTTTTTTTAAATTTGTTCATGGGATCTGGGCGCCGCTGGAAAGTCCAGCATTTTTATTGCCCATCCCTAATTGCCCTGGAGAAGGTGACGGTGAGCCGCCTTCTTGAACTGCTGCAGTCCATGTGGTGAAGGTGCTCCCACAGTGCTGTTAAGGAGGGAGTTCCAGGATTTTGACCCAGCGACGATGGAGGAGCGGTGATATACTTCCAAGTCAGGATGGTTTGTGAATTGGAGGAAAACTTGGTGTTACGATGCGCCTGCTGCCCTTGTTCCTCTAGGTGGTAGAGGTTGCGGGTTTGGGAGGTGCTGCCAAAGGAGCCTTGGTGAGTTGCTGTAGTGCATCTTGTAAATGGTACACACTGCAGTACAATACGCCAGTGGTGGAGGGAGTGAATGTTTAAGGTGGTGGATGGAGTGCCAATCAGCGGACTGCTTTGTCCTGGATGGTGTCGAGCTTCTTGAGTGTTGTTGGAGCTGCACTCATCCAGGCAAGTGGAGAGTATTCCATCACACTCCTGACTTGTGCCTTGTAGATGGTGGAAAGGCTTTGGGGAGTCAGGAGGTGAGACACTCGCGCAGAATACCCAGCCTCTGACCTGCTCTTGTTTCCACAGTATTTATGTGGCTGGTCCAGTTAAGTTTCTGGTCAATGGTGACCTCCAAGATGTTGATGGTGGGGGATTCAGCGATGGTAATGCTGTTGAATGTCAAGGGGCGGTGGTTAGACTCTCGCTTGTTGGAGATAGTCATTGCCTGGCACTTGTTTGGCGCGACTGTTACTTGCCACTTATCAGCCTAAGGCTGAATGTCATCTAACTCTTGTTGCATGCGGGCATGGACTGCTTCATTATCTGATGAGTTGCGAATGGCACTGAACACTGTGCAGTCATCAACGAACATCCCCATTTTTGACCTTATGTTGGAGGGAAGGTCATTGATAAAGCAGCTGAAGATGGTTGGGCCTAAGACACTGCCCTGAGGAACTCCTGCAGCGATGTCCTGGGGCTGTGATGATTGACCTCCAACCACCACAACCATCTTCCTTTGTGCTAGGTATGACTCCAGCCAGTGGAGCATTTCCTCCGATTCCCATTGACTTCAGTTTTACTCGGGCTCCTTGATGCCACACTCGGTCAAATGCTGCCTTGATGTCAAGGGCAGTCACTCTCAGCTCACCTCTGGAATTCAGCTCCTTTGTCCATGTTTGGACCAAGGCTGTAATGAGGTCGGGAGCCGAATGGTCCTGGCAGAACATAAACTGGGCATCAGTGAGCAGGTTATTAGTGAGTAAGTGCCACTTGATAGCACTGTCGACGACACCTTCCATCACTTTCCTGATGATTGAGAGTAGACTGATGGGAGATAGGAGCAGGAGTAGGCCATTCGGCCCCTCGAGCCTGCTCCGCCATTCAATGCGATCATGGCTGATCATCCTAATTCAGTACCCTGTCCCTGCTTTCTCCCCGTATCCCTTGATCACTTTAGCCTTAAGAAATATATCCAACTCCTTCTTGAATATATTTAATGAATTGGCCTCTACTGCCTTCTGTGGAAGAGAATTCCACAGGTTCACCACTCTCTGGGTGAAGAAATTCCTCCTTATCTCTGTCCTAAATGGCTTACCCCTTATCCTTAGACTGTGACCCCTGGTTCTGGACTCCCCGACCATCGGGAACATCCTTCCTGCATCTAGTCTGTCTAGTCCTGTTAGAATTTTATAAGTTTCAATGAGATCCCCTCTCATTCTTCTAAACTCCAGCGAGTACAAGCCCAATCAACCCAATCTCTCCTCATACATCATTCCTGCCATCCCAGGTATCAGCCTGGTGAATCTTCGCTGCACTCCTTCCATGGCAAGAACATCCTTCCTCAGATAAGGCAACCAAAACTGCACACAATACTCAAGATGTGGTCTCACCAAGGCCCTGTACAACTGCAGCAAGACATCCTTGTTCCTGTACTCAAACCCTCTCGCTACGAAGGCCAACATACCATTTGCCTTCTTAACCGCCTGCTACAGCTGCATGCTTACCTTCAGCGACTGGTGCACAAGGACGCCTAGGTCTCGTTGCACTTCCCCTTCTCCCAATCTATTGCCATTCAGATAATAATCTGCCTTCTTGTTTTTGACACCAAAGTGGATAATGTTGTGTCTGTACCTTTCTGCCTAGACACAATTTAGTACTCAGAACACAGAGATTCAAACATGAAGTGCTTTATTCAAAAAGAAGGTTCTGGAGGGTGCCGAACAAAGAGAGCTAAAGCTTAACCAAGAGAACAACCCCAACCATTTATCTGCTGTGACAGCACCACCGCAGGTGGGTGGAGAACACCCAATACATAACATATTCCTCCCCTCTTAAATGAAAGGTCCACATTATTCCTCAACAGGTAAGTTACTTTCAATGCACTCAACTAACCAAGGGTAGAGGTAGACTGCCTCAAACCCTGACTTTACCCTGGGGTTTATTCTGCCCCAGTCTGGTGGGTAAGTCACTAAGCCTACAGATCCAAGCGTATTGGAGGCCGCCGCTCTCTGACAGGATACCAGCGGTCATCGCTGGCTTCCACAGCAGTAGGCATTGACACAGGCCTAGATAGAGGAGGTGCCTGTGTCAGTCGAAAGTCAGGAGTTTGCACAGGTGGAACAGTCTCTTTGACTTCCTGTGTTGGAGAAGAGCACTGTGGCAAAGGATGCTGGTTTGCGGTATCATCCGGAAACAGTTCAGGCCAACCAGCTGTTGTGTTGTGTATGTACCTTTAAGAGAATAACTGGTCTCAGACTGCAGTACCGGCAGTGACCACCCCTGTATAAAAGGCGCTAGTGAGCCTCTGTTGTTTTCAGTTTCACTATTGACTTCCATCAGTAAAGACCTGTTTTGTTCAACTCCTGCTGTCCGTGTCTCAATCATTCACGGACGTAATACTGGCGACGAGCAGATACGAACCTACCTACAGTCTGCACCACCTCCTGGGATCCATTCCTACAGCGAAGTGAGCAGAGGTCGAGGCCCGAAAGAAAAGAAAGTAAGAGGCAGTAGAAACGGGCGTCGACCGTGGGCATCCGCCCCTGTGTTGCGGAGTTGAAGATTGCTGGAGAAGCTGTCGGAAGCGGGGCCTGGTTCCTGTCGACGGTGCTTCAGCTAATCGGGCTGGTGGCAGGTAGTGCACTGATCCTTCCTGGGCTGCGGCGGTCGCGAACTCGAGCGGGTGGTTTGCAACGGGGCCGAGCAGCGTTGTCGGGAAGAAGAGAGAGAGAGGGTGGAGCACACAGGGCGCGGCCGGTGCTACGAAGCCGGGCTGCGTATAGACCCGCGAAGAGGGAGGCAAGAGTCCCACAGGGTTGTTCCATGACGGGAAAATAATAAAAAAAAGAAATATTAAACGCGCAAGAAACCGCGAGGAGCTGCAGGTTGCAACGGGAACCGCGGAAAGCAGCGCTAACAACAGCGGGGAAGAAGGCAAAGCGCGGGAGGCGCCATTTTGTTAAATCGGGGAAGAAGGCAAAGTGCGGGAGGCGCCATTTTAGATTTGCAAGATGCCGAAGACTGGCTGTATCACTGCTTTTGATAATACAATAGAGGACTGGACCACGTATGTGGAAAGAGTCGAGGTATATTTCGAGGCAAACGAAATAGCGGAGGAGAAAAAGGCATCGATATTGCTAAATTTAATGGGCGCTAGAACGTACGGTCTATTGCGGGACCTGATTACTCCAGCCAAACCGAAGGCGAAGAGTTTTAACGAAATTGTTGCTGTCCTACAGGAACACCTAAACCCTGCACCGCTGTTGATAGCAGAAAGATTTAAATTCCACAGGAGAACTCAGCATAAAGATGAGAGCAATGCTGAGTACCTTACGGAACTACGCAAGCTATCAAAGCACTGCCAGTTCGGAGCAGGACTGGCAGATACCCTACGGGACAAATTTGTCTGTGGACTCCTGAGTGAAGGAACACAGAAGAAGTTACTCTCAGAGAAAGAGCTGACACTAGATAAGGCTTTCAGCGTGGCAGTATCGTATGAAGCAGCAGCCAGGGGAGCTGCAGAAATTCAACAAAAACCACAGGAATACGGCACCCACGAAATGACACGGGGATTTGCAAAATGTTATCGCTGCGGCAGAACTAACCATGACCAGAAGGACTGTTGGTCCAAAGACAAAATATGCAGGCAATGCGGGAAGATGGGACACATTGCACGAGTTTGCAGGTCTGGGAAGAAGACCAGCGACAACAAAAAGGCTACTAAGGAACCGTACAAGAAAGTACAAAAGATGACGGACAGTAGTTCCGAAGACCAGATGAGCGATAGTGAATCCGGGAACAGGAGACTAAGCTGTCTCAAACTTCACAATGTAATCGCAAAAGAGGATCACCGAACCATTTGGGTCACCCTCACGATAGCAGGGTCCCAAGTTAAAATGGAATTGGATACAGGATCAGCGCTAACCATCATGAATCGACGAGACTACGAGCGGCTATTTTCACACATACCCTTGAGAGAGACAGCCATCGTCTTGACGACGTATACGGGGCAAAAAGTACACCCCAGAGGAAAAATAAGGGTGCCTGTCGAATACAACGGCAAGAAAATACGGAAATTGTATCTCTACATACTGCCAAATGGTGGACCACCGTTATTGGGACGGGAATGGATCAGGAAGATAAACTTAGATTGGCACTCCATTCATGCAATGATGGTGGACGGTAAAAAAGATGAAGACGTCACTCCTGGACGATTGTCAACAATCTTAGCTAACGCCAAAGAGGTATTTCAACAAGAACTGGGCACGCTTAAAGGCGTAACCGCCTCGATAAAAATAGAAGAGAATGCAGTTCCCAAGTTTTTCAAAGCAAGACCGGTACCATATGCAATTCGCCCAGCCGTCGAGGCAGAGCTGGAGAATCTGGAGAAGGCAGGCGTGTTGTCTAAGGTCGACTGGAGCGAGTGGGCGACACCCATCGTTCCTGTCATGAAGAAAACGTTAAGCAATAAGTCCGGGGAGCCAAGGAAGATTCGCATCTGTGGGGATTTCAAGGTGACGGTGAACCCAGTCCTTCACACAGTACAATATCCTCTTCCAAGGATAGAAGACATCTTCGCCTCACTGTCTGGAGGGAAGCGTTTTACAAAAATTGACCTAGCACAAGCATATTTGCAGATGGAGGTTGAAGAGTCCTCTAGGAAGTATCTCACGATAAACACTCACAAAGGTCTTTACCAGTATCATCGATTGGTATTCGGAGTAGCATCGGCTCCGGCGATATGGCAAAGAGCGATGGAACAAGTCCTGCAAGGGATTCCGGGGACTCAGTGTTACTTGGACGACATCCTTGTGACAGGTGAAGACGACAGTGAACACCTTAACAACCTAGAACAGGTGCTCACTAGACTACGGGAACATGGGCTGCGAGCCAACCGCCCCAAGTGCGAATTTTTTAAGAAACAGATATCGTATTGTGGCCACGTGATTGATGAAAAGGGGTTATATAAGTCCCCTGACAAAATTGAAGCGGTTGTTAAGGCCCCAGCGCCTGAAAATGTGTCGCAACTGAGGTCATTCCTCGGATTGGTGAATTACTACCATAAGCTTTTGCTGAATTTGTCGACAATTCTGCACCCACTGAACGCCCTGCTACGAACGGGGGTAGCATGGAAATGGAGCGATGATTGTAAGCGGGCCTTTCAGAAGAGTAAAGACTTAATCACTTCAAGGGAAGCATTGGCTCACTACAACCCAGCACTGCCGATCAGACTGGCGTGTGATGCGTCTCCCTACGGCATTGGGGCGGTACTGTCACATAAATTCCTTGATGGTTTAGAGAGGCCGATAGCTTTTGCGTCACGCTCGTTAACTTCTGCCGAGCGTAACTACGCCCAGATTGACAGAGAGGCCCTTAGCCTAGTGTGGGGGGTGAAGAAGTTCAATCACTACCTGCACGGTCAAAAATTTACTCTACTAACCGATCATCAACCTCTTGTCTCCATTTTCAACCCTCAGAAGGGCGTACCGATAATGACAGCACAACGGCTGCAGAGGTGGTCCCTTTTCCTAGGGGCACACCAATATGACATCGAGTACAAAGGAACTAAACAGCATGGAAATGCTGATGGATTGTCACGCCTACCGTTGCCGACGGTGGAAGAAGAAGACCTTGCAGTGGATCCAATGGAGTTATTCCACTCGACCATAGTCGAATGTCTCCCTGTGACGAATGCAAACATAGAAAAGGAAACATGGAATGACCCGACACTATCACGGGTCTATGATTTAACGGTGAAGGGATGGCCAGCACACGGCGAACCACTGCTGCCAGGATTCTCGCCGAGAAGAGAACAGCTGTCAGTGTGCAGAGGAACCTGATGTGTGGATCCAGAGTAGTAATTCCACCTAAGTTGACGGATAGAGTGCTCAATGAGCTTCATGAAGGTCATCTGGGTGGGGTAAAAACGAAGAACTTAGCCAGAGCGTTTGTGTGGTGGCTGGGAATCGATAGAGAAATCGAAGAGATGACCAAGAGCTGTGCAGGATGCCAGAAGGTCCAAAACGCCCCACCACAAGCTCCTCTGCATCCATGGGAGTGGCCCTCATCTCCATGGCAAAGGGTGCACATTGATTTTGCTGGTCCCTTCATGGACTCGATGTTTTTAATTGCGGTGGATGCACATTCAAAGTGGCCAGAGGTAATAAAAATGTCCTCAACCACCACGGAAAAAACTATCACAGTTTTACGAACCATATTCGCCAGGAATGGGCTGCCTGAACAGATTTGCTCTGACAATGGACCACAGTTTGTGTCTGAAGAGTTCCGGAAGTTCTTAAAGAACAATGGTGTTAAGCATTACACATCTGCCCCATATCATCCAGCCACTAATGGATTGGCCGAGAGGTTTGTCCAAACATTCAAGAAGGCTATCAAGGCAATGTGTAATGAAGATATACCCCTACAACACAAGGTGGACAACTTCTTGTTTGCCTACCGGAATGCGACACATGCGGTTACCAACCAAACTCCAGCCATGATGTTCTTCAATCGAAGACTACGATGCCGCTTGGATTTGGTTAAGCCAAACGTCCGAAGAGATGTGGAGAACAGGCAGTTTCAGAATATGAATGAAAGGCCGACCAGGAGTTTTAAGATAGGTCAACCAGTTTTGGCCCGGGACTACCGCACTGAGAAATGGCAGCCAGGAACGATTTGTACACGACAAGGACCTCTCATGTATACCGTGGACATTGGGGAGAGCATTGTAAGACGCCATGCTGACCAGATTCTAGAGTCACTGGAAAACGTCAACTCCACACCACGATCTGATACACCTGGTAATGAAATCGACGTTCCAATTGCAGCTACCGCAGAACCGGTAATATTGGAAGCAGATGAACCAAACAACGACATTGATCCCGACTCAACATTACCAGAAGAACCTGATACCCCAAAGAGGCGTTATCCAGGCAGAATCAGGAAGCCTCCTCAAAGACTGAACTTATAATTGCTTAAACTTAACCAATGTATCTAGCAACCGTAATTGTGATTGTAATTAGTTATCATTTAGTTGTTAAATGAATGTTATGTACTGTTTATCTAAAAGGGGAGGAATTGTTGTGTATGTACCTTTAAGAGAATAACTGGTCTCAGACTGCAGTACCGGCAGTGACCACCCCTGTATAAAAGGCGCTAGTGAGCCTCTGTTGTTTTCAGTTTCACTATTGACTTCCATCAGTAAAGACCTGTTTTGTTCAACTCCTGCTGTCCGTGTCTCAATCATTCATGGACGTAATACGTTGGAGCCTCTGTGGCTGTCTCTGCTCCTAGCAACAGTTGATCTGTGTGTCTTCTCCAGACGACGTCCTCAGCAGTCTCAACCGTGTAAGACACAGGGCCCATCTGCGCGATCACCGTAGCAGGAACCCATTTTGGTCCAGTGTTGTAGCTTCGAGCTAGGACGTGCTCTCCAGGATGAAACCGTCTCTCCTTGGCTCTTTTCTCTCTCCTTTCAACTTGAGCTTGTTGTTGATGATGGACAACCTGCTCTGCCCTTGAAGGTTTGAGTAAGTCAAAACTTGTCCGCAACTGCCTCTTCATCATGAGCGAAGCGGGGGAAGTTTTGGTTGTGGCATGCGGCTCTTTCCTGTAGGACAACAGGAAGCTATTCAGACGTTGGTGGATTGAGCCCTGACCTTGCGATGCCTTCAAGGCGTGCTTCAAAGTTTGCACGAACCTTTCTGCCAGGCCGTTAGTAGAGGGATGATAGGGCGCAGACCTGATGTGTTGGACACCATTCACATGCAGGAAGGTTGCAAACTCCTGTGATACAAATTGTGGACCATTGTCACTTACAAGTTGTTCTGGTGAGCCATAACGGTTGAACATCTCACCCAGTTTCTCAATTGTTTTCTCTGCCGTGGTAGACCTCATCACAGCGACCTCCGGCCACTTGCTATGCGCGTCCACAACCACCATAAACACCTTCTCTTCGAAAGGACCGGCGAAGTCCACATGTACTCGCTGCCACACTTCTTCAGGCCAATCCCAGGGGTGTAGGGTTGCCAGCTGTGGAACATTCTGGACCCTTTGACATGGGGAACATGTTTTGGCTTTCTCCTCAATATTTCCATCGAGACCTGGCCACCAGAAGTAGCTTCTTGCCATTTCCTTCATCCGAACCATCCCACTGTGGCCTGTATGAAGTTGTTGCAATATAAGTTCCCTCAGAGGTGGCGGAATGATGACACGGCATCCCCAAAGAAGACAACCTGCCTGGACGGAGAGCTCATTTCTTTTTGAAACGTAAGGTTTCAAACTAGGAGAATCTCCTATAGCTCTTCCTCGAAGGACATTGCCCATTACCTCAGACAGGACTGGATTGTTGCGGGTGTACCTTCGCACCTGAACGGCAGTGCTCCCTCCACTTGTCTAAAGTAGAAGATGTCTATCTGACGAGGCTCTGGGGGAGTAACAGGCAAGGGCAGCCTCGAGAGACCGTCTGCGTTGCCGTGCAAGTCTGATTTGCGATATTTGATGTCGTATGTGTGTCCTGACAACAGTAAAGCCCACCTTTGCATCCTGCTTGCAGCAAGAGACGGAATTCCGGTGTGGGGCCCGAAGATTGAAGTCAATGGACGGTGGTCCGTCAGGAGTGTGAACCTTCTCCCAAACAGGTACTGATGAAATTTTCGTATTCCAAAAACGATTCCCAAGGCCTCGCGCTCAATCTGCGCATAGTTACTCTCGGCCTTGTTCAAGGTGCGTGATGCGAAGGCGATAGGTTTCTCTTCCCCAGAAGGCATGATGTGGGATATGACTGCTCCCACACCATATGGTGATGCATCACATGCTAGCTGCATGGGTAGCTTTGGGTCGAAGTGTGTCAGGACCTCCGACTTCAGCAATGCTTTCTTTGCTTGGGCGAAAGCTTCGTTGCACAGTTCAGTCCATTTCCATGTTTTGCCTTGACATAGCAGCTGATGTAACGGCTTCAGCAATGTTGCTAAGTCTGGAATAAACTTCACATAGTAGTTAAGTAGCCCCAGAAATGAACATAACTGGCTCACATTCTGGGGTGCTGGGGCCTCCACGATTGCCTTGACCTTTGACAGCGCCTTATGCAGGCCAGTAGCATCAATCACATGCCCCAGGTACTCGACTGAAGACTGAAAGAATTCACATTTGTCTTTACGAACTCTGAGTCCGTACTTTTTCAGTCGCTGTAGTGTCGCATCCAAGTTCAGAAGATGATCCTCCTCATTTGTCCCAGTGACAAGGATGTCGTCCAGGTAGCACTGAACTCCTGGCAGTCCACTCAAAATCTGATCCATTGCCCTTTGGAATAGAGTAGGGGCCGACGTAATTCGAAACGGAAGGCGGCAGTACCTGTATAGCCCCTTGTGTGTCACAATTGTCAGCAGCTCCTTTGATTTGTCATCGACATGCATTTGTAGATAAGCCTGGCATAAGTCTATTTTGCTGAACTTTTGCCCTCCGGCCAGGCCCGTAAAAAGATCACCAATGAGGGGAAGAGGGTACTGTTCCGCAGACAGCACCGGGTTAATAGTCACTTTAAAATCCCCGCAGATTCGAACAGATCCATCCTTTTTCAGGACAGGAACAATGGTTGTGGCCCATTTGCTCACGCTTACAGGCTCCAGGACTCCATTCTCGACTAAGGCCTCCAAGTTAGCCTCAACTTTTGGCCTAATTGCATAGGGTACAGGTCGGGCTTTGTGAAACTTCGGCTTGCTGTTAGGTTTAATGTCCAGTCTCACGCTGATCTTTTTCATGCTCCCAAGTTCACCATTGAAGAGTTCTGCATGTTTGTTTAAAACTGCAGTTAGATCTGACTCCCCTTTTGACATCATGCGGACTGCAGGCCAGTCCAGCGTGATTTTCTCTAGCCACGCACATCCCAGTAGAGATGGGTAATTTCCCTTTACCACATATAGTGGCAGTTTCGCAGTCTGTCCATTCAATTTAACTGTCAACTCAATGGCGCCTCTCATGACCACAGGTTCGCCGGTATACGTCTTTAGCACAATGTTTGTTGGCTGAAGGGTAAGATGCTTTAGCATTTTGTTGTAGATAGTGTCTGAAACAAAGGACACAGCCGCGCCTGTGTCCACCTCCATCCACACTGATTGTCCCTCCACCAGTGGTGACACCCAGTAGCCATTTGGACCACCTGCAACCGTCAGTATGTGCACCTCTTCCTCCTCAGAGGTGTAACTCCCCTCTGTTTTGCTTGTTCCATCATACTGCACTGAATGAACACTCTTTTTCTTCTCTTATCCAAATACAGACATTTTGCTTTAATGCTTCCCAGCTCTGTCTGTTCTTTTTTTTTTACCTCTACAGGCACGTTTAATGTGACCTTTTTTTCCACAATTTCGGCATTCCAGCTCCGTACACCAGCAGTCATTAGCGTGATGGCCCGTTTTCCCACAACGGTAACATGTGCCGTTCCGCGCACCTTTAGGCTCAGACGACACCTTGTGAACTCTCCCTGTTGAACTCAACTGGTGAGCCTCCTTTTCCGCCATCTCCATGGAGACACTAACTTCAATGGCCTTTTCAAGAGTAAGGTGGTCCTCAGTAAGAAGGCGCTTCTGTGTGGCTGTACTTAGCAGACCACACACAAGTCTGTCTCTAATGGTGTCATTCAGCACCTCCTTGAACTCGCAGTGTTCTGACAACCTTTTTAAAGCAGCAATAAACAAACATCGTCACTGATTCCCCCTCCTCTTGATTCCGTTTGTGAAATCTAAATCTCTCAGCAATAACCAGAGGTTTTGGTGAAAAATGTGCTCCAAGAATTTCCACTAGTTGTTTATATGTTTTAGTTCCTGGCTTATCTGGCTGTACAAGGCTGCAAAGTAAATTGAATGTCTTTGCCCCCATTATACTCAAAAAGGTAGGCACGACCTTTTCATTTGCCACCGCATTCGCCAAAACAAAATAGTCAAAACGTTCTGTATAAGCGCTCCATTGCTCCACATTTTCATCAAAATCACTGATGTTTCCTAATATAGTAGCCATCTCACATTTCAAATTGTATTTTCTGTTTACTCACTGCACCCGTAACGTTAATGTGATGCTGCAATCTCTGTTCCGAGTGTTTTGTAGTCGAAAACAAGAAAGTTCCCACAACGCAGATTTATCCAATCCTCGTCGCCACTTTGTTGTGTCTGTACCTTTCTACCTAGACACAATTTAGTACTCGGAACTCAGAGATTCAAACATGAAGTGCTTTATTCAAAAAGAAGGTTCTGGAGGGTACCGAACAAAGAGAGCTAAAGCTTATCCAAGAGAACAACCCCAACCATTTATCTGCTGTGACAGCGCCACCGCAAGTGGGAGGAGAACACCCAATACATAACAGATAACCTCGCATTTATCCACGTTATATTGCATCTGCCATGCTTCTGCCCAATTACCCAACCTGTCCAAATTATACCAGAGTTTCTTGGCATCCTTCTCACAGCACACACGCCCACCCAGCTTTGTGTCGTCTGCAAACTTGGAGATATTACATCTAGTTCCCTCGTCCAGATCATTAATATATATTGTGAATAGCTGGGGTCCAAGGACTGATCCCTGCGGTACCCCACTAGTCACTGCCTGCCACTCGGAAAAAGAGCCGTTTATTCCAACTCTTTGCTTTCTGTCTGCCAACCAGTTCTCTATCCAAGTCAATACCTTGCCCCCAATCCCATGTGCCTTAACTTTACATGCTAATCTCTTATGTGGGACCTTATCAAAAGCCTTTTGAAAGTTGAAATACACCACATCCACTGGTTCTCCCTTATCTATTTTACCAGTTACATCCTCACAAAATTCCTGTAGATTAGTCAAGCATGATTTACCTTTTGTAAACCCATGTTGACTTTGTCCGATCCGGTCACTGTTTTCCAAGTGCTCTGCTATTACATCTTTTATAATGGACTCTAGCATTTTCCCCACTACCGATGTCAGGCTTACTGGTCTGTAATTCCCTGTTTTCTCTCTACAACCTTTTTTGAACAGTGGGGTAACATTAGCTACCCGCCAATCCATGGGTACTGTTCCAGAGTCTATCGAATTTTGGAAGATGACCAGCAATGCATCTACTATTTCTAGGGCCACTTCCTTAAGTACCCTATGTTTCCCGACATCTCTGGGAGGTTATTTGTGTCCTCCTTTGTGAAGACAGAACCAGATTGGAATTGTCCTGCTTTTTGTCGACAGGACATACCTGGGCAGTTTTCCACATTGTCGGATAGATGCCAGTGTTGTAGCTGTACTGGAACAGCTTGGCTAGAGGCGCGGCTAGTTCTGGAGCACAAGTCTTCAGCACGACAACTGGGATGTTGTCAGGCCCATAGCCTTTGCTGTATCCAGTATGCTCAGCCGTTTCTTGATATCATGTGGGGTGAATCGAATTGGCTGAAGACTGGCTTCTGTGATGGTGGGGACCTCAGGAGGAGGCCGATGTGGATCATCCACTCGGCACTTCTGGCTGAAGATGCCTTGTCTTTTGCACTCACATGCTGGGCTCCACCATCATTGAGGATGGGGATATTCATGGAGTCTCCTCCTCACGTTAGTTGTTTAATGGTCCACCACCATTCACGACTGGATCAGGAGTGTTGTGGCAACTAAAAAGTAGCTACATTTATTCTTCAAAGTATAAAACTTGGTAAAATTAATGGGGGCTGTACTGACAGCCGACCTCGCCCTCCAGGATCTACAGCGGAGGGAGCGGAGGCAGCGCAAAAGACTGGAACATGTGGCCAGAGGGAGGAGGAGGGCCATCAGGGCTCTCAACAGGAGGCCTTATCCTCTGAGGGTATTCCGAAAGCACTTCTCCTACTTCCAATTAAGTGAGGAGCAGTGTATTAGAAGGCTCCGCTTCACCAAGGAGGTGATCACAGAACACTGCCACCTTCTGCAAACAGACCTCCAGCCTCAGATCAGGGCGACCACGGCACTCTCAGTGGCAGTCAAGGTCACCATCGCCCTCAATTTCTTCGCCAGCGGATCCTTCCAGTCTGCAACAGGAGACATAGCTAACATCTCGCAGTTCACCGTCCATCGCTGCATCTGGGAGGTCACAGAGACTCTCTACAGCAGGAGAAGGGACTACATTTCCTTCCCCATCAACAGAGAGAAGCAGGACGAGCATGCATGTGGCTTTGCCAGGATAGCGGGCTTCCCCATGGTGCAGGGCGCCATTGACTGCACCACGTGGCTTTGCGGGTACCGCATAACAATCCTGAGATCTTCTGTAACCACAAAGGTTACCACTCACTTAATGTACAGTTGGTATGCGACCACAGACAGCAAATCCTCAATGTCAATGCCCGCTATCCTGGCAGCAGTCATGATGCCTTCATCCTGCACCAGACTGGTGTGCCAGCACTCTTCCAGCCACCACATCAAGCTTGCGGCTGGCTGCTCGGAGACAAGGACTGTCCGTGCTACACCTGGTTCATGACTCCTATCCGCAACCCCAACACTCATGCCCAGCACTCATATCATGAGAGCCATGCTGCAACAGGAACATCATTGAGCAGACCATCAGCCTGCCGAAGCAATGGTTCCACTGCCTTGACTGCTTGGGAGGAGCTGTCCAGTACTCGACTGAGCGGGTGTCCCATTTTGTGGTGGTCTGCTGCATGCTCCATAACTTGGCCATCATGAGGGCCTAGCCCTTTCCACCAGGGATTGCGGGAACACCTCAGGAGGAGGGAGAGGTAGAGGAGGAGAAGGAAGAGGATGAAGAGGAAGAGGAAGGCGAGAAGGAGGACGAGGAGGAGAAGGAACAGGAGCGAAGGAGGAGGCAGCCACTCAATCAGCCTTCCGGAAGGGCGGTCCATGATCGCCTCATCAGTCTGCGGTTCGAATGAATTAAACCCCAGATCCCTGTTGGTCCCCACATCCCTATCATTCTATCCCTCTTGCAGGCCATATCACAGCGCAAAGCTGGAATGAGACACACCACAAAAGAATTCAAACTGAATTAATAAATTTATCAAAAATCAGTGAACACATATTTACAACAAAAATATTAACTATTCACCCCTATGCAATCCCTTAGTGCCTTTCGTTACTGGGTCTTTGCCTACTCTAGTGCTCCTACAAAGTGTTGGCCCAGTGGCTGCAGCATGGCTGGCGGAAGGCTGCTGAGTGTCCGTGCGGGAGACTTCAGATGGCCTTGCAGGCTGCCCTTGACCCTAGGGATGGGCAATAAATGCTGGCAAGGCCAGCGACGCCCGCATCTCATAAACAAATGAAAAAAAAGCCCTGGGCCTGGAAGGCCCGTCTGTAGACTGCACCACCTCAGCATGGGCAGCAGCAGTCTGGGTTGGCTGGATGACAGGCAATGACAAGGGCAGTGGCAGAGTGGCAGTGGTGGGAGCAGGAATGCTGCCATCCTGAGGGAGGACAGCAGGTTCCTGCTCCACTGACCCACTGCCACTCCCCCGGGGCAGCACCTCAGCATCTCTAGCAACCTGCTGGAGCACAGATTGCTGGCCTGTTGCAACATTGTGAAAGCCCCAGTCGACGGTGGTAGACCCAACCACGATGGCAGCAGTCAGAGCTTGCTTGGCATCAAGCTGAGCCTGCATGAGAGCAGTCTGAGATTGGATGCCACCAAGCATAGACTCCATTATGACACTAAGACATTGTGTTGCTTCCGCCTGTGCTGCAAAGAAAGCTGCCTGATCGCCCATCACACGCGGCATCAGGTCTGGGTCGCCACCGTCTCTCTGGGAGTCTACCATCCTTTGCAGACTGGAAGTGATGGGCTCCATGGTGCGCGCAGAGCCTTGTGCAATGTTGGAGGCGGACCCCTCCACACTCCTTATCATTGCCGAGAGGCTCTCGGTGTGTGAAAATTGTGGTTCAGATGGTGGTATGTAGCATTTGTTGAAGCATTCACTCACCCTGACCACCTGAGTGAGGTTGTTAAATTTCTTCCTGCACTGTTTATGTGTCCTGGGGACCACAGCGCTGCCCGAGACCTGCTGCACTATCTCCCTCCACATGGTGCAGAAGACTTTTGGCGAGGGCCTCCTGCTACTTGCCGGGTAGAGCACCGCCCTCCGATTCTGCACAGCAAAAACCAACGCCTCCAATGCTTCATCGCAGAATCTGCGGGCTCTCTCCCTAGGGCATGGATCTGCCATGAGTACACCTGGTTCAGTCCTCCAGCTCCTTCTCCTTGTCTTGCTTCTGCTTGCTGAAGCAGCTGCTCAGCCAGCAATGCTGAGAATGAGGTGCTGCGGCATCAATGAATTTCCACTTTAAGTACTGAAAAAAGCCTGTGGCAATCATGACTTGCAATTAGACTGCACCTGATATTGGTCCACCCTTTGAGTGAATGCCAATGAGTTTAGGCTTTAGGGGGGAGAAATTCAGTATAGCCCCGTTTGGGGCGTTAAAACTTTAAAAGTTGAAAAATTAGCGCCAGGCACTAATCATTTTCGCCTCCCCCATCAGCTCCAATAGGGAAGTGGAGCGTTAAATCAAGTGCTAACTACTTCTCTTAGGGCGCTAACGTCCGAGAGCGGGGCGGTAGCAGCAGAGCGCTAAACAATTTCCAGCGCATTGTAAATGGCACTCTTTCATCACAGAGGCTGCTTCCCTCACTTAAAGGGAAGGGCCAATGCGGCAGCTGAAAATCATTCCCTTTAATTACTGCTCCCGAAGCGGCCAGCCGAGTTCACAACGCCACCTCTTGCTGTCGTTGTCGGCGTGAGGCGATAAAACGGGGCGAGAGTCAATTTTCCATCTGGGGCAACAATGGGGCGCTGCGCACTTTAAGAAGTCACGATCTGCAAGGTGCTAGAGGCCCAGGCGCTAAACCGGCATTCGCTGCACCTGGGCACAAACCCATTAGCGCCCTGTCAGCGCTCCCGCCAGGCACTAAGGGGAGGTGCTAACATACTGAATTTCGTGGCCACAGACTTGAATTAGGACTCCAATCATTTCTTTGAGCAGTGAGCATGAATTTTGCGTGCAGTCTAAAGCTAATTCTCCAACTTTTCTACTGACACCGCTCATTCCTATGCTATAATGCATTTCTAGCCCAGAGAGTTAGCATGCAGGTACAGCAACCAATTAGGAAGGCAAATGGCATGTTGGCTTTTATTGCTAGAGGGTTGGAGTACAAGAGTAAGGAAGTCTTGCTACAATTGTACAGGGCTCTGGTGAGACCACACCTGGAGTACTGTGCACAGTTTTGGTCTCCTTATTTAAGGAGAGTAAGCTTGCAGGGAACATAAAAACTGACTGTAAAAGCTTTTATAGATATGTGAAGAGAAAAAGATTGGTGAAGTCAAGCATAGGTCCCTTGCAGTCAGAATCAGGGGAATTTATAATGGGGAACAAAGAAATGGCAGACCAATTAAATACATATTTTGGTTCTGTCTTCACAAAGGAGGACACAAATAACCTCCCAGAGATGTCGGGGAACATAGGGTCTGATGAAAGGGAGAAACTGAAATAAATCAGTATTTGTAGGGAAATGGTGTTAGGGAAATTGATGGGATTGAAGGCTGATAAATCCCCAGGGCCTGATAATCTACATCCTAGGGTACTTAAGGAAGTGGCCCTAGAAATAGTAGATGCATTGCTGATCACCTTCCAACATTCGATGGAATCTTGAACAGTACCCATGGATTGGAGGGTAGCTAATGTTACCCCACTATTCAAAAAAGGTGGTAGAGAGAAAATGGGGAATTACAGACCGGTAAGCCTGACATCGGTAGTGGGGAAAATGCTAGAGTCCATTATAAAAAATGTAATAGCAGAGCACTTGGAACGGACAAAGTCAACATGGATTTACAAAAGGTAAATTGTGCTTGACTAATCTGCTGGAATTTTTTGAGGATGTAACTGGTAAAATAGATAAGGGAGAACCAGTGGATGTGGTGTATTTGGACTTTCAGAAGGCTTTTGATAAGGTCCCGCATAAGAGATTAGCGTGTAATGTTAAAGCGGATTGGATTGGGGGCAAGGTATTGACTTGGATAGAGAACTGGTTCGCAGACAGAAAGCAAAGAGTTGGAATAAACGGGTCTTTTTCTGAGTGGCAGGCAGTGACTAGTGGGGTAACGCAGGGATCGGTCCTTGGACCCCAGCTATTCACAATATATATTAATGATCTAGACAAGGGAACTAGATGTAATATCTCCAAATTTGCAGATGACACAAAGCTGGGTGGGCATGTGTGCTGTGAGGAGGATGCAGAGAAACTCCTGGATGATTTGGACAGGTTGGGTGATTGGGCAGAAGCATGGTAGATGCAATATAACGTGGATAAATGTGAGGTTATCCACTTTGGTGGCAAAAACAGGAAGGCAGATTATTATCTGAATGGCAATAGATTGGGAGAAGGGGAAGTGCAATGAGACCTGGGTGTCCTTGTGCACCAGTCGCTGAAGGTAAGCATGCAGGTGCAGCAGGTGGTTAAGAAGGCAAGTGGTATGTTGGCCTTCGTAGCGAGAGGGTTTGAGTACACGAACAAGGATGTCTTGCTGCAGTTGTACAGGGCCTTGGTGAGACCACACCTTGAGTATTGTGTGCAGTTTTGGTCGCCTTATCTGAGGAAGGATGTTCTTGCCATGGAAGGAGTCCAGCTAAGATTCACCAGGCTGATACCTGGGATGGCAGGAATGATGTATGAGGAGAGATTAAAATTTTTTTTTTTTTTAATTCATTGATGCGATGTGGGCGTTGCTGGCTGGCTAGGTCTGCATTTAGTGCCCATCCATAATTGCCCTTGAGAAGATGGTGGTGAGCCACCTTCTTGAACCGCTGCAGTCCATATGGTGTAGGTACACCCACAATACTGTTAGGAAGGGAGTTCCAGGATTTTGGCCCAGCGACAGTGAAGGAATGGCGATACTGGTCCAAGTCAGGATGGTGTGTGGCTTGGAGGGGAACTTGTAGGTGGTGATGTTCCCATGCGTCTGCTGCCCTTGTCTTTCTAAGTGGTAGAGGTCGCGGGTTTGGAAGGTGCTGTTGAAGGAGCTTTGGCGAGTTGCTGCAGTGCATCTTGTAGATGGTACACACTGCAGCCACAGTGCGCCGGTGGTGGAGGGAGTGAATGTTGAAGGTGGTGGATGGAGTGCCAATCAAGCGGGCTGCTTTATCCTGAATGGTGTCGAGCTTCTTGAGTGTTGTTGGAACTGCACTCATCCAGGCAAGTGGAGAGTATTCCATCACACTCCTGACTTGTGCCTTGTAGATGGTGGAAAGGCTTTGGGGAGTCAGGAGGTGAGACACTCGCCACAGAATTCCCAGCCTCTGGCCTGCTCTTGTAGCCACAGTATTTATATGGCTGGTCCAGTTCAGTTTCTGATCAATGGTAACCCCCAGGATGTTGATAGTGGGGGATTCAGCGATGGTAATGCCATTGAATGTCAAGGGGAGATGGTTAGAGTCTCGCTTGTTGGAGATGGTCATTGCCTGTCACTTGTGTGGTGCGAATGTTACTTGCCACTTGTCAGCCCAAGTCTGAATGTTGTCCAGGTCTTGCTGCATATGGACACGGACTGCGTCAGTATCTGACGAGTCTCGATTGGGTCGATTGGGCTTGTACTCGCTGGAGTTTAGAAGAATGAGAGGTGATCTCATTGAAATTTATAAAATTCTGACAGGACTGGACAGACTAGATGCAGGACGGATGTTCCCGATGGTCGGGGAGTCCAGAAACATGGGTCACAGTCTAAGGATAAGGGGTAGGCCATTTAGGACAGAAATGAGGAGAAATTTCTTCACCCAGAGAGTGGTGGACCTGTGGAATTCTCTACCACAGAAGGCCAATTCATTAAATATATTCAAGAAGGAGTTGGATATATTTCTTAAGGTTAAAGGGATCAAGGGGTATGGGGTGAAAGCCGGGACCGGGTACTGAATTTGGATGATCAGGCACGATCGCATTGAATGGCGGAGCAGGCTCGAGGGGCCGAATGGCCTACTCCTGCTCCTATCTCCTATGTTTCTATGTTTCTATGAAGGAGATACTTGCCTTAGAGGCGGTGCAACATGTTATGTCCGTGTATAATCAGACACAGACTGCGGAGAACGGTACAAACGGTGTTTACTCAACGTGGCTCAGACTGCAACTGAACTGTACAGATTACTACACAACGTTATATACAGGTGTGGTCACTGCCGGTACTACAGTATACATGAGCTGTAAAAAGTAGTTCTCCCCCTTAAAGGTACATACATTACAATTCCTCCCCTTTTAGATTAACAGTACCATAACACTCATTTAACAATTAAATATCAACTAATTACAATTAACACTTTTAACATGCAACATTAGCTGAAAATAGTCTATTTATAAATTCAGTCTTTGGGGAGGCTTCCTGATCCTTTCTGGATAGCGCCTTTGCCGAGTGTCTTGCTCTTGGTGCGGAGGCAATTCTGGACCCCTGTCGTCGGTTGGTTCATCAGCTTCCGATGCTACTGCTTCTGGGGTAGATGCGACCTGTATGTCGGGTTCATCACCAGGTACGTATGGGCGAGGCATGGGGTTGACTTGTTCCTGTGACTCTAGGATCTGGTCAGCATGGCGTCTCACGATGCTCTCCCCAACGTCCACTGTGTACATTAGTGGGCCCTGCCGTGTGCATATCGTTCCTGGCTGCCATTTTTCTGTTCGGTAGTCGCGGGCCAAGACTGGTTGCCCTACATTGAAGCTCCTTGTTGGCTTCTCATGGATGTGCTGGAATTGCTTACTCTCAACATCTCTTCGTACATTTGGTCTGAGCAAATCCAGGTGAGATCTTAACCTTCGGTTAAAGAACATCATGGCTGGGACCTGGTTGGTGACTGCATGTGTCGCATTCCGGTAGGCGAACAGGAAATTGTCCACCTTGTGCTGCAGCGGAATGTTGTCATTGTACATAGCCTTTATTGCCTTCTTAAAGGTTTGTACGAACCTCTCAGCCAATCCATTTGTGGCTGGATGATACGGGGCGGATGTGTAATGCCTTACCCCATTCTTTTGCAAGAACCTCCGGAACTCTTCGGACACAAACTGTGGTCCGTTGTCGGAGCAAATCTGTTCTGGCAAGCCATTCCTGGCAAAAATGGTCCGTAGGACTGCAATCGTTTTCTCCATGGTGGTGGAAGACATTTTGATGACCTCAGGCCATTTCGAGTGCGCATCCACGGCTATTAAAAACATTGAGTCCATGAATGGACCAGCAAAATCAATATGCACCCGTTGCCATGGAGATGAGGGCCACTCCCATGGGTGTAGAGGGGCCTGTGGTGGTGCATTTTGGACTTTCTGGCATCCTGAGCAGCTCTTGGTCAGGTCCTCGATTTGTTTATCGATTCCCGGCCACCACACATAAGCCCTGGCTAGGCTTTTCATTTTTACCCCTCCCAGATGACCCTCATGAAACTCATTGAGCACTCTATCCCTTAACTTGGGTGGAATTACCACTCGGGATCCACACATCAAGGTCCCCCAGCACACTGACAGCTGTTCTCTCCTTGTCGAGAATGCTGGCAACAGTGAGTCGCCATGTGCTGGCCATCCCTTTACCGTCAAATCATATACCCGAGACAGTGTCGGGTCATTTCGGGTTTCCTATTCGATACAAGCGTTAGTTACCGGTAGGTATTCAACTATAGTCGAATGGAATATTTCGACAGGATCCACTGCTGGTGCTTCCTCCGCGGTAGGCAGTGGCAGGCATGATAGCCCATCAGCATTTCCATGCTGTTTCGTGCCCTTATATTCAATCTCATAGTGGTGCGCCCCTAGAAAAAGTGACCATCTTTGTAGTCGTTGCGCAGTCATCACCGGTGTAGTATCCGAGTATAAATAATACACGGACTGCAGGAGAACAATAACAGGTATTTACTGAACAGAGGGTAACTTAAGACTGAAATACAGAAGCCTGCTATGGCTTTATATATAGGGGTGGTCGCTGCCGGTACTGCAGTATAGAATCAGTTCTTCTCTTAAAGGTACATACACAACAATTCCTCCCCTTTTAGATAAACAGTACATAACATTCATTTAACAACTAAATAATAACTAATTACAATTACAATTTTCTCTGTACTATATACATCAACTGAAATAATCATTTATAAGTTCAGTCTTTGAGGAGGCTTCCTGATCCTGACTGGATAGCGCCTTTCTCGAGTATCCTGTTCTTGCGGCGGAGTTGATTCTGGCTCATTGTCATTGGTTGGTTCGTCAGCTTCCAATACCACTGCTTCTGAGGTAGACGCAATCTGTACTTCGGGTTGATTACCAGGTGCACCTGCTCATGGTATGGGTTTGGCTTGTTCCTGTGACTCTAGAATCTGGTCAGCATGGCGTCTTACGATGCTCTCTCCAACGTCCACTGTGTACATTAGTGGTCCCTGCTGTGTGCATATCGTTCCTGGCTGCCATTTTTCTGTTCGGTAGTCGCGGGCCAAGACTGGTTGCCCTATCTTGAAGCTCCTGGTTGGCTTCTCATTTATGTGCTGGAATTGCTTATCCTCAACATCTCGTCTTATGTTTGGTTTGAGCAAATCCAGGCGACATCTTAGCCTTCGGTTGAAGAACATTATGGCTGGAACTTGGTTGGTGACTGCATGTGTCGCATTCCGGTAAGCAAACAAGAAATTATCCACCTTTTGTTGCAGTGGTATGTCGTCATTATGCATTGCCTTTATTGCCTTTTTAAAGGTCTGAACAAACCTCTCAGCCAATCCATTTGTGGCGGGATGATATGGGGCAGATGTGTAATGCTTCACCCCATTATTCCTCAGAAACCTCCGGAAATCCTCTGACACAAACTGTGGCCCATTGTCGGAGCAAATCTGTTCTGGCAAGCCATTCCTGGCGAAGATGGTCCGTAGGACTGCAATAGTTTTCTCCGTGGTGGTGGAGGACATTTTGATGACCTCTGGCCATTTCGAATGGGCGTCCACAGCGATTAGGAACATTGGCCTAGAAATTCAGTTGCCTTAGCGCCGCTTTTGAGGCGCTAGAGGGACTAGCGCCAGAGTTATGGCCAGTTTAAAAATTCCCTGGGGCCCTAAATCGGCGTTGCACCGGTAGCGCTGCGCCAGCACCGATGACGTCATCGGTGTGCGCAGCGTCCCGGTTGCCATGCTGACGGGCCCTAGCGCCGAAATTCAGTTGCGGCCGCCTCGCCCGTGGCAGCCGCAACTAAGACTCTGGCAACAGAGTCTTGCATGAGTTTGCGCCGGCGCATTAAAGGCCCCGCGGCGGCCGGCCGCTTTCCCGCCGGCCGCCTGCCCGCAGCTCCCTCCCCGGACTTCTCCCCCCCACCCCCCGGAACAGATGCAAGCCCGGCACTTGTCCGAGGTGCCGGGCTCATTTTTAGACAGATTTGCGCGGGCCGCGGCCGGGTGCAGGCAGCTCCTCCTTAACGGAAGGAGGAGGCCTGCACTTCCCGAGCCTGCCGCACCGCATCGGGTGCCGCAGCGCCGGAATTGCGGCGCAAAACGGCAGTTAGCGCCGATTTACCGCCGCAAAGACCCTTCAGTAGCGCCGGCAGCCGTTTGGGCGCGGCCCTGCTGAATTTTTGGTGCGCGCAGGGGGACTTAGCGCCGGCACTAACTTCCGGCGCTAAAGCCCTGGCTAAGCCAAAACTCAATTTCTAGGCCATTGAGTCCATAAATGGACCAGCAAAATCAATGTGTACCCGTTGCCATGGAGATGAGGGCAACTCCCATGGATGTAGCGGGGCCTGTGGTGGAGCGTTTTGGACCTTCTGGCATCCTGTGCATCTCTTGGTCATATCCTCGATTTCTTTATCGATTCCCGGCCACCACACAAACGCCCTGGCTAGGCTCTTCATTTTTACCCCTCCCAGATGACCCTCATGAAGCTCATTGAGCACTCTATCTCTCAACTTGGGTGGAATTACCACTCGGGATCCACACATCAAGGTCCCCCGGCACACTGACAGCTGTTCTCTCCTTGGCGAGAATGCTGGCAACAGTGAGTCGCCATGTGCTGGCCATCCCTTCACCGTCAAATCATAGGCCCGAGAGAGTGTCGGGTCATTTCGGGTTTCCTTCTCTATACTTGAGTTTGTAACAGGTAGACATTCGACTATGGTCGCATGGAATATCTCAACAGGGTCCACTGCAGGTGCTTCCTCTACCGTAGGCAACGGTAGGCGCGACAGCCCATCAGTGTTTCCATGCTGTTTCGTACCCTTGTACTCTATGTCGTACTGATGTGCCCCTAGAAAAAGTGACCATCTTTGCAGCCGTTGCGCCGTCAGCACCGGAACGCCCTTCTTTGGGTTAAAAATGGAGACCAGGGGCTGATGATCAGTCAGTAGGGTGAATTTCTGCCCCTGCAGATAGTGATTGAACTTCTTCACCCTCCACACCAGGCTGAGGGCCTCCCTGTCAATCTGGGCGTAGTTACGCTCAGCTGAGGTTAACGAGCGCGACGCAAAGGCTATTGGCCTCTCTGAACCATCAAGGAATTTGTGTGACAGCACCGCTCCGATGCCGTAGGGAGACGCATCACATGCTAACCGAATCGGTAGTGTTGGATTGTAGTGGGCCAATACTTCTTTTGAAGTGATTTGGCATTTACATTTCTGAAAGGCACGTTTACACTCATCACTCCATTTCCATGTTACTCCAGTTTGCAGTAGGGCGTTCAGTGGGTGCAGAATTGTAGATAAATTCGGCAAGAACTTATGGTAGTAGTTCACCAACTCGAGGAACGACCTCAGTTGCGACACATTTTCCGGTGCTGTAGCCTTGATTACAGCCTCAATCTTGTCCGGCGACTTATGCAACCCTTCCTCATCAATCATGTGGCCACAATACGAGATTTGTCTCCTGAAGAACTCGCATTTGGGGCGGTTGGCTCGTAGCCCATATTCCTGTAATCTAGTAAGCACCTGCTCCAGGTTGGCAAGGTGTTCACTGTCATTTTTGCCCGTAACCAGGATGTCGTCCAAATAACACTGGGTCCCCGGGATCCCTTGCAGGACTTGTTCCATCGCCCTCTGCCAAATAGCCAGGGCTGATGCTACCTCGAATACCAGTCGATTGTACTGGTAAAGGCCTTTGTGAGTGTTTATCGTGAGGTATTTCCTAGATGCTTCTTCCACCTCCATTTGTAGATACGCTTGGGCCATATCAATCTTTGTAAAGCGTTTCCCTCCAGATAGTGAGGCGATAATATCTTCTATCCGTGGAAGTGGATATTGTACTGTCTGCAGGACTGGGTTCACAGTCACCTTGAAGTCCCCACAGATGCGGACCTTCTTTGGTTCCCCAGGCGTGCTGCTCAATGTTTTCTTCATTACAGGAACGATGGGTGTGGCCCACTCGCTCCAGTCCACCTTGGACAGCACACCCGAACGCTCCAGACTTTCCAGCTCTGCTTCAACGGCTGGGCGGATCGCGTAAGGTACGGGTCTGGCCTTAAAAATGTTTGGGTTTGCGTTATCTTTGATTTTTATCGTTGCCGTTACTCCTTTTAGAGTCCCAAGTCCTTGTTGGAACACCTCTTTCACGTCAGTTAGAATTTTTGACAGTCATCCAGGTGTGACGTCATCATCCTTTTTATCAGTCACAGTTAGCGCCTGAATGGAATGCCAATCCAATTGTATTTTTCGGATCCATTCACGTCCCAATAATGGTGGTCCTCCATCTGGTAGTATATATAGATACAGTTTCTGTGTTTCCTTGCCGTTGTATTCAATTGGCACCCTTATTTTTCCTCTGGGGTAGACTTTTTGCCCCGTGTATGTCTTCAATACAATGGGCGTGTCCTTCAAGGGTATGTGTGAGAATAGCCGCTCATAGTCTCGTCGATTCATGACAGTTAGGGCTGATCCTGTGTCCAATTCCATCTTTACTGGGGACCCTGCTATCATGAGGGTGACCCAAATGGTTCGGTGGTCCTCCTTTGCGATCACGTTGTGTAACTTTAGACAACTTAGTCTCCTGCTCCTGGAGTCCTTATCGCTCTCCTGATCTTCCGAACTACCGTCTGTCAATTTCTTTACTTTCTTGTACTTTTCCTTAGTAGTTCTTGTAGTGTTGGTTTTCTTTCCCGACCTGCAGACTCTTGCTATGTGTCCCATTTTCCCACATTGCCTGCATACTTTGTCCTTAAACCAGCAGTCCTTCTGATCATGGGTTGTTCTGCCGCAGCGATAGCACTTTTCTGCTCCATACGCCATTTTGTTAGCGCTGTATTCTTGTGGTTTCTGTTGTATTTCCGCAGCTCCCCGTGCTGCTGCTTCGTAGGATACTGCCACGCTGAAAGCCTGTTCTAGCGTCAGGTCCTTTTCCGAAAGTAGTCGTTTCTGGGTTCCTTCACTCTGGAGCCCGCAGACAAACTTATCCTGTAAGGTATCTGCCAGTCCTGCTCCGAACTGGCAGTGCTTTGATAACTTGCGTAGTTCCGTAAGATAGTCAGCATTGCTCTCATCTTTGTGCTGGTTTCTTTTATGGAGCTTGAATCTTTCTGCTATCAGCAGCGGTGTAGGGTTTAGGTGTTCCTGTAAGATATTAACAATCTCTTCAAAACTTTTCTCCATTGGTTTAGCTGGGGTAATTAAATTCCGCAATAGGCCGTATGTTCTCGCGCCCATCAAATTTAATAATACCGACGCCTTATTTCCATCGGCCACCTCATTTGCCTTGCAGTACACTTCAATTCTTTCCACATACGTGGTCCAGTCTTCTACCTCGTTGTCGAAAGCAGTGATACTGCCACTTTTCGGCATCTTGGGTGATTTAAAATGGCGCCTCCCGCGCTTTTTCTTCTTCACCAATGGATTAAAATGGCACCTCCCGCGCTTTTCCTTCTTCCCCAATGGAATAAAAGGGCGCCTCCCGCACTTTTCCTTCTTCCCCTTGCTGCCACGCTGCTCCTAGCGTTCTGCAGGGTAATGGCGGCGACCCGCGGCTTCAGCGCGTCTCACTTTTCCTTCCCCTTGTTTTATTTTCGCTACGCTGCCTGGTTCTTGAGCACTGACCACGCCCTGTGCGCTCCACCCTCTCTCTGTCTCTTTTCCTCCCGACGACGCTACACGGCCCCTTTGCAGAGCCGCTCGATCGAGCTCGAGCCCGCCGCAGTCCGGAAGGATCAGCGCACTACCTGCTACCAGCACGATTTGCTGGAACACCTTGACTGGGGAGCCAAGCCCAGCTCTCCACAGCCTCTCCTGCAACTCTCCGAACTCCGATGAATCCTTGGGCAGTTGCCCGCGGTCGACGCCCGTTGTTCTGACTTCGACCTCCAAGAAGCTTCTTCTCAGGGAAAGATCCCCGTGAGGTGATGCAGTACTGCAGGTGAGTTTGAACCTGTTCGTCGCCAATGTAGTGTCCGAGTATAAATAATACATGGACTGCAGGAGAACAATAATAACAGGTATTTACTGAACAGAGGGTACTCTTTTTGTTTGGACCCAAAAAAACAAAACCCAATTGGACTGTAAATAAACAAAAGTTCAACTAAAACTTAACAAATCAAATTAAAATTTGGTTTACCGGGTTGATAATGCACTCCAGTCCCCGCGGCGCCCACCGGTCGCGGAAATACTCAAGCGCGCTGGTGGACACCGCGTGTTCCATCTCCAGGGCCACCCGGGCGCGAGCATGGCCGCGGAAGAGGGGCAGGCAATCCGGCTGGACGACCCCCTCGACCGCCCGCTGCCTGGACGAATTGATGGCTCTTTTAGCCAGGACCAGGAGCAGGCCCACAAGGAGGTCCTCCAACCTGTCCGCTCCCCTCCGCACTGGGTGACCATAGATCAAGAGCGTGGGAATGAAGTGCAACCAAAAATTGAGGAGCAGCCCCTTCAAGTAGTGAAAGAGGGGCTGCAACCTCTCACACTCCATATAAACGTGAAACACGGACTCCTCCAGGCCGCAAAAAATGCAGGTGGCCTGGGAGTCCGTGAACCTACTTAAAACCTTATTGCACGGGACCGCTCCATGCAACACCCTCCAGGCCAAGTCCCCGATGGAACAAGGGAGGACTCCCGCGTAGAGAGCCCTCCATTGGGGACCTCCGCCACCGCCAGTCGGCAAGACGCCACGCCAAGGCGTGTCTGGATGGTAGACGAAGATGGCAAAGTGGAGAGTGTGCAGGAGCAGCCCGTACAGGAAACCCCTCCACGCAGAATGAAAAGGCACGGAGGGTATTTCCTCGAGATGGCTCAAGTTGTGAGGCGCCGGTTCCCGAGGGGAGTTTCGGGATCGGGCGCCGATGAGGAATTCCGTCCGAACGGGGGTAAGCTCGGACGGGATCGCCCCACGTGCTTGAGCCACCTCGATACACCTAGTGGAGTCGGGGCCCAGTGCCGCTTTCACTGATTCGATGGCTTCGACCGCGAGCTGGACGTTGGCCCAGGACAGGCGCCGCGCCAGCTCCTCCGGCGCCATCCAGCCCGCTCCTCCACCATCGAGCAGGTCCCCGACTCTGGTCACCTTGCCAAGCACAGCCCTGCCCTCTGCCAGCCGCCCGAACCCGCGTTCGTGGAGGTGGGGATTCCTGAGCAGCGGCTCCCGAAGGAGAGCTGCCGCTCCTGACGGGGGAGAGCTCCGCCTGGAAGCGACGTAGTTCCAAACCCATAGCAGTTCCTGGTAGAAGACAGGCAGCTCCCCCAGGCCGGCATGCCTGCCGCCCACTTTCGCGAACAGGAGCTGCGTGTCGTAATTGAGGCCGTGCAGCTGGCGGAAGAAAAACGTCGCCAGCGCACACCATCTCGGAGGATTCTCGACGTACAGGTATCTCTACAGCATCTGAAGACGGAAAGTCGCAGCCTGGGTGCGAAGGCACACCAGCGCCTGACCGCCCTCCCTAAGCGGGAGACACAGAACCGCGGCAGAGACCCAGTGCTTCCTTTTGTCCCAGAAGAAGTCGATGAGCTTCTTCTGCATCTTGGCGACAAACGCAGGGGAAGGGATCAAAGTGACCAACCGGTACCACAACATGGCAGCCACCAGCTGGTTTATGACCAGCGCTCGACCCCTGTAGGACAACACTCGGAGCAGTCCTGTCCAGCGTCCGAGGCGAGCGGTGACTTTGGCCTCCAGCTCTTGCCAGTTCGCCGGCCAGGCGTCCTCGGCAGGGCTAAGGTAGACTCCCAAATAGAGGAGGTGCGTGGTGCTCCAGGTGAAAGGCCTGAACTCCTCCAGCAGGGAGTCCACCCGCCACTGACCCACCAGGAGTCCGGAACATTTCTCCCAGTTGATCTTGGCGGAGGATGCGTCCGAGTAAATCTGCTGGCATTCTCGCATCCTCCGCAAGTCAGCGGGATCCGTGACCGTGAGGAGCACGTCATCGGTGTAAGCCGAGAGGACCACCTCCACGCCCGGCCCTTGCAGAGCCAGTCCCGTCAACCTCTTCCGCAAGAGGCGCAGGAAAGACTCCACGCAAATGGCGTATAACTGACCGGACATGGGGCATCCCTGACGCACCCCCCTCCCGAAGCGAAGGGGCGCCGTCAAGGACCCATTAACTTTAATCAGACACTCCGCGGCGGCATACAGAAGTCGGATCCGGGCAACGAAATGCGTCCTGAACCCGAATGCGCGCAGAGTCCCGAAGAGATACTCGTGATCCACCCTGTCGAACGCCTTCTTCTGATCCAGGGAAAGGAAGGCGACCGACAGACCAGCCCTCTGGGAGTGGTGGACCAGGCCCCAGACCAGATGGATGTTATCGTGGATGGTCCGGCCCGGGACCGTGTAGGACTGGTCGGGGTGGATCATGTGGGCCAGCACGGTGCCAAGGCGAGCAGACATGGCCCTGGCAAAGATTTTATAGTCCGTGCTGAGGAGGGAGACCGGGCGCCAGTTCTTAAGGAGGCGGAGATCGCCCTTCTTAGGCAGCAGGACAATGACCGCCCTGCGCCAAGAGAGGGGCATCTCCCCGGTCGCCAAACTTTCCCCCAGGACCAGCGCGTAGTCGCCCCCCAAGACGTCCCAGAACGTCCTGTTGAACTCCACGGTCAGCCCGTCCAGCCCCGGGGACTTTCCCCTAGAGAGCTGGCGGAGGGCGCCGGTCAGCTCCGCCAGGCTTAGCGGAGTGTCCAATTTTTTGGCGCCCTCCGGGCCGACCTTCGGCAGGTCCTCCCACAAAACTCTGCGCGCATCCTCGCTGGACGGATCCGGAGAGAACAGAGCCCCGTAGTAAGCGCAGGTCTCCGCGCTGATTCCCTCCGGATCCGAGACCAGAGATCCGTCATCGGCCAGCAGCCCCAAGAGCTGCTTACGGACCCCCCGTCTTTTTTCCAGCGAGTAGAAGAAGGGGGAGCCGCGGTCCAGGTCCCGCAGGAGCTGGATCCGCGACCTCACGTATGCGCCTTGGGACCCGACGAGCTGCAGGTCCTTCAGCGCGCCCTTCTTCTCTTCGTACACCTTCCGCAGGGCCGGGTCCTCGACGACCTGACCGAGACGGGACTCCAGGTCGAGCACCTCCTTCTCCAACTGCCCGACCCGGGCCTCCCGCCTCTTGGTTGACCCCTTCGCGTACTCCTGACAGAAGAGACGGATGTGAGCATTGCCCACTTCCCACCATAGCCTCGAGGAGGGGAAGCCCCCCCGCTTTCTTCTCCAGACGGCTCAGAACCGCCGAAACGAATCCCGGAACCGCGCGTCCTCCAGCAGCAGGTTGTTAAAATGCCAGTACGCGGACCCCCCCGCGCGCGCAGCGGAGCGAGCTCCGCCCACACCAGGTGGTGGTCCGTGCATGGCACCGGCTGCATGGAAGCCGCCGGGACGCAGGAGGCGTACGCCCGGGAAATGTAGAGGCGGTCGATTCTGGACCTTCCTCCTCCAGACCTCACGCTAGAGAAGGCGCTGGAGTCAGGGTGGAGATTTCGCCAGACGTCCACCAAGTCGAAGGACCCGACCAGGTCCCTCAACTTCTCCATCGCCGCCGGGCTTCGCGGGGGACCCGAACGGTCCCTCGCCTCGAGGGTGCAATTAAAATCCCCCCCGAGGATGACGCACTCGCCCACTTCGACGGAGCCCAAAAGAGCGGACACTTCTTCGAAGAAGCGCACTTGCTGCGCACCGGTCTGAGGGGCATACACGTTCACTAGATGGAGCGGCATGCCCCCCAGGCGAACAGTGACCTGGAGCAAGCGGCCCGGCACGTGCTCCTTGACCCCCAAGATCTCCGGCTGAAAATGCGGGGCCAGCAAGATAGCCACCCCGCTGGAATTGTTGGAGAGGTGACTCATGCTGACCCCTCCTTGCCACTCCAGGAGCCACGTGGCTTCGTCTCCTGGAACGGTGTGGGTTTCTTGCAGGAAGCACACCGCATACTTCCCGTCCCGAAGGACCGAGAAGTTATTGAATCTGCGGCGCGCCTCCCTGCTGCCATTGATGTTGAGGCTGGCTATGGTTATCTTCATGTCAGAAGCATAGTGCAACCTCTACCTACACCTAACGGGGGGAGGAAATGCAGCCGCTGGTTAGCCGCCACTTCCTCAGCAGCCCAGTGAGAAACGTTCTGAGCCGACGCAGCTCGAGCGGGTTCACACCCTCGTCCGCGCCGATGATCTTAACGGCGGCGCGGACGGATACGATGATCAGCGCCAGCTCCGATCACCTGTCGAGGGCCAGCCGGACCTTATTGCGCCGACCCAGGCACGTGGCTATAAAATCCCGGAGTTCCCTTACGGGAATGAGGGGAGACTCGGCAAGGGGCATGAGGTCATCCATCGCCTCATCGGCGTTGGAGTCCGAATCGTCCTCCGTGCCCATCACCGAGTCCCCATCCTCCTCCAGGGGGTCGTCACCAGCAGCCGACCCGTCCACCGCGCAGTGCGCAGCGAACGGCTCGGCTGCACCAGCCAGCCCCGCCTCCGCCCGGATCCCACCCCCAGGATCGGCGGCAGAGGATTCCTCCCTGGGCTCCTCCAGGGGTGCTGGGCCAGAAGACGGCGGTGGTTCAGAGCTCCCCTCCGCCCCAGACACTGGAACGACCGGAGAAACCGGGGAGAGAACAATTCCCAGCTCCTCCAGTACGTCCGGCACCAGAGACGCAGCCAGGGGGCCATCCTCCTCCCCGCCACCAACCTCCGACCCAGCGGATGGGGTGTTTTGAATTAAAACCTCCACCAGGTCGAGCAGCCCCTGGGAGATGTCCGGGTCGCATTGGGTGAGCTCATTATCCTCGAGCTTGCCCGACGCAGACCCCAGGCCGCCCGACCCGACGAGGGGTAACGGCACCGATAGAATGTCAATTTCCGCCACGGGTTGTTCCGCGACCCCCCCCACGGGCAGGGTCTCGTCCCCATCCCCGGGAGGCACGCGCCGGACAGACACATCTGCCTCAGCCTCCCGAGGGACAGGCGACCCCTGCCGATCGCTGGTGATGACGACAGCGGGGGGGGGGGGCGCAGTACCCGCGGCGGGCGACGACTCCCCCTGCTCGGAGGGACCTTCCTCCTCCCGGTCCTCCTCCTCTTTCAGGGGGTTGCGCCTTCTTTTTAGCACGGAGGGAGCGAGGGAGACCTCCATGTCTGCAGAGCCCTCCTCCTCTGCTACCTCTGGCGGAGCAGGTTTGTCGGGTTCCTCGGGCCCGAGCCCGGCCGCAGGTATTGGCGTTACCGCTGCGGCGGTTGCGGCCACAGGCTCGGGCACGAGGCCCCACCCGCTCGCGTCTGCCCCGATTAACTCCGCGAGGAGCGCGGGTGTAAGGGGCTCAAGGGGCAAGGTCTGGCCCTCCATGTGGGGACCCGCCCTAAGGTGTTTTGATTTCATCCGCGCCTTCTTTCCAGCCGGACGCGCTCCCTCCCCCCCGCCGGAGGCCTTGGTGGCATCGGCCCCCGACGTCAACTGCGCGTCAGATGTTCTCGACGCGCGGGCAGATCCGGGGGGAGGAGCGGCGGCGGCGCCAGCCTCAGCCGCACGAGATGATCCGGTGGCCTTGGAGGCGGGGCAGTTATTCCTGATGTGCCCCACCTCCTTGCAGGCATGGCACCGCACACCGTCCGACGTCCAAAAGACGCGGTAGGCGGTCCACTCGTGGAGGACGACGAACGCCCCGTCGGTGTCCTCCTCCCGCGCCAGCTGGATAAACAGCTGGCGCTGGAAGGAGAAGACGTGGCGAAGGCTGGCCTCCCAGAAGCCGAGCGGGATGGGTGTGATCCGCGACCTCACCTCCCCAAGTTGGCGTAAATGGGGAAGGAGGAGCTCACCAGGAACATAGGCGGACGTTGGAAATGACGATCCTCTGCGCGGTGGCCTCGAGAGGATCCACCGGCAGGAAGTTCCCGCCCACGGTGAGCCCCTTGGCGACGGCCAGGGACACCGCCCGCTCCGACCCCAGGAAGAACACAGCCTTCCCATACATTTTTGAGGCCGCGACGATGGCTGAGGGGCCGACAACCCCAGCCATGGCTTTAACGCAGGCCACAATGGTCATAGTGGGGTGAGTGTAGCTCTTCACCCCAAGCTTTTTTGTCATCAATCTGAATGGTGACGGGGCAGCAGAAGCAGCGGGAGCAACTGTGGCTGTGGCTGTGGCTGCCACTCCCGCATACGTTTTGGTTGGCCCCGTCACCGGCGAAGATGCAGTCGCCATTCTGGGGTGGTATTATAAAGGGCTACACTCACCCCAAGTCACAGGCTTGAAGGTGGAAATGGCCTCAGGTATTTTTTGGTCCTCTATTGAACAGAGAGAGCTGTTTGAAATGAAGGCACACCTCTCCCCTTATTGACTGAGATTGGGAGAGGGGCCTTCTTCCCTCTGCTCAATAGGCAATTAATAAAAAGAGATGAAATTGAGGTGCCTCAGAGAAATAGGCAGAGAGAGACAAAGAGAGAGAGAGGGGGGGGGGGGTGGGAAGGAGGGTGGCCGCAAGGGCAGGGTTGCCACTCAGGATGGTGGGTGGATGTTGGCAGGGGTGCACTCTCCGATGGGAATTTAAAGTCTTTGAAGGTGGTCTTCTGGCAGGGGGAGAAGATATCTTCACCTGGGAAAGTTGGAGATGCCCCAGGCTCAGTCCCACACCAGGTCTTAACGATGTAATTGGACTTCACCTAGGCAGCTCCAGCTGTCCCAGGTCAGGCAATTGAAGGGATGCTTATTAGTGGTGTGTGTGGCCTAGATTTAAAAACAAGAGCCACACACACACACACACACACACAGACACCCCTTGTTGATCCAGCCTTGTTTCTTCTTTTCTCCCCCCACCTAAAATACAGTCTTTGGGAGAGTGCATCAAATAACACCCACCTGAAAGATGATGTTGTTCTTCCCTCCTTCCAAACAGTTGGTGGTTGTTGGTTGTTTCTCTCCCCTCTCTCCTTCTCCTGAAGTGGAGGCCAATTTGGGGAGGCAGTAATGGAAAGGCCTCTCCCCTGGTTGGTGTTGTTGCTGGCCTCCCTTCTCCTTCTCCTCCTCTGTCCTCTCTCTCCAGGCACCTCAGTTGCTGTGATGATGGTGGAGGTGGAGGTGGTGGTGGTCTATCGATATCCTCCTCTTCCTGGTCAGGAGACCACCACTTTCCACTCTCCTGGTTTGGCTGCTCCTTCTCCTCCTGCTGACTGAGGCAGCTGCACAGCCAGAAATGCTGGAACAGAGGGTAACTTAAGACTGAAATACAGAAGCCTGCTATGGCTTTATATACAGGGGTGGTCACTGCCAGTACTGCAGTATAGACAGTTCTTCTCTTAAAGGTACATACACAACAACCGGAACGCCCGTCTTTGGATTAAAAATGGAGACAAGAGGCTGGTGATCAGTCAGCAAGGTGAATTTCTGCCCGTGCAGATAGTGATTGAACTTTTTCACTCCCCACACTAGGCTGAAGGGCTCCCTGTCAATCTGGGTGTAGTTACGCTCGGCTGAGGTTAGTGATCGTGACGCAAAGGCTATTGGCCTCTCTGAGCCGTCCGAGAATTTGTGCGACAGCACCGCTCCAATGCTGTAGGGTGACGCATCACATGCCAACCGAATTGGTAATGCTGGGTTGTAATGGGCCAATACCTCTTTCGATGTGATTAGTGTTTTGCTCTTCTGGAAAGCTCGTCTACATTCGTCACTCCACTTCCATGGCACCCCAGTTTGCAGTAGGGTGTTCAGTGGGTGTAGTATTGTAGACAAATTTGGCAAGAACTTATGGTAGTAGTTTACCAGCCCGAGGAACGACCGCAGTTGTGACACATTTTCCGGTGCTGGAGCCTTGACTACAGCCTCAATCTTCTCTGGGGACTTATGTAACTCTTCTTTATCAATAACGTGGCCACAATACGAGATCTGTTTTCTAAAAAACTCGCATTTGGGCGGTTAGCTCGGAGCCCATATTCCTGCAATCTAGTGAGCACCTGCTCCAGGTTGGCAAGGTGATCACTGTCATTTTCGCCCATGACCAGGATGTCGTCCAAATAACACTGGGTCCCTGGGATCCCTTGCAGGACTTGTTCCATTGCCCTCTGCCAAATAGCTGGAGCTGATGCTACCCCGAATACCAGCCGGTTGTATTGGTAGAGACCTTTATGGGTGTTGATTGTGAGGTACTTTTTTGATGCTTCTTCTACCTCCATTTGCAGATACGCCTGGGCCAGATCAATCTTAGTGAAGTGTTTCCCTCCAGATAGTGAGGCGAAAATATCTTCAATCCGCGGAAGTGGATATTATACGGTGTGAAGGACTGGGTTCACTGTTACCTTAAAGTCCCCACAGATGCGAACCTTCCTTGGTTCCCCAGTCGTGCTGCTCAACGACTTTTTCATCACAGGGACGATGGGTGTAGCCCACTCGCTCCAGTCTACCTTGGACAGTACACCTGAATGTTCCAGACTCTCCAGCTCTGCTTCGACGGCTGGGCGGATCGCATAAGGTACCGGTCTGACCTTAAAAAATTTTGGACTTGCGTTTTCATCAATTTTAATCGTCGCTGTCATGTCTTTTAGTGTTCTGAGTCCTTGCTGGAACACTTCTTTCGCATCAGTTAGGATCTTTGACAGTCGCCCAGGTGTGACGTCGTCATCCTTTTTGTCAGCCACAGTCAGTGCCTGTATGGAATGCCAATCCAGTTGTATTTTCCGGATCCATTCACGTCCCAGTAATGGTGGTCCTCCATCTTGCAATACATACAGGTCTAGTTTTGGTGTTTCCTTACCGTTATATATAACGGTCACCCTTATTTTTCCTTTGGGGTAGACTTTTTGCCCCGTGTACGTCTTCAAAATAATTTTTGTGTCTCTCAAGGGTATGTGTGAGAATAGCCGCTCATAGTCCCGTCGGTTTATAACTGTTAGGGCTGATCCTGTGTCCAATTCCATCTTTACCTGGACTCCTGCTATCTTGAGAGTGACCCAAATGGTTCGGTGATCCTCTGTTGTGATCACATTATGTAATTTCAGACAACTCAGTTCCCTGCTTTCGGAGTCGTTATCACCCTTTTGTTCGTCTGAACTATTCTCCGTTATCTTATGTACCTTCTTGTACTTACCTTTGGTCGGTTTCTTATTGCTGGTTTTCTTTCCCGACCTGCAGACTTGTGCTATATGTCCTACTTTTCCACACTGTCTGCACACTTTGTCTTTGAACCAGCAATCATTCTGGTCGTGTGTTGTTCTGCCGCAGCGATAACACTTCTCTGTTCCATATGACATTTTGTTTGTGCCATATTCTTGCGGTCTCTGTTGTATCTCTGCAGCGCCCCGTGCTGCTGCTTCATTTGATACCGCAATGCTGAAAGCCTTTTCCAGCGTAAGGTCCTTTTCAGATAAAAGCCGTTTCTGGGTTCCTTCACTTTGAAGCCCACACACAAACTTGTCCCTTAAAGTATCTGCTAGTCCCGTTCCAAACTGGCAGTGTTTCGATAGCTTGCGCAGTTCCGTTAAATACTCAGCATTACTTTCATCTTTATGCTGGTTCCTTTTGTGAAACTTAAATCTTTCTGCTATCAGCAGCGGTGTGGGGTTTAAGTGGTTCTGTAGGATTGCCACTATGTTTTCAAAATCTTTTTCTACTGGCTTCTCTGGGGTTACTAGGTTTCGTAGTAAGCCATACATTTTTGCACCCATTGAATTCAACAATACCAGCGCTTTCTTGTCATCTGGCACTTCATTCGCCTTGCAGTATACTTCTATGCGTTCGACATATGTCGTCCAATCTTCTACTTCATTGTCGAATGCTGTGATACTGCCACTCTTCTGCATTTTTGGGTGTGGTTAGACTGGCTTAAAATGGCGTCTCCCGCGCTTTCCTTTCTTCCCCGCTGCGGCTTAAAATGGCGTCTCCCGTGCTGCTGCCAATGCCGCTCTTGGCGGTCCTCGTGGCAAATGGCAACGCCCTGTGGGTTTCGCGCGCTGCTCCTGCGCTGCTGCCAACGCCGCTCTCTGCGGTCCTCGTGGCAATGGCAGCGCCTCGTGTTTTCCTGCGCGCCTCTCTCCCCCGTTGACGCTGCTCGGCCCTTGAACACCAGCAGCGCTCTGCTCTCTCGTCTCTCTCCCCCGTTGACGCCGCTCGGTCCTGAACACCTGCTGCGCCCTGTGCGCTCTGCCCTCTCTCTCTCCTCCGTCGACGCTGCTTGGCCTTTTTCTGTGCCGCTCAGTCGGGCTCTAGCCTGCCGCTGTCCGGGAAGGGTCTGCGCAGTACCTGTTGCCAGCCCGTTTCGCTGGACCACCGTGACTGGAAAGCCAAGCCTGGCTATCGACAGCCTCCCCTGCGATGCTCAAATCTCTGCTGGATGACTGGGCGGTTGCCCGTGGTCGACGCCCGTGCTTCTGGACTCGACCTTCTTCCACTGTTCTCCAGGAGCGAATCCCTGGGAGGTGATGCAGAGTTGCAGGTAGGTTCGAATCTGCCTCGTTGCCACTGTTATGTCCGTGTATAATCAGACACAGACTGCGGCGAACAGTACAAACGATGTTTACTCAACGTGGCTCAGACTGCAACTGAACTGCACAGATTACTACTCAACGTTATATACAGGTGTGGCCACTGCCGGTACTTTACAGTATACATGAGCTGTAAAAAGTAGTTCTCCCCCTTAAAGGTACATACATTACACAACAAATGTTCACTAGATTGATTCCTGGGATGAGAGGGTTGTTCTATGAGGAGAGATTGAGTAGATTGGGCCTATGATCTCTGGAATTTAGAAGAATGAGAGGTAATCTCATTGAAACATAAAATATTCTGAAGGGGATTGACAGGGTAGATGCTGAGGGATTGTTTACCCTGGCTGGAGAGTCTAGGACTAGGGGGCATAGTCTCAGGATAAGAGGTCAGCCATTTAAGACTGAGATGAGGATGAATTTCTTCACTCAGAGGGTTGTGAATCTTTGGAACTAGGGGTTGAAATTGGGTGTTGCCCCATTTGGGGCGCTAACTTTTGAAAATTTAGCGCCAGGCGCTAGGGATTCTGAACTTCTACTAAATTGGGTGTTAGCGCCCCAGGAAGGAAGTGGGGTGCTAAATCAAGTGCTCATGACCTCAGTGGGGTGCTATAGGGGCTACCAGCAGAGCGCTAATGAATTTCAGGTGCAATGCATTCATCAATGATCCTTCACACCAGTTCCTTCCAGCTCTTAAAGGGGAGGTTGCATCATTGTGCAGATGCTCATTTGCAGCATTGCTGGCTTTGAGGCGACCTGTGAGCAAGTGAATCCCCTGATGGCTACGGCTGTTCCCACTCCCAGGGAGAGAGCTCGTCGGTTCACAGACGTGGCATTGGAGGCATTGGTGGCTGGAGTGGAGCAAAGGAGGGCAATTCTTTCCCCAGCCACTGGAAGGAGGCCATCGCCTCAGGTGTTCAGGGCAATGTGGAGGGAAGTGGCCCAGGAGGTCTCGGCCAGCAGTGTGGTGGAACGCAGGCTGACACAGTGCCGCAAGAAATTCAACGACCTCAGTTGGGTGGTCAAGGTGAGTACATGCTTTAACAGCTCCTGCATACCAGCATCTGAACCTCAGTCTGTGCACACTGCACAAACAACCACACCGCCACCACTCACCCACCAAACATCTTCACCTACTGAAACTCACATCCACATCTCACACCTTGCCTACAATCACAGCTGTTCAACGACAGCAGGCATATCTCCCAAACACATAGCTGGACTCTGACTCAAACACATTTGGTTCTCTTGCAGGCCAAGATTGGGGTTATGCACAGCTCCAGCAGCTCTCAGACCTTGAGGAGCAAGTGCTGCGACTCATTGGGCAGCAGGTCGTGGGCGCCACGGCCGTCGGCGATGTCGACCTGGTTGGGGGCAAAAACAGTATCTTCAGCCCCTCTCCTTCTCTCATCCCACTTCCCCCTCACACCACGAACCTTTCTCACTTTCCACCTGCTGAGAATGTCTGCATTCCTTGCTCCATTCCTGCCCCCCTGCCCTCACCTTAATGCGAGTGTTGTGCCTTTATGCTTTCAGATAATCAGCAACCAGATGACCAGCCTGTCCCTGAGCCCCCCACTGAGAGTGAGGAAGGAGAAGAGGAGGAGGAGCAAAGCACCGCGTCACTGCATCTCTCACCCGCAGGCACCACCTCAGATACTGGCACTACGTGATCTTTAGAGGCAAGTTTAGTAGAGGGGTCTGCACTGGATGATGCACTGGGGACAAGTGGGCTGCAGCAAGGCCAGGGGGAAAGGGTAGCTTGGAAGCCAGCTCCCTGGAGGGCGAGTTTGCAGGCAAGTTCGTGCGTGAGTTCTACTGCTGCACAGGACTCAGATGAGGACCTCGATGGGGAGGCGTTCACAAGAAGGGTGATGTTCATGCACAACGAGATGATAAGTGCAATGGCAAGAGTGCCCGAGAGCCTCTCGGCAATGGTAGGAGGAGTCTGCTGTGGGGGGTGGTGTGTGGGGTCAGCTTCACCTCTGACTTATGAGTGGTTTGAATTGCACCCACTCCCTTGGTTCTAGACCTTGGACTTATTTGGGGGTTGTGATAAAAGTGCAGCAGACAACTGGTTTTGGTGCAAGAACTTTGAATTTTATTTGAGAAAGAAAATACAACACAACAATCTTAACACTCTAATAAAATGGGGAAACACTTCGACATACACGAGGGAAAATTACAGCAGTCAAATATCTCACCCCTCCCAATCCCACCTTACTAGCTAAGTTAGGCTCTAAAGGACCAGGGATAATGCTCACCAAATGACTCCTTGACAGTTGAGCTGGTTCGCGATTTCGGGGTTCGCTAGATGTGTCGGTTGCAGCCTGCCGTACCCCGGCCGCGGTAGAGGACTTTACCTGCGTATCTGGTCAGCCTTTGCGAGTCCGCAGATGCGGTAGGATGCGTACTGGATCTATCAGGTGAGTACCCAATTTTCTTTGGTTAGAAATAGGGCTTAGAGTCTTTTTGAATAAAATCTTACCCAGGGGTAAGTCAGAATAGTTTGTAGAGTGGAAAAACTTGCGGATCTTCGGTTTCTTTCGAGTTGGTTTTCCGTTGGTCGCGGTGGCCCAATATTACCCGGTTGGCTGAGGGTAATATTCGGTTGGTTGTTTCGTGGGGCCCTTGGTGCCGCGAGGTGTCCGATGGTGTGTTACTTCACACAGAATCACACAGAATCCCCACAGTGCAGATAGAGGCCATTTCGGCCCATCGAGCCTGCACCAACACATATCCCACCCTATCCCCGTAACCCCACATATTTAATCCCCTAACACTAAGGGTCAATTTATCATAGCCAAGTCAACCTAACCCGCACATCTTTGGACTGTGGGAGGAAACCGGAGCACCCGGAGGAAACCCACGCAGACACAGGGAGAATGTGCAAACTCCACACAGACAGTCGCCCGAGGCCGGATTTGAACCCAGGTCCCTGGCGCTGTGAGGCAACAGTGCTAACCACTATGCCACCGTGCCCCCCTAAGATTGTGCCCCCTTGTTCTGGAATCCCCCACCAGAGGAAATAGCTTGTCTCTATCTACTCTATCGAATCTTTTTATCATTTTAAACACCTCAATTAGATCACCCCTCAATCTTATAAACTCAAGGGAATACAAAAAAACCTGCCCGTCGAGGAATTGAACCCCGGTCACCCGCGTGACAGGCGGGGATACTCACCACTATACTAACATGGTACTTCCTCTTCTTCTTCTTCGAGAGAGAGCTGCTTCGAGATGCTTGCTCCTTGACCTTGATGTTACTTGATGATGGCTCTTCTTGAGCTCCTTTCTTCAACTTGTACTTGGAACTCTTTTTTACTTCTTGAACAGGCCTCCAATTATACTAATTGAGGCCTGCTAATCTGCGCGCCAAATCAGTCTCGGTTCATTGTTAGATTTTGGCGGGCTCGATTTAACATTAAGTTGTTTAAAGTGGTTTCAGGATGGTTCCATGAGCTGTTGAAGTTTTAAGAATGTGTGAAGTGGTTTCGGGATGGTTTCCTGAGCTGTTGAACTCTTACTTGATTGTAGTGAAATTGTCCTCAGGCTTTGAGTTTCCTGTGGGGCCTGAGATTCTTTGTAGGTTGGCGAAGCGATTTGTTTTATGCATGTTTTTGGATGGGTCCTATAATTTGGGTGGTGACTGCTCTTCCGTGGGTCTATTGTTATAATGTAAATTGTCTGATAGGGGCTAAGTGACGTTTACAGTTCCCCCAGACAGTTTATTTAACTGATTAACTCCAATACTCAAACTGTCTATTAGAGAGGTTGATCCCAAATTCTGTAACAGTCTTTTCTTTACAAGCCCGAACATGTTTTTTTTTTAAATGCCAAGTCTGTTTTTAACCTTGAATCTCCCTGTTAGGCCCAACATGCCTTTTATCCTCCTGATGTTTTTAGCAAGGGTCCAAAGTCATTTTTAATAGGGTTTTCTTTCATTTTGGGGGATCTGTTAATTTTGAGAATCCTACACCGCCTCCAACATTGCACAGAGCTCTGCACACAACATGGAGCCCATCATTTCCACTATGCCGAGGATAGTGGACTCCCAGAGAGACCATGCGGATCCAGACCTCATGACGCGTGTCATGGGCGATGTGGCAGCTTCCATTGCAGCACAGGCGGAAGTGACGCAAAGTCTTAGTGCTGTAATGCAGTCAATGGTTGCTGCCATCGAGTCTCAGACTGCTCTCATGCAGTGTCAGCTTGATGCCATGAAAGCTCTGACTGTTGCCATCATTGCTGGGTCCACCACAATCCATCAGGGATCTCATGGTGTCACAGCAGCCCAGCGATCTGTGCTCCAGCAGATTGGTAGGGATGCTGAGGTGCTGCCCTGGGTGAGGGTCAGTGGGTCAGTGGTGCAGGAACCTGCTGTCCTCTCTCAGGATAACAGCATTCCTGAACCCACCACTGCCACCCCGCCATTGCATTTGCATCTGTCATCCAGCCAGCCCAGACTGCCGCCACCCAGCCTGAGGTGGTGCAGTCTACAGCCAGGCCTTCGAGGCCCAGAGCTGGTCGAGGGCGTCCTGCAAGGCCATCTGTAGTCTCTGGCACTGACATTCAGCAGCCTTCCACCAGCCCTGCTGCAGCCACTGGGGAGACACTACATAGGAGCACTAGATTAGGAAAAGGGACTGTAAACAGGGGAGGCAAGGGTTTGCACAAGGGTGATTAGTCAATATTGTTTTTGTATATATGTGGTAAATGGCTTTTGATAAATTTATTATGAAATGTTGCAGATTTGGTGCTGTGTCTCATCTCAGTTCTGGGATGTGGTTGGAATCACAAAGTGATGGAATGATGGCAGCATGCTCAGCAACCGGAAAGAGGACTCCAAATCACTGGAAACAAAGTCTGATGAGATGGTCACTGACCGACCTTGCAGAACGCCGATTGAGTGGCTGCCCCCTCCATCACTGCTGTTCATCCTCCTGTTCCTCCTGCTCCTCTTCTTCCTCCTCCTCCTCCTTGCCTTTGTCCTCATCCTCCTCCTCTTCCTCCTGAGGTGGTGGAGTTATGCCTGGTGGCAATGGCTGCATGACGAAAAGTGACACCCGCTCAAGCCAGGATGAAGGCATTGTGACCGCTGCCAGGATAGAGGGAATTGTCGGTCAGGATTCGCCATGTGTGATCACACACCAACTGTACCTTAAGTGAGTGGTAGCCTTTGCGGTTACGGAATACCTCAGGATTGTTATGAGGTGCCCGCAAAGCAATGTGGGTGCAGTCAATGGCACCCTGCACCATGGGGAAGCCCGCTATCCTGGCAAACCCACATGCACGCTCACGTTGCTTCTCTCTGGTCATGGGGAAGGAAATGTAGACCCTTCTCCTTCTGTACAGAGCATCTGTGACCTGGTGGATGAAGCAATGGACGGCAAACTGGGAGATGTTGGAGATGTTGGCTGTCGCACACTGGAATGATCTGCTGGCGTAGAAATTGAGGGCGATGGTGACCTTGACTGCCACTGAGAGAGCCGTGGTGGTTCTGACCTGAGGCTCGAGGTCTGGCTGCAGGAGGTGGCAGAGCTCTGTGACCATGTCCTTGCTGAAGCGGAGCCTTCTAACACACTGGTCCTCAGTGAAATTCATGTAGGAGAACTGCTGCCGGAATACCCTGGGTGGTTATGGCCTCCTGTTGAAAGCCCTGTTGGCCCTTCTACCTCTGGCCACAGTTAGCACTTTTCCTTTGTGCCTCAGTTGCCTCTGACGTTGACGCTGGAGGGCGAGGTTCAGTGCCAGTACAGTCTCCATGAAAGTATCCAAATATTGCACTTTCAAATCTCCCCTCAATGAAACTGAAGACTCTTTATGTGCCAGAACACTCATTAAAATGCAAAACATTCAAATCGGTCAAAAAGCCTCTTTGCCTATGTGAAACTAACAACGCAGCATTGTTGGCCGATGAAAACTAAACCGGATGTGGATGCCTTTAAATAGCGCTCCTCCAGGGGACATCTGACTGAAAACCGCCTCCTCTACCTGTCGTTGTTAATGGCAGGCGCACAAGCAGGGGCGAGAGGGAATTTTTCTTCCGGGGCGCTACCGGGGCTCTGTGCATGGTAATGACATCATAATCTCCGGGCGCAGGAGATCGGGGCGCAACGTCTTACCGCTGCCGCAAAACTCCCACCGAATTTAGCGGGAGGTGGTGATATCGCAGGCACTAACGGGAGGCGCAAAGGAGCCCAATTTCTAGCCCTGCACAGTCTCAAGAAAAGGAGCCGGCCTTTTAAGACTCAGATGAGGAGGAATTTCTTCACTCAGACGGTTGTGAATCTTTGGAATTCTTGGCCCTAAAGTGCTGTGGATGCTCAGTCGTTGAGTATATTCAAGGCTGAGATAGATAGATTTTTGGACTCCAAAGGAATTAAGGGATATGGGGATAGGGCAGGAAAGTAGAGTTGACGTCAAAACTCAGCCATGATCTTATTGAATGGCGGAGCAGGCTCGAAGGGCTGTATGGCCTACTCCTGCTCCTAATTCTTATCTTCTTATCTTAACTACACTCGGCACCAACAGCAGCACCGTACACCCGGCACCAACAGTGGCACTGAGCGGTGGGACCCTGCAACTACAGCTGGCAACCACACCAACCCCCGGTGGAAGTTGTGGCCAGGCTCAACAATCTACCAATATACATAGAATTTACAGCACAGAAACAGGCCATTCAGCCCAACTGGTCTGTGCTGGTACGATAACAAAATACTGCAGATGCTGGAAATCCGAAATAACAACAGAAAATGCTGGAAAAACTCAGCAGGCCAGGGAACATCCGTGGAGAGAAATTAGAGTCGACGTTTCGGGTCTAACCCTTTTCAAAACTGGAAAGGAAATGAAATAGATCGAAAGGCAGGGCTGGGACAGAACAAAAGAAGTGAAGAGACATTAAGAGGTATTCAAAATGAGACGTTTTGAATACCTCTTAATGTCTCTTCAAATCATTATAAGCTTGTTGTCAGACACTTAAGAGCCTTTTCCCCCCCAACATTTCAAATTTCCCTGCATGGCCACAGGAATCATGCAGCTTGGGAACTACATCTGTCAACCTGAGGTGGAAGTTGAGTGACCATTGCTCCAGCTGATTACTTGATAGCATCAAATGTACTATAAAAGCTCCCACCTCACAGCTGATCACTTTCCTCAGGCAGGAGCTGTTGCTGACTACATTGCCAGCACAGATTTAACTTTCTGCAGGCTGCAAGTGTTTCCAGCAAAGTCTTCAGCCTGTGTCACCTCATTGGAAGAATTTTTCTCACCATTAACAGATTGCTTCTGTCAACTCTACTTGACCTGCCATCTATTCCATCAGCATGGGTGCCATTTATACTGTCTCAATTTGGTCTTCAGAATCGGACCACGATGAGCCCCAACACCAGCAGCACCAGGCACACCAGCAGCACCAACAACAACACCAACCTTCTCCGCAATCACCTGATGCTGCACAGGACAGAGGGCATCAGCACCCAAGAACATTGCTGCCCGGGAGGCCAGGGATGGCACCATCATGGGGAGATTTAGTTAACTTTATGCTGTACACCCATATGTCTGCCACATGCTGTGCCAGGTTGGCACCACCCCACAGCAACACCATAAAGGATCCCTACAATAACCAAGCCATTCCTTTCACACTGACCATCATTGCTGGTAGTTCCGTTATGTCTCACCAGTCACTGCAACTCACTAAGCCACTTCCGAAGGTACACACAAATGTGTCCAAGACGATGAAAATAAAGATTTTAATGGTTGGCAATACATTAACGGAATCTTACCATTAACATTGACTAAAACACCCAAGTGTCCTTGTGAATCTACTTGTGTGTCATCTTTCTCTTCTGCATGCTTCTATGAAGTACTACCCCTGTGGCTTCAGCAGAGGTAGAGACAGCCTGCTCACTTCCCTGTTGCGACTGCTTAGACACTCTTGGCAGATGTCCGCTTGGTTTTGGAGCCTGTGATGGCCCCGCCAAAGTCTGCTCCTCCTGTGACTGTGCAGGGGCAGACTCGGCCATCACGATCCGAGAAGCCATCTGGGGCTCTGACTGAAAGGGTGGCAACAGGGGAGAAGTTTAAGTGCTTTGAGAGGAGCCCATACTTCCCTCTCCCCTCTCACCATCATCCCTCTCATGGGCCACCCGCACTTCCCTGCTTGCAAGGAGCTGGAGAGCACATTGATGCCCATCAGTGGGGCCATGAGGACCCACATCTACGTTGACATCCCTCCTAGACAGGAGGTCTATGAGCCTCTGCCATCTATGCTCCATAGATTGCCATCTATTCTCCATAGATAGCATGAGCTCCTGTGAGTGGCGCATTAGCTGCTCCATGCAGATGGCCATCCTATCCATGGAAGAACCTGCAGTCACCATCACCTGCGACACGGTGGTGCTCATGTTGGAGATGGACTCCTCCATTCTCTGAACATTTGCAGACATCACACTCGCAAAACCTGTCAGAGCCTCCTGCACTTCTTGCTGCACCTCCAGGATTTCCCTGTTTCTCGATGGCCCCCGAGGCTCAGCATCTGCATGCAGCTGAGCAGAGCTGGGAATGTCCTGCGCCCTCTGGCGAGGAGTCCCCACTGCTATCCCTGTCCCCACCATCTGCTCTTGCTCACTCATGACTTGTGACGGACCCAGTGACAACACTACTCTATCTCACGTTGGACCCACTGAGGTGTGCGTATCTGTGCTGGTGCTGGGTGCTGGGTGCGCTCATGTCTGATGATGCTGTGCCCTCAGAGGCTGGAGGCTCCTCTGAGGAGTCATCTTGCTCTTCCTCCTGGATAGTGTGGGGTGGGGGGGATGGGGACTCTTGATGGACCTGTGGGACAGTAAATAGATGAGTTAGCTATGCCATATGAAGAATGGGTGCACATACCATTATGCACATGATGACCATTCAGTGGTTGGTGACATAAGTCCCCGTATGAGTGATTGATGCCTACCATGTAGCTGTTTGATATGTAATTCTGTCACCAGGTTGCAGAGATGTTTCCCTATCTCCGTCTCCCACCTTCAGCTGCTCGGCCACTCTCAAGACTTCCAACGCAGCCTCCTCTGCTGTTGTGAGGGTCACAAATGGTGGATGCCCACCTCCAGTTCTCTCCCTCTCCCTCTTATTATGTGCTCTCTTCTCCTACAAGGAGGTAAAGAAGAGAAGGTTGAGTGAGAGTAATGGAATGAGTGTAAGGAATGGTTGGGTTACATGTGTAGAGGGAGACTATGATGGAGTGGGATGGCAATGCCAAGTGGGCTCCTTGCGTGTTGTTAGTCAGTATAATTGCATTAGGATGAGGGTGCGTGTGAGGGGTGGCTAGTAAGATAGGGATGTGATAATGTAGATAGAGAGGGATGGGTGGACGTGCAAGGTATGTTGGTGTGAATAAGGATGTGCAGGAGTAGGGTTGAGAAGGCAGAGTGATGTGGATGTGATGAGAGGCACAGCAGGATGAAGCTGAGTGTGGCTTTGTACTTACCTTTCCAAATCTAATGAGATCATTGAAACAATTGTGGCAATGCACCCAGGTCCTCCTAACACTCCTGCAATTTGGAGCCAGGCTGTTTTTGTCTCCTGGGGAGGTCTCTTCCGCCCATTGGAAGGGAAGAGGACCTCCCTGCATGCTCTGACTCCTTTCACAAGGATATGGAAGGAGTCATCGGAGAACCTGGGTGCAGCCATTTGCCTCTGTGAAGCCATCTCTCCAACTGGAGCAATGAAAACCCCCATTGTGCTGCCTGCACACTCCTAGATGAATGCAATGTGGCCATGGCCCCTTTAAATCTACCAGCTGAAAATGCGTCATGGGTGATGTCATCAGACCCACACCATTTAATTGAACTGGGTAACGCGCAGGGCGGCCATAATAGGGCCCATTATCGGAAAGTTGTTTTTTGCAGTGGGATGGAAGCAGCAAAGGGGTCGCGACCCGCCACGCTGACCGCCCGCACCCGACCCGCCCAGGTACAGAAAATTCCGGCCTATGAATTTAACCCACTGGCATTCAGTTTTTATCAGGATTGTCTATTAACGAGAATTTATCAGTGCCTTTTCTGCTAGACTGCAATTTCATTTGTCAGTATGGGGTCACGATTGATTGATTGGATGTAATTTGATAATAGAAACATAGAAACATAGAAGATAGGAGCAGGAGTAGGCCATTCGGCCCCTCGAGCCTGCTCCGCCATTCGATGAGATCATGGCTGATCATCCAAACTCAGCACCCCGTACCTGCCTTCTCCCCATATCCCTTGATACCTTTAGCTCTAAGAAATATATCTAACTCCTTCTTGAATATATTTAAAGACTTGGCCTCAACTGCCTTCTGTGGTAGAGAATTCCACAGGTTCACCACTCTCTGAGTGAAGAAATTCTTCCTCATCTCTGTCCTAAATGGCTTACCCCTTATCCTTAGACTATGACCCCTGGTTCTGGACTCTCCGACCATTGGGAACATTCTACCTGCATCTAGTTTGTCCAGACCTGTCAGAATTTTATAAGTTTCGATGAGATCCCCTCTCATTCTTCTAAACTCCAGTGAGTATAAGCCCAATCGACCCAATCTCTCCTCATACATCATTCCTGCCATCCCAGGGATCAGCCTTGTGAATCTTTGCTGAACTCCTTCCATGGCAAGAATATCCTTCCTCAGATAAGGCGACCAAAACTGCACACAGTACTCAAGGTGTGGTCTCACCAAGGCCCTGTACAACTGCAGCAGGACATCCTTACTCCTGTACTCAAACCCTTTCGCTATGAAGGCCAACATACCATTTGCCTTCTTCACCGCCTGCTGCACCTGCATGCTTACCTTCAGCGACTGGTGCACAAGGACACCCAGGTCTCGTTGCACTTCCCCTTCTCCCAATCTATTGCCATTCAGATAATAGTCTGCATTTCTGTTTTTGACACCAAAGTGGATAACCTCACATTTATCCATGTTATATTGCATCTGCCGCGCTTCTGCCCAATCACCCAACCTGTCCAAATCATCCTGGAGTTTCTCGGTATCCTCCTCGCAGCACACACGCCCACCCAGCTTTGTGTCGTCTGCAAACTTGGAGATATTACATCTAGTTCCCTTATCTAGATCATTAATGTATATTGTGAATAGCTGGGGTCCAAGGACCGATCCCTGCGGTACCCCACTAGTCACTGCCTGCCACTCAGAAAAAGACCCGTTAATTCCTACTCTCTGCTTTCTGTCCGCCAACCAGTTCTCTATCCAAGTCAATACCTTGCCCCCAATCCCATGTGCCTTAACTTTACACGCTAATCTCTTATGCGCGACCTTATCGAAAGCCTTTTGAAAGTCCAAATACACCACATCTACTGGTTCTCCCTTATCTATTTTCCCAGTTACATCCTCAAAAAATTCCAGTAGATTAGTCAAGCACGATTTACCTTTTGTAAATCCATGTTGACTTTGTCCGATCCTGTCACTGTTTTCCAAGTGCTTAGTTATTACATCCTTTATAATGGACTCTAGCATTTTCCCCACTACCGATGTCAGGCTTACCGGTCTGTAATTCCCCGTTTTCTCTCTACCACCCTTTTTGAATAGTGGGGTAACATTAGCTACCTTCCAATCCATGGGTACAGTTCCAGATTCCAGTGAATTTTGGAAGATGATCAGCAATGCATCTACTATTTCTAGGGCCACCTCCTTAAGTACCCTAGGATGTAGATTATCAGGCCCTGGGGATTTATCGGCCTTCAATCCCGTCAATTTCCCTAACACCATTTCCCTACAAATACTGATTTCTTTCAGTTCCTCCCTCTCATCAGACCCTATGTTCTCCAACATCTCTGGGAGGTTATTTGTGTCCTCCTTTGTGAAGACAGAAACAAAATATGTATTTAATTGGTCTGCCATTTCTTTGTTCCCCATTATAACTTCCCCTGCTTCTGACTGCAAGGGACCTATACTTGATTTCACTAATCTTTTTATAATAAATGTTGAATGTCTCGTAGTGAAAGGAAAGCTCCTGAGAGGCAAGTTTTAGTCATGTAGAAACTGATAGTGTTTATGAACCACACATAGTAACACCACAGAACCCCTTGGTTATGGTTGCTCCACAGAGATAGGCTAGGTGCAATGTAAATTAGTCAAGCAATTATTTGGGGACATAACTTTATGATGTTGTTGAAGAACAGATAAAATTAATTACTGAACAGGCCTCTGTGTGACTTCTCCACCCGGATTTTACTCCCATTGACATAACCCTCTATCACAGATCACCAGCAAAGAAAGCATTGATATACCAATATATTGCAAAGATGCTAACAGATGATATTACTAAACCAGTCTCAGACCCATTGACAGCTCCTCTGGTCACTGCCGCAAAGCCATATGGGAAGAATAGTTTATGTGTGAATTACATAAAATTGATTGAGGTGACTGTTAAAGATACTTGATGCCTTGAGTGGATGAGTTTCGGACTTCCTGTAAAAGGCCAAATATATCAACATATACTGGACATCGTTCTACATATTCACAAGTAGGCTGTACATTCTGGCAGCAGGTCCAAGGTGTCTTTTCATTCCAGCGGAAGGTTGTTCCAGTTCAAGTTACTACCATTTGAGCTGTGCATAGCCCCAGCTGTGCTCCAGTGCATTATAAATAATAGGTTGGCTGTTCTGTAGTGTACCTGGATGATGTGGCACCACCCAATTATTCGGGACCAGCTGAAGGATTTGCAGCAAGTGTTCTCCCATCCACAGAAAGCGAGATTGACTATAAACCCAAACATGTAATTTTTGTGAAATGAAATGGCATTCTTAGGACATGTTAGGAATCATTTTCCAACTTTGCATTCTCAGTGGGGAATCTCGTCCCCCTGCTCAAGGGCCATTAAATATGGAAATATGGGCATTCACTAGCACAATTTTCTGAGCATTAATTTAAATGGTCAGTGCCTGAATTTGTAATAAGCACTTCCTCCAAGTGCAGTCAGAAAATTACCCATATTTGCTGTGTGCAAATTGGCTGCCGTGTTTCCCACATTACAACAGTGACGAACTCCAAATGTACTTCATTGGCTGAAAAGCGCTTTGAGACGTCAGGTGGTCGTGAAAGGCGCTATATAAATGCAAGTCTTTCTTTCTTTCTCTCTTTCATCAAGCCAACAACGCTGATCCTCAGAAATAACAGCTATAAGTGCATTTCCACACCCTGAAATGGTGTCAAACGTCAGACAGTCTTTCAGAATGACAGAATGCATACTATAAAGAATTTATTAGAAACTATGCATGATTGCAGAACTACTAACTGCATAGACAATAAAGCAATATGGGGAATAAAGTGGCAGATGGAGTATGATGTAGGGAAATGTGAAGTTATTCACTTTGGTAGGAAGAATAGAAAAACAGAATATTTTTTAAATGGTGAGAAACTATTAAATGTTGGTGTTCAGAGAGATTTAGGTGTCCTCGTACAGCAAACACAGAAAGTTAGCATGCAGTTACAGCAAGCAATTAGGAAGGTAAATGGCATGTTGGCTTTTATTGCAAGGGGGTTGGAGTACAAGAGTAAGGAAGTCTTACTACAATTGTACAGGGCTCTGGTGAGACTGCACCTGGAGTACTGTGCACAGTTTTGGTCTCTTTATTTGAGGATTGACCTACTTGCCTTGGAGGTGGTGCAATAAAGGTTTACTAGATTGATCCCTGGGATGAGAGGGTGGTCCTATGAGGAGGGATTTAGCCTATACGCTCTGGAGTTTAGAAGAATGAGAGGTGATCTCATTGGAACATATAAGATTCTGAGGGGGATTGACTAGGTAAATGCTGAGAGGTTGTTTCCCCTGGCTGGAGAGTCTAGGACTAGGGGGCATAGTCCCGCTTTCTGTTAATTGGCCAGTAAGTTCGCAGTGCGGGCTCAACAAGGCCAATCAAGGGAAAATCAAATCTGTAGAGTGGAGGCAGCTGGGGGCAGGACTGGAACCCAGATACCAGCTGACCCACACCCATCCCGACACCGAGGAGAAAATCGCGGCCATAGGTTCGGTCAGTTTAGCTTTTGCAGTTAGAAAGACAAGAAGAAAAGAATACTTAAAAGCATGTTTAAAGGCTAACTACAAAATAATAGCTAAGCATATATAATGTGACCATTTATTGTTTTGTTCAAGAAGCTGATTAGCATAATATCTACTGAAAATATTTACGTGTAATATATTACTATTATATAGTACCATGTTCACCTTTTGCTCAATACATTTGCTTATTAGTTAAAGTTGAAATGAAGTCTGATGTTGTGATCCTTTGCCATTTTTCAAAGACAGAAGAAAGTTTCTATGAAGGCACAAGATAAATCCAGTAGCTAAAAGAATTTACTGAAAGGTTTTCTGCTTGTTATCCCACCCCAGGGGCTTTGCTCTATTGTACTTACAGCAACGGAGTAGGGCCCCTGGATTTTCCAGGCCTTGGAAATGTAATAGTTGAAGTGTTAGTTCTAATTATGCTCCGTATAGGCAGCTTGCCAATTGGGAGGGTGGGCAATCTGACAGGTGGCTGCTACCTAAAGGCACCTGCCTGCTCCTTTAATGGGGGGGGGGGGGGGGGGAGGGGGTGGAGAGCTGGGCAAGAAAGAAATAGTATGATAGGTAAGGAGGTGAATGAAGACAATATGAGTGGTAAATGTATATTGGCACCAGCACTTAGACTTACTTTAGCTACCCTTGTGAGGTCAGTGAACTTCTTCCAATACTTTGTAGCAGATCTTGGGTGATGGAGGTGGCACCAACTACCTCTTCCACCTCCTTCTATACAAACTGCAATACTCTCTTGTGGGGATTCTCACCCTCAGTGCCCAGCAATCTTACTATTCTGGCACTGACTTTGACCAAAAATGGGCTTCAGGTCTGGTTCAAGCATATGGCACAAATCCTGTACAGCCTCACAAATGAAGCATCGATTCCTTAAGCACTGTTCATGTCGAGGTAGGTGTGCCTTGCCCTGTTAATGCAGGGCAGTGAGTACCTACGAGTAGGTGGCAGATGCCATCTGTGTTGCCTGATAAGCCTGTCCTCCATGCATTGGTCCTCATCCACTTCTCCCTCTAAATAGCACAAGTAGAGAGGAATCTCTAATAGATGCAGCATTGCTGCCTGTGTTGAATGAGGTACATAAAGAAAGCCCCAGAAAACAAAGAACAACATTGAAACTAGTAGAAAGATTTGGATCAAAAAAGTGAAAAATTATTTTCAGCGATTGCTCACAAGCAAATTTATAGCAATTTGAAGATCCTATCCTAAAGGTTCACTTTAAATGCAGTTCTACCTGTCAGTATTGTCACTGAATGCCCCTTAATGGCATTCTTAGTGATGGGCCAACCACAAACAGAAATCAGGTAGTTGACATGAATGCCAGCGGGCTGTATTTTGATGGATGCATCTAGCCATTGTCCTAAGGTTTCCAACCGGATTGGCCTGGAGTCTCCAGGAATTGAAGGTTAATTGCCAGGACACTGCTGCAAGTAACCCTGGAGAAAAAAGTCATAGGGGCATTAAAAAATGAACACTTCTGTTTGTTAGTTATAAAAATATTGGCGCTGGGAAAAAAGGCTGTTTGACTGACAGTCAAGAATCATCCAATTGGGCAACGAAGAGTCTTTTTGCTTTCTAATTGGTGTGGGAAGGCAGTGCACCATGTGGATGGATGTTTTGGGCGACCAATGGCAGGAGTGTGGGTGGGAGGGGGGCAAGGCAGTTGGAGGCAGAAGATCATGTACTGAATCCTCCAGGAATATGTCCGACCAGAGTTGGCAATGCTACGCTGTCCTCATGTCAGAGGAACATGCTGATGGCCATTGTTAAGGGGGAAGTAATTCAGCGGAACACCTCACCAACCATTTTCGTCATCCGGCTGTCCCAAAACCAGCCAGGCAGTAAAATGGAAGAAATTCAAGGCCAGGGTAATTCATGCTTCAATTACTAAGAAGATGAAACTGTCCTCTTAGCTTATAATTGCTAGAACAAATCTTCTGTTTACTGTAAAACTAGTAGGAAATATGCTTTTGCTGGAATAATGGAGCCTGTGAAAGGTAAAATTTGTTTTGAGATGCCCTCCACCAGGTGATTATAGTTCTTTTGACCCAGCAAAGCCCTCTCAAGTTTGATTAACCTGCTGACTTGTCTGTTTATTATGACAAAAGACATAAAACAGTAATGTTTTTGATGTCTCCAATTATTATTTACTTTTTCATATAAAAGTGCTTTTTGTTAAAAAAATGTTAAGGCTTGTCCAATTACAATTGAGCAAGATTAACTTTACAATGATCTTTCCAGAAACATTGATGTGGACAAATTGAGGAGCAAGAATCTACAAGAATTTAGGCTCAAAATGAAAATGCATTTTTAAAATACAGAACTATCCATTTTTCGGTCAAGAGGACAATATATTTATACAATAGTCTTCATTTTTACAGTAAATAATACTGTAAAACCATAATGAATTCAGTTTAATACAAATTACTCCAAACAAGAGCATGACTGACTCCCGAGGCTTCATTCACATGTACATGCCTGTCTGTATCTTAATTACTATTATACAATTTTGCAGCTAATTATGGTAATTTGATTGGCTTGGAAATGCCAATTTTCAGATAACAGCACATTTCATCCAAAAATATAAAATCAAAGACAGCAGTGGCGAGGGTGTTTGATACCTTACGGCAGACTGAAAAGTAAACTAATTTTGTATATAAGTTAAATGCATTAACATTAGACAATTGTATACATTATACAATATTATAATTAAACAGAAAGATGTGCTTTGTAAGTAAATAATGCACTTTGACATATCAAACATTCCTTGCTGAAGGAGTAAAATTTGAACTATTTCACAAACATTACAAAGAGGAATAGGTGAAAAGACAATTAACAAAGAAATAAAAAGAGATGTGGCCTGTTGTGACTATAAATAATTAAATAATGGACTAATAATGAACTAAAATGATATTATGGATAAACAATAAATGTTCCCACCAAACTCTTTATTGCAAAAGTCAAAGATCCGACAAGTTGAATATGACAGAGCAGATGTAATGCTCAGTAAGATATTAATCTTTACAGCACTGCTATTACAGAATACTAATGAATTTAATCCCCTAAAGTCTATACTGGTAATAGCTGACAAAATATTACAGCTTAGCATTATAAAATAAAGGGGGAATAATCTCTAGATGAAATCTGAATTAAATTAAACAAGGTTCTAAATGATGATTTGTTGTCATCAATATTGTTATGCCCTTGAAAACCTGTCCCAATAGTTGACCCTGTTTATCTGAGGCTTCTATTTTACTAGTGCTATTACTTATTGCCTGATGACAGCTCTCATTACTATAGTGTAGCTTGGTGGTAGACAAGCAACTCGCCCACCCGACCTTATTGTATATTGTTATTCCTAAAATTAGCACTGAACCTAAAAAATATATTGTAAAAAAGAAAATTCATATTTAAAAATTTCTAGGAAACAGGATGAAGTAAAGACATTTGCTTCTTTCTTTGGAAAGTGTCCTATAACTGATGTTTTGAAGAATGGATTTTCCCATTTTAATTTTGGACTGACACTTCGCTTCCTTTTGCAGAAAAGGTATTTCCTATTGTTGAAATATCATTTACGTAGTATGCCTATTTACTGGACAGAATGTTGCTGGACTCTAGGGGTAGAATTTCCACAGGGGTTCCTCGATCACTGGCTGTAACTTTTGCAGAAGATCGGCAGAAATCCTGGGTCACTTCAGGTTTTCCGCTGATCTTACCCTGAAGTTATGGCAGAAGATTAGAAGAACCCCACGGAAATTCCAGGTGCAGGTCATCTGTGACTGTGTTGAAAATAGAAAGATGGGACAAATTTACAATATTTCCATAATGCTATCTGGACTACTGTACTGAATTTGAGAGAGACAAACATAGTTCTGTAAATAATGCCCAGAATTTTCAACTAACCTGAAGAATGCTAACCTTTATTTAGTTTTTGAAATGACACAATCCTATTTATAAAAAGTTTAATAGCATGAGGTGAGGCAGAATTTTATGTCAAAAACCTACCAATTAATATTTGAACCATAGAAAACCCTTTTAACCTACTCGAAATAAACTCAATGAATCATTTACAATTACTACACACACTCTCACTCATATTTCTTAGACAGCATTTACTTTTTCTAAATTGGAATTCCCTCTCTGTCATTATTAACACCATCATCAGTCTTAACTTAGTTGGTCTTCTGATTAATAGATAATCATTTATTACTTATTGCCATAAATTGCACTTACTCTTTTTACCTTTTGCTATAAAATAAGAATGGAATTTGATTATAATTTTAAATTACTTTATACAGTAATGTATCATTATAGGTAGAAACCTGCAAGAGAAAGAAAATAAAATGTTTGAAGTTTACACATGTATGGTTGTCTGTGAAGTCCCGTGAACAGTCAATATGAACAAATTTATTGTAACTCAAAGATTGTACTATTCAACAACTATAGACGGGTATTTCCTGATGTGAGAGATAGGAGAGTGCCGAGAGACAGGAAACAAGAGGAAAGAGTGCTGAAAAATTGCACTGGTGCTTCTTCAATCTCTTGACATATTCATAGACTGAAGCCTAATACTCTTTAATATCAAGGAAGAACCAAATTTAAGGCTTGACATTCCAATGCAAAGATTTCTTTCAATGTACTCAAGAGCCTTTGAGTAAACCAGCAGTTCAACACTTTAGAACTGAAAGTACATGTAAGCTGCTAATTGGTAAAGCCACTACAACATGTGATTACTGATTCGTATCCAATGCAGTCCTTGTTGAGTGTATTGAACAAGATGTGTCATACTGCTATGTAGTGTTATAGGTCCCATCCGTGCATCAAGGTCATGAAAGAACTCTGAAAAGAGAAGATACTAAAGTTACTTTGTAATGCAATGGGGCATAGATTTTTAAAAAATCACACCATGTCAAAAGTGAGAAGAAAAATAGTAAAACAGATTGGAAGTACATTGAAAAAACAACACAGCTCTATCAACTTCAATGAGTGACACAGAAAGATTTATTTTAAACAAAATAAATATTTCCCTAAAAATGCATGGTAATTGACAGGTCTGATGTAAATCCTAGTTTGATTGCTGGATTTAGGGTTGGCCTGGAAGTAGAAAAATGTATTTAGAAACCATTTTAATTGATCATGATCAGACTTTATCTTAAACTGTTAAATTCCATGGCCTAGAAATTCAGTGGCCTGCGCCACCAGTTTGCGCCCAAAGAGGGCTTTTGCGCCACTGTGCAAACCTATCGCGATATTTAGCGGGGCGCTAATGGTGGCGTTAGCCAGTAGCGCTGCGCCGCCACCGATGACGTCATCGGTGTGTGCAGCGCCCTGCTATCGGCCCGCTGGCCATATTTGGTTGCTGCCGCCTCCCCCGCGCCGGCCGCAAACAGCGACCGGTACACGGGGCCTACCTGTGCCGGTAGTGGGGCGAGTTAAGGTGGAGGTGCGGCCGGCTGCTTTTTCGGCGGCCGCCTGCCCGCACCTCCGTCCCCGGCCTCCTACACCCCCCCCCCACGGCATTGCCGGCTGTTTCCAGAGAGCCCGGCACTTCTCCTTGGTGCCGGGCTCATTTGCCAGCACTCGCGAGCGGGGATCGCGCTGCTGCAGGCACCGCCCCCTTAAGAGCGAGAGGAAGGCCTGCAGTACCGCAGGCTGCCGTGCCGCAGCGGGTGGCGCTGCGGCACTTTGCACGCCGATATTCAGTTTCAGCGCCCCAAGCAGGGCGCTGAAACCCTTGTTTAGCGGCCGGCTTCCACTTGGGGCGCTGAAACTGAATTTCCCGCTGGCGCAAGTGGCTCCGCGCGCAGCGGTAATTCCGACGCCCAGGCGAGCTGGGCGCCCCTAACTGAATTTCTAGGCCCATGTTAAATTTGAAAGTTCTCATTGATATGCAGGTTGCACCAAGGTTATATGATGTTGTATCATGTGACATTATTTGATGACATTCCCATCATTATATGACAATGAATAACTGGTTCATTAAAAAAAACATTAAGCAAACTTTGTAAGACCAATTTTGAGCAAAACAGACTAAGCTTACATCATCCTATTCAGCTGTACCTCAGTTACTATTGGGGATGTGAAAATTGTGTGACAGAAATGTAGGTCAAGCCAAATTATTTTCAATATTTTCATTATGCAGCAATAATTGCAGATTGTATCTAAACAACTGCAGGGAATATTGAGCTGAACATAGAAATATTTGAGATGCCACACTTGGAGTGAATTTGAACTGCCAAAATTAATTTGAACTGAAGGAAATAGAAATGTTATGATTTAAAAAAAATTATGAACATTTATTAACTCCTTTATGGATAATACTGTCAAATTTTCATCTCATGACACAGTTTGAAAGTATGCATGAAATGTAGGCACAGTACATTTGTCAGCTTTTCACCGTTAATTTCCTGTTTACATTCCAGTGGACATTTAGAAATGAAAATGACTTAAGTGTGAGGACTGGAACTTGGTGAACCCAACTGCAGCAAGGCAAACTGAGGCAGAGGTTAGGTTGCAAAAACAAAGATAGACTTTACTTGAAATAAACAAAATAACAACAACAGCACAGATACAGGCTAGCAGGCCGGCAAGCGGTATCACAAGGCAGTGAAACTCAAGACTGAGCAATGAACATAAACTGAGCACCACTTAAATAGTAGGCATATAACAATGCACAGGTGAGTACAATTAGGAATAAAGAAGGACACAATTAAGAGTTCATGGTGCCCTCTGGTGGCGACGCGAGGCAGAATCTGGGTCATTCCTGACAGGACCCCCCCCCCCCCTAGGAACGGCCCCTGACGTTCCCCCAGAAGGTCCATGGCGACGACGACGAAGAAAGTTCTGCACTAAATCGCGATCCAGGATGTTCCGGTCCGGGACCCAGGAGCATTCCTCCGGACCATATCCCTCCCAGTCCACCAGGAACTGGAGGCCCCTGCGAACCCGGCGAGAGTCCATCAGGCGATGGACCGTGTAGGCAGGCTGGCCTTCGATGATGCAGGGAGCAGGAGGAGGCCTCGTGGCGGACGCCAGGGAACTGATGGCCACTGGCTGGAGCCGGGAGACATGGAAGGTAGGATGAATCCGCATGGAGCAGGGCAGCTGGAGATGGTAGGACACCGGGTTGACTTTCCTCAACACCATGAAGGGACCGATGAAACGAGGCGCCAGCTTGTGGGACTCCACTCGCAGCGGGAGATCCTGCGTAGAAAGCCAGACCCTCTGACCAGGACGGAATGAAGGAGCCGGTCTGCGCCGCTTGTTGGCCTGGATCTGTCGCTGCCGAGAAGCTTGTTGTAAGGCCAGCCGCGCTCCCCTCCAGGTTCGTCGACAGCGCTGGACAAACTTCTCCGCGGAGGGAACCCCCACCTCGAGCTCCTGCAACAGTGGAGGCTGAAAACCGAACTGGCACTCGAACGGTGACATTCCTGTGGGGGAGCAGCGCAAGGTGTTGTGCGCGTACTCAGCCCAGACGATGTGACGACTCCAGGTCGCAGGGTTAGCGGACACGAGACACCTCAGGGTCGTCTCCAGGTCTTGGTTGATCCGTTCTGTTTGACCGTTAGACTGAGGGTGGAAACCCGAGGAAAGGCTGACAGTAGCTCCAATGAGCTTGTAGAAAGCTCTCCAAAACTGGGAGGCGAATTGTGGACCACGGTGAGAGACGATGTCAAGAGGCAAACCGAACAACCTGAAAACATGCTGGACCATGAGCTCGGCTGTCTCTTGGGCTGAGGGAAGCTTGGGCAGAATGTGTGTGTTGCCTTGAGATGGTGGAAGACCTGTGATGAAATCCACAGAGAGGTGTGACCAGGGGCAGGTGGGAATGGGGAGAGGATGCAGCAAACCCTGGGGGCGAGATCGAGGGTTCTTGTTTCGTGCACAAATGGCACAAGCTGCCACGAACGCCTTTACGTCCTTCTCCATGGTGGGCCACCAGAACCTTCTGCGAAGGAACTCCAGCGTCCTGGATGTGCCTGGATGACCGGTGAGTCGCGACGAATGCCCCCCCTGCAGGACTTGAGCGTGCCGTGTTGGGAACAAAAAGGCGACCGGGTGGGCCGTTGCCAGGGTCTGCCTCCCTCTGTTGCGCCTTTCTGACCAACGTCTCGATCCCCCAGCGAACCGGTGCTACAATTCGAGAAGTAGGAAGAATAGGTTCTGGTTGTCTCTCCTGCTCGGGTGGATCAAATTGCCTGGAGAGAGCATCAGGCTTGAGATTCTTGGATCCTGGACGATATGACAGACAGGGCAAAGTCAAAACGATTGAAAAACAGTGCCCAGCGAGCTTGACGAGAGTTAAGCCGTTTGGCCCCCTGGATATAGGCCAGATTCTTATGGTCTGTCCAGACAATGAACGGGTGTTTAGACCCCTCCAACCAATGTCTCCACTCCTCCAATGCCAACTTAACTGCTAGTAGTTCCCTGTTCCCAATATCGTAGTTTCGTTCTGCAGGAGTGAGTCGGCGAGAAAAGAAGGCGCAAGGGTGCAGTTTTTTGTCGCTTGACCGCTGGGACAAAACGGCACCCACTCCAATATCCGAGGCATCCACCTCGACAATGAAGGGGAATGAGGGATCCGGAATCACGAGGACAGGAGCAGACGTGAAGCGCCGCTTGAGATCCTCGAAAGCCTGCGCAGCCTCAGCGGACCAACTGAACCGGGTGGAAGCGGTTTTGGTGAGGGCGTTGAGAGGGGCAGCAATGGTGCCGAAGTTCCTGATGAATCTCCGATAGAAATTAGCAAACCCCAAGAAACGTTGCAACTGTTTGAGAGAGGTGGGTGGTGGCCAATCTCGGACAGCTTGGGTCTTGCCAGGGTCCATTTGGATGTTGCCACTGGAGATGATGAAGCCCAGAAATGAAACCGTGGAAACGTGAAACTCACACTTCTCAGCCTTGACAAACAAGAGGTTGTAAAGCAGACGTTGCAGGACTTGCCTTACATGCTGGACATGATTGTGAAGAGTTTTGGAGAAAATGAGAATGTCATCTAGGTAGACAAAGACAAAGCGATTCAGCATGTCTGAGGATGTCATTGATGAGCGCCTGGAACACAGCAGGGGCATTGGTCAATCCAAAGGGCATGACCAGGTTCTCATAGTGCCCAGTAGGTGTGTTGAATGCCGTCTTCCACTCATCCCCTTCGCGGACGAGGTTGTAGGCGTTGCGGAGATCCAATTTTGTGAAGACTGTGGCTCCCTGTAGTAGCTCGAAGGCAGTCGACATGAGCGGAAGAGGATAACGGTTTTTTATAGTAATCCTGTTAAGGCCACGGTAGTCGATGCAGGGGTGGAGACCTCCATCTTTCTTACTCACGAAGAAAAAACCGGCACCAGCAGGAGAGGTGGACGGACGGATGAAGCCAGCGGCGAGGGCGTCACGGACGTAATCCTCCATGGCGGCGGTCTCTGGAGCAGAAAGGGAGAAGATCCTACCCCTAGGTGGGCATGTCCCAGGCAGGAGGTCAATGGCACAGTCATATGGCCTATGAGGGGGAAGTGATGTGGCTCGAACCTTACTGAAGACCTCCTTTAAATCCTCATACTCGGGAGGCACTCGGGACAATTCAGAGTGCGATGGGGACTCCTGGGGCTGGGAAGGAGACTTGGAGCGAAGACAGGTGGTATGGCAGGCGGAGCCCCATTCCGTAAGCCGGCCGGCGGCCCAATCCATGCGAGGATTATGGCAGGCCAACCAAGGGTAACCCAGAACTAATGGAAACACAGGAGAGTGGATAAGGGAGAATTGGATGGTCTCAAAATGTTGTCCTTCCACGCCCAAACACAGGGGGGCAGTAAGATGGTGAATAGTTCCAGAGCCCAGGGGTCTTCCATCCAGGGCGACAACAGTGAGGGGGTGATCAGGATGGGTCAGGGGAATCTTGAGCTGTTTGGCTAAACCTAGATCCATGAAGTTACCATCAGACCCAGAATCCACCAGGGCCTGAAGATCATGTTGTTGATTGCCCCAGAAAAGGGAGGATGCCAGCAGGACCCTAGAAACAGTGGGACCGGGAGAGACGGTTACGCTCATCTCAAGGCCCTCCGTCCTGGACGAGCCCTGGCTTTTCCCACCAACTTTGGGCAAGAAGAGCGAAAATGGCCCGGCTCCCAACAATAGAGGCAAGATCCCTCTCTCATTCGGCGATCACATTCAGGCTGCAAGAGATGAGTTACTCCCAACTGCATGGGCTCCTCTGGATCAGTCAAAGATGGACTCGGGATGGCTCGGAGGTTCTCGGATGGCTTCGAAGCAGGGAAGGCTCTGGTCTCCGGAAGCGGGGTGAAAAAGGAGTGGCGTTCTCTTCGCCTCTCACGGAGACGATTATCCACTCGAATGGAGATATCAAAAAGAGACTCCAAATCACTCACCGGATCTCTGGAAGCCAGTTCATCCTTGATTTCATCCGTGAGACCGTGGCGAAAAGTGGCGATGAGCACCTCCAAATCCCATTGGCTCTCTGCAGCGAGAGTGCAAAACTCAATAGCGTAGTCCGCAACACTACGAGCCCCCTGGCGAAGCCGAAGCAGTTTGTTAGATGCTTCTCTCCCACTGACAGGATGATCAAAGACCCTTCTCATTTCCTCAGAGAAAAGTTGGTAGTTTGAACATGCCGGAGTTTGCTGTTCCCAGACGGCCGTAGCCCAGGTAAGTGCTTTGCCGGTGAGTAGCGAAATGATGTAGGCCACTCGGGAACAGTCACTGGGAAATAATGAACCTTGCAGTTGGAAAGCCAGGGAACACTGGGTGAGAAAACCTCGACATCCTCCTGGGTTACCGTCGTAGCGCTCGGGTGCAGGTAATCGGGGTTCTTTCAGAGGGGGAGGCGAAACCGGAGGAGCGGGTAACAGTGCTGGAGCAGCTTGGATCACCTGACTCTGGCTCTGGCTCTGATGGAAAGCAATGATGAGGGCCTCCAGCTTTCTTTGGCTTCGGGAGAATGACGTGGCGAGGCACCGCAGTTCATCCAAGATCAGTTGTAGCTGTTCAAAGACTTGTCATAGCCATTGGTCCTTCTCTGCTGGGTCCATGTTTTGGCTCAGTCTTGCTGTGAGGACTGGAACTTGGTGAACCCAACTGCAGTAAGGCAAACTGAGGCAGAGGTTAGGTTGCAAAAACAAAGATAGACTTTACTTGAAATAAACAAAATAACAACAGCACAGATACAGGCTAGCAGGCCGGCAAGCGGTATCACAAGACAGTGAAACTCAAGACTGAGCAATGAACATAAACTGAGCACCACTTAAATAGTAGGCATATAACAATGCACAGGTGAGTACAATTAGGAATAAAGAAGGACACAATTAAGAGTTCATGGTGCCCTCTGGTGGCGACGCGAGGCAGAATCTGGGTCATTCCTGACATTAAGAAGGTGCATAAATGGGTGGGCACGTGCTAATGAAATTAAAACGTGTTTCTGCCACTTGCCCTATTGAGAACTGGGCACAGGACCCAGCATCCAGTATTTTAAGGGTAGCAAAGGGGTCCTTGGGAATTCAATCAAAGAGAGGGGCCTGTGGCAACACTCCCAGTGTGCGGACCATGCACATACCCCATCAGTAGGAAAAAAAGATTTTTACACAAAATAAAATATTTTCTTCAGACAGCCCAGTGGCTGTCTTCTTTCTCCCACTGTGGCAGATCCCTAAAGTCTGGTGCAGTAAGTCTCCACTCCCAGTCTGATGCAACTCCCTGGTTCAGGATGGGAGACTACCTCCTGCATGCAAATAACAATGGTGCCACAAATATAGCTGGAGTCAGGGGCCATTTCCAGGGCAGGCAGAAACCCTGCTCTGCTGGTAAAGGAGCCAATCAGAAATCTTAGGTCTATGTGTTAGTCATTATAACATGTGTTATAGTCAATATTCTCCCTGTCCCTATATGAAGTGTGATATTTCTTATCTTTTTATATTGTTCTGATTACTTATCAATAAAACATCAATTAAACATTTAAAAAATCCTGAATTGTAAAATGTTGATAATGATCGTTTTGAGTATGGTAACTACGTTTATACAAACGTGTCAGAAACCACTATAGACATTTACAGGTTGTGATTTGTAATGGTGAAAAAGGGGGAGCTACACACAGGGGGCTTGGCAAACTTGTTTGATTTACTAGTAAATCCTATGTATTTAAATCTGAGCATGGAGCTTGCCTGAAGTGTTCTTTAAAACTACTTCCAAAATAATGGAGACACAAAATGGAAATCTATGAACGCCAGAGAAGGATAGGTAAAGGTGCATGTTTTCATATTCGAAGTTCACATTGTTCTGTTTCTGGACCTCATTTTGTGCATTTGTGAATATTATCTCATTATTATGTACTTTGGAATAAACACCTCAGACAGGCAAGCAGAAATGCCACTGTTAATGCAGTTCAAACTACTGTACGTCATCTCCAATTGAACCAAAATATATACCTTTGTTCTCCTTGGTCAGATTATCAGCCATTTCCCAGTAGTCGTAACTGTAGAGAATGCTGTTGGTGATGTTGACATGGTTAGCAGCCAACTGATGGATACGCTGTGGAATGTTAATGGTTGAAGAGGGGGATGATCCACTGGTACTGGAACTGCTCCCATGAGATCTAACTGAACTAACTGGGGAAGGTGTGGACAACATTGGTGAGGATGTTCTTATGCACCTAGAAAGGCAATAATATAAATATAACTGAAACAATACAGAAAGAACACTGACAGCTTTTTTTGTAAAACCTAAGATTTCTCTTTAAAAAAATCATTTTTTGAATTGTGAAGTTTTTGGGGGCTATGTCAGCTTTGTTTTTTTCCCCTGAGATTTTAGGTTATATATGCGGCTGCTCCTGGATATCTTGCAGGATTACATTTCCGTGCTCTGAAATGATGTGCAGATTCCTGGTGTGGTATTCTTTCCTATTCATGTATGCATTGGGGTTGACATATAGGGGGTAATTTTAACCTGGAGGAGCGTGTGGGTTTGGGTGAGGGTGGGGGTTTAAAACTGGCAAAAATGCGAGCGCATTGGTTAGCCGGCTCCAACCCGCCGACTTCCATGTTTAACTCAAGTGCATTAGGCTGGTTACGCGCAAACCTCTCGGGAGTGCCGGGTCGCCTATTAACATATGATAATCACTCAATTGGAGCGATATTCCACCCACATATGGCAATCCGCGCACCCCTAGATCAACCAGGAGTTCTCGTGAACCGCAAGGGCTTCCACTCCATTAATGTGTGGCTGGTGTGAAACCACAGAAAGATTTTTATGCAAGTGTGCACAAGATTCCCAGGGAGCTGCCATGATGCTTTTGTCCTGCGGCAGCCCAAGCTCCCTAACGTCTTTGGACAGGCAAGCACACTTAAAGAGTGGCTGCTAGGAGACAAAAGATACCCACTTCAAATTTGGCTGATGAAACCTGTCAGAAACCCGACCAATGAAGCCCAACAGTGCTAATATGAATGCCATATGACCACCAGATGTGTGATTGAACAAGCCATCAGCATGCTGAAGACGCACTTCAAGTGTCTAGACAGATCTGGAGGCACTCTTCAGTACACGCCAGCCAGGATGTGATGTGCTGCGCTCTGCATAACATTGCACAGCAGCGAGGTTGGACCTACAGGAGGAACAAGGTGCAGAGCGCAAATAATTTGCGGATGAGGGGAAGGAGGATGAGGAGAAAGGTGAAGGCGGCAATGCAGCACCAGCTACTCACTTTGCTGCCCGGGATGCCAGCGATGCCCTTATTAATGCAAGGTTAACTTAGGTTGCACCAGTGGACCTATGTCAGAACCACATGCAAAGGCTACTCTTCCCACCGCCCCCAATGCCACTGACATAAAGCAGTCCTGCAAACAACCAATGACCCCTTGCACATCCCCCCATTAGTCTCCATAAATTCATGTCTTCCCATTCATCATCAAGCAAGTAAAAAGGCAAGTTACCACCCAGCAACCAAGAATGGGCAAGACAGGAAAGTGGTGCAAAAGAATAACATTTATGTGATTCTACTAAACAGAAACTTCACAACATAACATGTTCTCATACACCAATGTGCATACCCTTGTGCAACTACAAAGGTTTACTCTTCCTTTTCCGACCGCTCCTACATGGTGCAACCCCTGTGGCTTCAGCAGAGGTAGAGGCAGGCTGCTCAGATCGCTGCTCTGACTGCTGACATGCTTTTGGCTGACGCCCTCTGGGTTTTGGAGCCTGTGAGGGCCCCGCCAAAGACTACTCCATCTGCACCTGTGCAGGGGCAGACTCAGCTATTGGAAGAGGAGGCAGCTTGTCGGGTACTGGCTGTGGGGAGGTGGGGGCAACAGGTGAGAAGAAGAACGGGCGCTTTGAGTGGAGCTCCAACTTCAATGTCCCCTTTCACCATCATCCCTCTCATGGGCTAGCTGCACTTCACTCACTGCTACCACTCTGCTGGAGAGCACTTTGGTGCAGATCAGTGCACCACTGTAAGGCCACGGCTAAGATATCTGTCATCCTATTTAAGGCAGCAGACATGTTGGCATCCAGACTATGCACGGCCGTGGTCAAGGCCTGCATGGACTCATTTGATTGCCGCGTTTGATGTTCCACGGATTTGGCCACAGTATCCATGCAAAAGAAGACATCATCACAAAGCCCTGCGACATCAACCCACTTTTGCTTGAGGCAGACTCCTCCATTCTCTCTGCTATCATGGTCCGTGTGCTTGGAAGGCCTGTCAGTATATAGCACATTCTCTGATGCTCCTCAATGATTATCCTTTTCATCAACAGCTCCCGAGGTACAGCATCTGTGTCCAGCTGAGCAGAGGCGGCTGCACCTTCCGATGTGGACTCTCCACAGCTGTCCCTGCCAACACTGTCTGTTCTTGCTCACTTGTGAAGTATGAGACACCAGGTGAAAACCCAACTATCTGAGCTGGTGCATGGTAAGCATGAGTCCTGTGATGGTGCACCCTCAGAAGGAATCAACTCCTCTGAGGATTTGTCATCATTTGCGAGCTCCATGGACTCCTCCTGCATGCGTGAAGGCCCTGGTGGAGAGAAAAGATATGAATTAATGCTGGCAAGGTAAGAATGTTGCAACTTATCATTATGAAGATGATCATATTGCACTCGCTGTTGAAATCAAGTCAACATGATTGGGTGCCGTATGACATGATATTTAATTGTGTCACCAGGTAGCTGGGAGGTCCCCATCTTCGATGGCCAGGACGGCGAAATGCCACTGATCTCTAACACTTCCTCCTCTGCAGTTGTTAGCTGTGAGGTCTGTGGAGGACCACGTCTGGTTCTCTCCCTCTCCCTAATGTGCTGTGCTCTCTTCTGCAACGGGGAAAAACAGACCTATGAGTGACTGTAATAGCATGTGTTCATTTGGTGGATGCAATGCATTTGGTAAGGGTGACTATCAGGGAGAGGCAAGAAATTGCATAAGGATGAGGGTGAGTGGCAGTGGTGGATGGATAGATGGGGATGTGAGGAAGTGCATAGAAAAAGAGAAGGATGGGTGCGCTTGCAAGGTAAGTATGTGTGAGGAGTGATGTGATGGAGTAGGCTTGACAAGACAGAGTGAGGAGGTGGGGTGATGTGCACAGCAGGATGTAGGTGAATGTGAACTCACTTTTCCTGTCCTGGTTAGGGCATTAAAGCGCTTCCTGCACTGAATCCAGGAAAGTGACACAATGTTCTTACTGCTAACCTCCTGGGCCACCTCTAGCCATGCCTTCTTTGTGACAGCAGCAGGTTTCTTCCTCCCATTGCTAGGGGAGAGTATCTCTCACTGGCTCCTCACAGGCCCCAGCAGTACATCAAGGGAGGCATCGGGCAGGATTTTCATTGGGCCGTGGAGTCGGGATTGGAGGCGTGCGGGGGGGTTAAAATCCCGAAATCAGGGGTCCCGACCCCATCCCGCACCCAAACCCGCCTCCATGCCAGTTTCAAAGGAGGCAGGTACCCGCCCCGCACTGGGACCTGCCTACCCGAGGCGGGAAGGGATTAGTGCCAATTAACTGCCTGTTAACAGGTAGTTAACAGGCAGCTTTTAGCCTAATCCCTATTTTTAATGCTGAAGTGTGGGATTCCCGATGGCTCCAAACCACGCCAAGTTAGAGGAGGCAGGCTGTCAGGTTGAAGGACTTGGAGGGGTCGAGATGTCGGTGTTCGGGTGAGTGATGAGTGCATGAGTGCAAAGGTAAGTGTGTTTGGTATGTCTAAAGTGATTAAATAAGTTTTACATACCTTTTCTTACCTTTTCAGCCTTCCTTCCTTTAGGTCTCGGGAGTCCCTCATCTCACCGGCACAGAAAGCAGAATGGCTGCGAACTGTCAAAAGTGACAGCCTGCAGCTTTCTGTGCAGGAGAGATTTCTAACTGAGTCTGTGGAGAAGGACTCATGTTAGAAGTAAGACTGTCAGTGTTTGACAGCTTCAAACAGCTGTGAAACGCTGATATTTCATCTGTCAAAAGCTCTTGACAGATGAAATTTCAGTCTGTGACATCACCTGTTGCTGGGTGGCCCTTGATTGGCCTGCTGAGCCCGCTGGGCAGGCTCAACAAGGTCAATCAAGTCAAAATCGCGTGGATTGGCCAAATCTCGATGGAGGTGGGACTACAACCCCGAAAGTTATAGTCCCGCCTCCAACCCGACTCCTGAATGAAAATCCTGCCCATCATTTAAGTGCGGCAAAGCATTTGAGCATTCTGAATCCATTGCCAAAGTTCTTCCTCTCTTGCTTCCAACTCCAAACTCCTCCAAATTCCATTTTGTATTGGCTCTTTAAATACTGGAGTTGAGATCGCGTCATGCGGGTCCTCATCACGCCCACTGCCATGCAATCAACGCCAAACCCGGAAGTCAAATGATAATGAGGCGGCTCCCTCCTATTGTGAGCCACCTTGGCCTGCAAGAGAAAGGAAAGTATGTGAGTGTGTGGAGCAATTTGTTTGGGTGATATGCCTGCTATAGTTGAATAGCTGTCATTGTGTGCAAGGTGTGAGATGTGGGTGTGAGTGTTGGTAGGTAGAGATTGTTGGTGGGTGAGTGCTGGGGGTGTGGTGCTTTGAGCAGTGTGTGAAGACTATGGTTCAGATGGTGGTATGTATCATTTGTTGAAGCATTCACTCACCCTGACCACCTGAGTGAGGTCATTAAATTTCTTCCTGCACTGTGTGTGGGTCCTGGGGACCACAGTGCTGTTCGAGACGTGCTGCGCTACCTCCCTCCACATGGTGCAGAAGACTTGCGGCTAGGGCCTCCTGCCACTTTCCGGGTAGAGCACCACCCTCCATCTCTCCACAGTGAACACCAATGCCTCCAATGCGTGATCGCAGAATCTGCGGGCTCTCTCCCTGGGGCATGGATCTGTCATGAGTACAGCTGCTTCAGTCCTCCGGCTCCTTCTCCTTGACCTGCTGCTGCTTGCTGAGGCAGCTGCGCAGCCAGCAATGCTGAGACTGTGGTTCTGCAGCATTAATGAACCTGCCCTTTAAGAATTGAAAAAACCCTGTGGCAATCGTGACTTGCGATTAGACTGCACCTGATATTGGTCCACCCTTTGAGTGTAACGCCAATGAGCTTGAGCTTAAAGACTTGAATTAGTGCTCCAATCATTTCTTTGAGCAGTGAGCATGAATTTTGCGTGCAGTTTAAAGCATTAGCGCCTGGCGCTAATTCTCCAACTTTTCTACTGACACTGCCCATTCCTTGGCTATAATGAATTTCTAGCCCCCAGACTCTTGGGAAACCTTCTAGATGGTAAAAGTTCTGCGTCCTTTCCAGATGGTATTTACTTTCCACTGGGAATGTAATGAAGGTGTTTCCCTTGGCAAACATGACATCATTCTCTTGTTTTGTCTACAAAGTAACTGTGCTTACACGTCAAAAGTAATTAATTGGTTGTGAAGTGCTTTGGGACATCTTGAGGATGTGAAAGGTGCTTTATAAATGAAATGTATTTTATACAGGATTTAACTGCAAACTGGTAGATGTCATAGCCTGGAAGAATTGTTTGGTGTAGAAGCTGAATACCATAATGACATTCACAGCAATGGGAAGAAATGTCCTAAGTCCTTGATGTCTGTGGATCAATGTACAGCAATTGGTATAACTCAGTTACTGTCTCTCTTATGAGGCAGAGGTGCCGATAAGAGCTCTCTTCTTGGATACCCAGGTCTAAAACGGAGTGCTTCCAAACCGAGTGTTAATGTTGGAAATTTGGACATAGTGGGAATTCAGAGCAGAGGGGAAAAGAGATGCTGCTTAGTGGCTCAGTTGGTAGCACTCTCGCCTCTAAGTCAGAAGGTTCTGAGGTTCAAATCCCACTCCAGCGACTTGAGCGCAAAGATCTAGGTTGACACTCCAGTGCAGTGCTGAGGGAGTGCTGCAGTGCCGGAGGTGCCATCTTTTGGATGAGACGTTAAACCGAGGTCCCGTCTGCTTTCTCAGGTGGACGTAAAAGATCCCATGACACTATTTCGAAGAAGAGCAGGGGAGTTAACCCCGGTGTCCTGGCCAATATTTATCCCTTAATCAACATAACAAAAAAAAAGATTATCTGGTCTTCATCACGTTGCTGTTTGTGGGACCTTGCTGTGTGCAAATTGGCTGCCGCATTTCCTACATTACAACAGTGACTTCAAAAAGTACTTAATTTGCTGTAAAGCGCTTTGGGACATTGGGTGGTTGTGAAAGGTGCTATATAAATGCAAGTTTTTCTTTTTTTCTTTCAATACGTGTAGTGCCTTGTGTTGCAGGTAAATATTTAATTTAATCTACCTATAACTTAATCTAGATAAAGTAACTAGTTAAAAAACTAAACTATAAGCTAAGTTAATTAAATGCATAAATTTCAATAAAATAAATAAAATAATGTTATTTAGGGATGGCAGTGCAGGTGGTGTTTGTGGAGAGCATCAAGTCTGCATTAAATGTCTGCATCTCGAGGAACTTCAGTTCAGAGTTGTTGAGCTGGAGTCCGAGGTGCAAACATTGCGGGACATCAGGGAGGGGGAGAGTTGCCTGGACACTTTGATCCAGGAGGCAGTCACACCCTTTAGGTTAGCTAGTGGTACAGGTTTGGTTAGTGGTCAGGGACAGCAGGGTGTGACTGCGACTCAGGCACGTCAGGGGACCCCAGGTGCAGTGCTGGAGGAGCCTAGGCCTTTGCCCTTATCCAACAGGTATAAGGTTCTTGCTGCTGTTTTGGATGAGGGCAGAGTTTGCAGGATGGATGAGCAAACTGACCATGGCACCATGGTCCAGGAGGCCATTCAAGTGGGGGGGATTGAAATGGAATGATGTAGTGGATGGGGACAGATTGGTCAGGGGGATAGATACAGTTCTTTGCAGCCCGAAGGCTGTGTTACCTGTCTGGTGCCAGGGATATGGATATCTCCTTGCGGCTAGAGAAGAATGTGGAGTGGGCGGGGAGGATCCAGTTGTCGTAGTCCGCGTAAGAACAAACGACATAGGTAAAACTAGGAATGAGGTTCTGCTGAGAGAGTTTGAGGAGCTAGGGTCCAAATTAAAACGCAGAACCTCAAAAGTAATCATCTCTGGATTGTTACCTGAGCCACGCGCAAATTGGCATAGGGACAAACAGATTAGAGAATTAAATGCACGGCTCAAAGAGTGGTGTGGAGGAAGGCGTTTCGATTCATGTGGCACTGGTACCAGTACTGGGGAAAGAGGGAGCTGTTCCATTAATAACTAGGGCTGTAGATATGACTTTAAAATAGAAAGGCGGGGGAGAGGGGTCAGGTGAGGGGAATTTTAGAAATCTAAAGAGAAAAGTCAAAGCAATGGAGCAGTGTAGTGATTTGGGTAAAGATAAACAGGGTGTGACAGGAAGGGACAGGGAATTTAACGGTAATAGTGTATCAGCGAATAAGGTGATAGCAGGGAATGATGGTGAAAAGTTAAAATTAAAGGCTCTTTATCTGAATGCATGAAGCATTTGTAACAAGATAGATGAATTAAAGGCACAAATAGAGATAAATGGGTTTGGTCTAATAGCCATTATAGAGACGTGGTTGCAAGGTGACCAAGGTTGAGAACTAAATATTCCAGTGTACTTGATGTTTCGAAAAGACAGGCAAAATGGAAAAGGGGGGAGGGATACCCTGATAATAAAGGATAACATAAGGACAGTAGTGAAAAAGGATATTGGCTTGGAAGATCAGGAAGTTAAATCAGTATGGGTGGAGATAAGAAATAACAAGGGGCAGAAAACACTGGTGGGAGTAGTTTATAGGCCCCCAAACAGTAGCTATACCATTGGGCAGAGTATTAATCAAGAAATAATAACAGCTTGTAACAAAGGTAATGCAATAATTGTGGGGGACTATAAAATCTTCATATAGACTAGGCAAATCAAATTGGCAAAGGCAGTCTGGAGGACTAGTTCATGGAATGCATTCAAGACAGTTTCCTAGAACAATGTGTAATGGAACCAACCAGGGAACAGGCTATTTTAGATCTTGTAGTGTGTAATGACAGGGTCAATTAGTAATCTCATAGCTAAGGATCCCCTGGGGAAGAGTGATCATAATATGCTGGAATTTCATATCGGGATTGAGAGTGAAATACTCAGATCCAAAACTAGAGTCTTAAACTTAAATAAAGCCAACTACATGGGTATGAGGGGCGAGTTGGCTAAGGTAGATTGGGAAATTAAATTAAAAGGTATGATAGTAGCAAGTGTCATAAGAACATAAGAAGTAGGAGCAGTAGTAGGCCATACGGCCCCTCGGGCCTGCTCCGCCATTCAATAGGATCATGGCTGATCCGAACCTAGACTCACATCCACTTCCCTGCCCGCTTCCCGTAACCCCTAATTCCCTTATCAGCTAGGAAACTGTCTATCTCCGTTTTAAATTTATTTAATGTCGCAGCTTCCACAGCTCTCTGAGGTAGCAAATTCCATAGATTCACTACCCTCTGAGTGAAGAAGTTTCTCCTCATCTCAGCTTTGAAAGGGCAGCCCCTTATTCTAAGATTATGCCCCCTAGTTCTAGTCTCACCCATCAGTGGAAACATCCTCTCCGCATCCACCCGATCAAGCTCCCTCACAATCTTATATGTTTCGATAAGATCGCCTCTCATTCTTCTGAATTCCAATGAGTAGAGGCCCAACCTACTCAACCTTTCCTCACAAGTCAACCCCCTCATCTCCGGAATCAACCGAGTGAACCTTCTCTGAACTGCCTCGAGAGCAAGTATATCTTTTCTTAAATATGGAAACCAAAACTGTACGCAGTATTCCAGGTGTGGCCTCACCAGTACCCTGTATAACTGAAGCAAGACTTCCCTGCTTTTATACTCCATCCCCCTTGCAATAAAAGCCAAGATTCCATTGGCCTTCCTGATCACCTGCTGTACCTGCATATTAACCTTCTGTGTTTCATGCACCAGGACCCCCAGATCCCTTTGTACTGTAGCACTTTGCAGTTTCTCTCCATTTAGATAATAACTTGCTCTTTGATTTTTTCTGCCAAAGTGCATAACCTCACACTTTCCAACATTATATTCCATCTGCCAAATTTCTGCCCACTCACTTAGCCTGTCTATGTCACTTTGCAGGTTTTGTATGTCCTCCTCACTCACTGCTTTCCCTCCCATCTTTGTATCGTCGGCAAACTTGGATATATTGCACTTGGTCCCCTCCTCCAAATCGTTAATATAGATTGTAAAGAGTTGGGGTCCCAGCACTGACCCCTGCAGAACACCACTAGTTACTGATTGCCAACCCGATAATGAACCCTTTATCCCAACTCTCTGTTTTCTGTTAGATAGCCAATCTTCCACCCATGCCAGTATATTACCCCCAATCCCGTGATTTTTTATCTTGTGCAGTAATCTTTTGTGTGGCACCTTGTCAAATGCCTTTTGGAAGTCCAAATACACCACATCCACTGGTTCCCCTTTATCCACCCTGTTTGTTACATCCTCAAAGAATTCGAGCAAATTTGTCAAACATGACTTCCCCTTCATAAAACCATGCTGACTCTGTCCGATTAAATTATGCTTATCCAAATGTCCTGTTACTGCTTCCTTAATAATGGACTCCAACATTTTACCAACCACAGATGTTAAGCTAACTGGTCTATAGTTTCCAGCCTTTTGTCTACCTCCCTTTTTAAATAAGGGCGTTACATTAGCAGTTTTCCAATCTGCTGGGACCTTTCCTGAATCCAGGGAGTTTTGGAAAATTACCACCAATGCATTCGCAATCCCTACCGCTACTTCTCTCAAGACCCTAGGATGTAAGCCATCAGGTCCAGGGGATGTATCCGCCTTTAGTCCCATTATCTTACCGAGTACCATCTCTTTAGTGATTTTAATCGTGTTTAGCTCCTCCCCCCCATAGCCCCCTGTTTGTCCAGTGTTGGGATATTTTTAGTGTCCTCTACTGTAAAGACTGATACAAAATATTTGTTCAGCATTTTTGCCATCTCCATGTTCCCCACTACTAATTTCCCGGTCTCGTCCTCTAAGGGACCAACATTCACTTTAGCCACCCTTTTTCTTTTTATATAACTGTAGAAACTCTTGCTATCTGTTTTTATATTTTTTGCTAGTTTACTTTCATAATCTATCTTCCCTTTCTTAATTAATCTTTTAGTTATTCTTTGCTGGCTTTTAAATGCTTCCCAATCTTCTATCCTCCCACTAGATTTGGCTACTTTATATGCCCTTGTTTTCAGTCGGATACTATCCTTTATTACTTTACTTAGCCACGGATGGCTGTCTTTTCTTTTACGCCCCTTTTTCCTCAGTGGAATATATTTTTCTTGAAAGTTCTGAAATATCTCCTTGAATGTACACCACTGCTCATATACCGTCTTACACCTTAATCTATTTTCCCAGTCCACTTTAGTCAACTCTGCTCTCATACCTTCACAGTCTCCTTTATTTAAGCTTAGTACGCTGGTTTGAGATCCAACTCTCTCACCCTCCAACTGAATTTGGAATTCAACCATGTTATGGTCACTCATTCCAAGGGGATCCTTTACTAAGACATTTTTTATTAATCCTGTCTCATTACACAGGACCAGATCTAAGATTGCCTGCCCCCTGGTTGGTTCAGTAACATACTGCTCAAGGAACCCGTCCCTAATGCACTCTATGAACTCTTCCTCAAGGCTGCCCTGCCCAATTTGATTTATGCAGTCAATATGAAAGTTAAAATCTCCCATGATTATAGCTGTTCCCTTATTACAAGCCCCAACTATTTCCTGATTTATACTCCGACCAATAGAGTTGCAACTGTTAGGAGGCCTATAGACTATGCCCACTCAGTAGGTGAATATTTAGGGAACAGTGATTATAGTATCACAAGGTTTAGATTAGCTATGGAAAAGGACAGGGAGCAATCTAGAGTAAAAATACTTAAGGCCAATTTCAATGGGATGAGAACGGATCTGGTCCGGGTAAATTGGAATCAAAGATTGGCAGGCAAAACTGTAGCGGAACAATGGGCTTAGGAGGAAATAGTTTAGGTACTGTCGAGATACATTCGCACTAGGGGGAAAGGTAGGGTAACTGAAGTCAGAGCTCCCTGGATGACGAAAGAGATAGAGAGTAAGATGAAGCAGAAAAAGAGCGCGTATGACAGATGTCAGGTCAAGAATAAATCTGAGAATCAGGCTAAATATAGAAAGTTCAGAGGAGAAGTTAAAAAGAAAGTAAGAGGGGCAAAGAGAAGGTATGAGAATAGAATGGCAGCTAACATAAAAGGTAATCCAAAAGTCTTCTATAGGCTTATAAATATTAAACGGGTAGTAAGAGGAGGAGTGGGGCCGATTAGGGACCAAAGAGGAGACCTACACATGGAGGCAGAGGGCATGGCTGAGGTACTAAATGAGTACTTTGTATCTGTCTTCACCAGGGAAGAAGATACTGCCATATACATAGTGAAGGAGGAGGTAGAGGAGATATTAGATGGGGTAAAAATTGATAAAGATGAGGTACTAAAAGGCTGGCTGTACTTAAAGTAGATAAGTCACCAGGACTGGATGGGATGCATCCTAGGATGTTGAGGGAAGCGAAGGAAGAAATCGTGGAGGTACTAGCCATAATCTTCCAATCTTCCTTAGAAACTGGGGTGGTGCCAGAGGACTGGAGAATTTCAAATGTTACACACTTGTTCAAAAAAGGGTGTAAAGATAAACCCAGCAACTACAGGCCAGTGAGTTTAACCTCGGTAGTGGGGAAGCTTTTAGAAACAATAGTCAGGGACAAAATTAACAGTCGCTTAGACAAGTGTGGATTAATTAAGGAAAGCCAGCATGGATTTGTTAAAGGCACATTGGCCTAGAAATTCAGTATAGCCACTTTTGGGGCGGTAAAGTCGGGCGGCCGCTAAAGTTTGCGCCCGGCGCAAAGTCGCGCCACCTTCGCCGATATTCAGTCGCATCGCCCCAAGAGGCTGCTGCTGCGCTAAAACAGGCGATGCACGACTATCATTAGGCGCTAAGCCAGCGATCTGGGGCGCTAACACCGAGGACAGGCGCAGCGCAGGTGCGGCAACTTGCTCAATGAAGGCAGACACGCTGGCGCCGGTCAGCTCTTAAAGGGGAAGGGTCGACTTGTTTGGCTGCCATGCCCTGCACACTGCAGCCCTGAAGCAAGGCCTGACCATTGCTGGTTCATCAGTTCCACGCCCTCAACCATGGGGAAGCCCGCTATTCTTCCAAATCCCATTGCACGCTCTTGCTGCTTGTCCAGGGTCATGGGGAAGGAGATGTACTGACGTCTCCTTCTGAAAAGGGCATTGTTCACCTGGCGGATGCAGCAATGTTCCGCGAACTGGGAGATGTTGGCAATGTCCCCAGTAGCGGATTGGAAGGAGCCAGTGGCATTGAAGTTGAGAGCCACTGTCACCTTCACTGCCACTGACAGAGACGTCCTGCTCCTCAGCTGTGGCTGCAGATCTCTGCGAAGCAGGTGGCAGATCTCAGTGACCACCTCCCTTCTGAATCGCATCCTCCAAACACACTGCTCCTCAGACATGGTCAGATATGAGAACTGCTGGCGGTATACCCTGGGTGGGTAAGGCCTCCTGTGCCGACGCCTGTTGGCCAATCTCCGTCTGGCCATGACTGGCACTCTCTCACGGCGTCTCTGATCCCTTTGAATGCAATGCAGAAAGCCAACGTTTCCACCCATTGCAGCCCCCATTATATGTGGCGACTCAAGGCTATGGCACTGAAAGTGAAATCCAAGTGCAAAGCTCTGGCCTGTAGCCACAAGTACCTGTGCGAGCGCTGAGTCCAAGCAGAAAGCTCTCTGCCTTTGTCTCTCTCCAAATATCCGTCTCTCACACAGAGGGATTGGCACAAAATGTCTGCCACTTAGACGGCAGGAGGAGTCCCCTTTAAATAGCGCCCCCGCGCCCCGCATCGGCTGAGCACCGTTCCACTCTAACAGTCGCTAGGGGTGCCAGGCGCACAATGGGGCGTTGCCACTGAAGTTCCGGTTCGGGGCGCACAAAGGGCGTTGCACGAGGAAATGACGTCATGATCTGCGCGCGCAGCTGAGCGCGCGCAAAGACTTTGCGCCGCCGCTAAATCTCTAGTGAAGTTGGGGCGAGGCGCAGATCGCGCTGCGCCCGGGCGCTAGCCACCTAGCGCCCGACATCTGCTCTGCCTAAGGCGCTAGCGGCTGGCGCAACCAACTGAATTTCTAGGCCATTGTGTTTAACCAACTTGTTTGAGTTTTTTCATGAGGTAACAGAGAGAGTTGATGGGGGCAATGCCAAAAGTCATTCAACAAAGTGCTACATAATAGGCTTGCCAGCAAAGTTGAAGCCCATGGAATAAAAGGGACAGTGGCTGCATGGATACGAAATTGGCTAAGTGACAGGAAACAGAGAGTAGTGCTAAACGGTTGTGTTCAGACTGGAGGAAGGTATATAGTTGTGTTCCCCAGGGGTCGGTTCTATGACCACTACTTTTCTTGATATATATTAATTACTTGGATGTGGGTGTACAGGGCACAATTTCAAAATTTGCAGATGACACAAAACTTGGAAGTATAGTGAACAGTGAGAAAGATAGTGATAGACTTCAAGAGGACATAGACAGGCTGGTGGAATGGGCGGACACGTGGCAGATGAAATTTAACTCAGAAAAATGTGAAGTGATACATTTTGGTAGAAAGAATGAGGAGAGGAAATATAAACTAAAGTGTACAATCCTAAAGGGGGTGCATGAACAGAGAAACCATGGGGTATATGTGCACAAATCATTGAAAGTGGCAGGGTAGGTTGAGAATGCAGTTAAAAAGGCTTACGGGATCCTGGGCTTCATGAATAGAGGTATAGAGTACAAAAGCGTGGAAATTATGATGAACCTGTATAAAACACTGGTTCGGCCTCAACTGGAGTATTGTGTCCAATTCTGGGCACCGCACTTTAGGAAGGATTTGAAAGCCTTAGAGAAGGTGCAGAAAAGATTTACAAGAATGATTCCAGGGATGAGGGACTTCAGTTACGTAGATAGACTGGAGAAGTTGGGGTTGTTTTCCTTAGAACAGAGAAGATTGAGAGGAGATTTGATAGAGGTGTTCAAAATCATGAGGAGTCTGAACAGAGTAGATAGAGAGAAACTGATCCCATTGGCAGAAGGGTCGAGAACCAGAAGACACAGAGTTAAGGTGATTGGCTAAAGAACCAGAGGCGACATAAGAAAAAACTTTATTATGCAGCGAGTGGTTAGGATCTGGAATGCAATGCCTGAAAGGGTGGTGGAGGCAGACTCAATTACGGCTTTTAAAAGGGAGTTGGATAAGTACCTGAAAGAAAAGAATTTGCAGGGCTACGGGGAAAGGGCGGGGGAGTGGGACTAGCTGAGGTGGTCTTGCAGAGTGCCGGCACAGGCTTGATGGGCCGAATGGCCTTCTTCCATGCTGTAACCATTCTATGATTCTATGATACTATAAGCAGTGGCAAACATTTAAAGAAATATTCCAAAATTCTCAACGAATATACACTCCATTGTGAAATAAAAACTCCACAGGAAAAGTGATCCATCTGTGGCTAACTAAAGAAGTTAAGAATAGTATTAGATTAAAAGAAGAGGCTTATAATGTTACAAAGAATAGTCGTAAGCCTGATGATTGGAGAGCTTTAGAAACCAGCAAAGTATGACCAAAATTGATAAAAAGGGAGAAAATAGAATGAGAGTAAACTAGCAAGAGATATAAAAACAGATTGCAAGAGCTTCTACAAGTATGTAAAAAGGAAGAGAGTAGCAAAGTAAACATTGGCCCCTTAGAGGCTGAGACAGGAGAAATTATAAATGGGGAATAAGGAAATGACAGAGACTTTAAACAAATATTTTGTATGTCTTCACAGTAGAAGACACAAAAAGCATACCAAACATAGTGGGGAAACAACAGGCTAATGAGAAGCAGGAACTTAAGATTAAGATTAGTAGAGAATAAGTATTTGAGAAACTAATGGGTCTAAAAGCTGACAAATTCCCTGGACCTGATGGCCTACATCCTAGGGTTCTAAAAGAGGTGGCTGCAGAGATAGTGATCTACCAAAATTCCCTAGATTCTAGAACGGTCCCAGCAGATTTGAAGGTAGCAAATGTAACCCTGTTATTCAAGAAAGGAGGGAAAGAGAAAACAGGGAACTACAGGACAGTTAGCCTGTCATCAGTTGTCGGGAAAATGCTGGAATCCATTATTAAGGAAGTGGAAACAGGGTACTTAGAAAATCATACGATTAGGCAGAGTCAACATGGTTTTATGAAAGGGAAATCATGTTTAACAAATTTATTAAAGTTTTTTGAGGATGTAACTAGCAGGGTAGATAAAAGGGAACCAGTGGATGTAATATATTTGGATTTCCAAAAGGCATTCGATAAAATGCCACATAATGCAAGATAAGAGCTCATGGGGTTGGGGGTAATATATTAGCATGGATAGAGGATTGGTTCACAGACAGAAAACAGAGAGTAGGGATAAATGGGTCATTTTCAGGTTGGCAGGCTGTAACTTGTGGGGTGCCGCAAGGATCAGAGCTTGGGCCTCAGCTATTTACAATTTATATTAATGACTTAAATGAAGGGGCCAAAAGTAATGTATCCAAGTTTGCTGACAATATAAAGCTAGGTGGGAAAGTAAGCTGTGAGGAGGACACAAAGAGCCTGCAAAGAGATATAGACAGTTTAAGTGAGTGGGCAATAAGGTGGCAGATGGAGTATAATGTGGGGAAATGTGAGGTTATTCACTTTGGTAGGAAGAATAGTAAAACAGATATTTTTTAAATGATGAGAAACTATTAAATGTTGGTGTTCAGAGGGATTTAGGTGTCCTCGTACAAGAAACACAGAAAGTTAGTATGCAGGTACAGCAAGCAAATAGGAAGACAAATGGCTTGTTGGCCTTTATTGCAAGGGAGTTGGAGTACAAGAGTAAGGAAGTCTTGCTACAATTGTACAGAGCTTTGGTGAGATCACACCTGGAGTACTGTGCACAGTTTTGGTCTCCTTATCTGAGGAAGGATATACTTGCCTTAGAGACAGTGCAACGAAGGTTCACTAGATTGACCCCCTGGCGATGTCCCCATACTCTCTAAATTTTTCCCTTCAAGTAGTTATTAAATTCCCTTTTGAAAGTTACAACTGAATCTGCTTCCACCACCCTTTCAGCGAGTGCATTCCAGATCACAACAATTTGCTGCGTAAAAAATGTTTTCTCATGTCACCTCTAGTTCTTTTGCCTATCACTCTAAATTTGTGTCTTCTGGTTACCGACCCTTCTGCCACTGGAAACAGGTGCTCCTTATTTACTCTATCAAAACCGTTCGTAATTTTGAACACCTCTATCAAATCTCCTCTTAACTTTCTCTGCTCTAAGTAGAACAACCCCAGCTTTTCCAGTCTCTCCACATAATTCCCTCATCTCTGGTACTATTCTAATAAATCTCTTCTGTACCCTCTCTAAGGCCTTGACGTCCTTTCTGAAGTGTGGTACCCAAAATTGAACACAATACTCCAGCTGAAGCTGGAGTGTTTTATAAATGTTTAGCATAACTTCCTTGCTTTTGTACTGTATGGGCTGAATTTTGATACTGGAGGCGTGTAGGAGGTGGGACTTCAACTTTTGGGGTTGTACATAAGAACATAAGAAATAGGAGCAGGAGTAGGCCAATCGGCCCCTCGAGCCTGCTCCACCATTCAATAAGATCATGGCTGATCTGATCCTAACCTCAAATCTTCTATCACTCTCCATCCCACCCGAACCCATGTGATCTCCCGGGAGAGGCGAAAAACCAGATAAAAAACCCAATGGCCAATTTGGGAGAAAAAATCTGGGAAATTCCTCTCCGACCCATCTAGGCAATCGAAACTCTTCCAGGAGATCACTCTGTCCCTATATTTTCTACAGTACTTACCTTCTGTAAAGGCGATCTCCACCCCAGCCAGGAACAGGAATAAAACCATCTCCTGAACTCTAACACAGAATTAGAACACAAGAAGTAGGAGCAGAACCAGGCTACACGGCCCCTGGGCCCGCTCCACTACCCACAGGGCCATGACCATTCCAAACCTAGATTCATGTCCAATTTCCTGCCCGCTCCCCGTAACCCTTAATTCCCTTTACTTCTAGGAAACTATCTATTTCTGTTTTAAATTTATTTAATGATGTAGCTTCCACAGCTTTCTGGGGCAGCAAATTCCACAAAACTACCACCCTCTGAGTGAAGAAGTTTCTCCTCATCTCAGTTTTGAAAGAGCAGCCCCTTATTTTAAGATTATGCCCCCTAGTTCTAGTTTCACCCATCATTGGGAACATCCTCACCGCATCCACCCGATCAAGCCCCTTCACAATCTTATATGTTTCAATAAGATCGCCTCTCATTCTTCTGAACTCCAATGAGTAGAGTCCCAATCTACTCAACCTCTCCTCATATGACCACCCCCCTCATCCCCGGGATTAACCGAGTGAACCTTCTTTGTACTGACTCGAGAGCAAGTATGTCTTTTCTTAAGTATGGACACCAAAACTGTATGCAGTATTCCAGGTGCGGTCTCACCAATACATTGTATAACTGCAGCAATACCTCCCTGTTTTTATATTCTATCCCCCTATCAATAAAAGCCAACATTCAATTGGCCTTCTTGATCACTTGCTGCACATGCATACTAACTTTGAGTTTCGTGCACCAGGACCCCCAGATCCCTTTGTACTACAGTACTTTCCAGTTTCTTGCCATTAAGATAATAACTTGCTCTATGATTTTTCCTGCCAAAGTGCATAACCTCACACTTTCCAGTATTGTATTCCATCTGCCAAATCTCTGCCCACTTACTTAGCCTGTCTATGTCACTTTGCAGGTTTTTTATGTCCTCCTCACTCACTACTTCCCCTCCCATCTTTGTATCATCTGCAAACTTTGATATGTTACACTCAGTCCCCTCCTCCAAATCGTTAATATAGATTGTTAAGAGTTGGGGACCCAGCACTGACCCCTGCGGAACACCACTAGTTACTGATTGCCAGTCTGAGAATGAACCATTTATCCCAACTCTCTGCTTTCTGTTAGAGAGCCAATCCTCCACCCACGCCAGAATATTACCCCCAATCCCGTGATTTTTTATCTTGAGCAATAATCTTTTGTGTGGCACCTTGTCAAATGCCTTTTGGAAGTCTAAATACACTACGTCCACTGGTTCTCCTTTATCCACCCTGTATGTTACTTCCTCAAAGAACTCAAGCAAATTTGTCAAACATGACTTTCCCTTCATGAAACCATGCTGAGTTTGTCCTATTAAATTATGTTTATCCAAATATCCCATTACTGTCTCCTTAATAATGGACTCTAACATTTTACCAACCACAGATGTTAGGCTAACAGGTCTATAGTTTCCAGCCTTCTGCCTACTACCCTTTTTAAATAAGGGTGTTACATTAGCAGTTTTCCAATGTGCCGGGACCTTTGCTGAGTCCAGGGAGTTTTGGAAAATTATTACCAATGCATCCACAATCCCTACCGCCACTTCCCTCAAGACCCTAGGATGTAAGCCATCAGGTCCAGGGGATTTATCTGGCTTGAGTCCCATTATTTTACCAAGTACCACTTCCTTAGTGATTTTAATCGTATTTAGCTGCTCTCCCCCTAGAGCCCCCTGTTTGTCCAGTGTTGGGATATTCTTAGTGTCCTCTACCGTAAAGACTGATACAAAATATTTGTTCAGCGTTTTTGCCATCTCCATGTTTCCCACCATTAATTTCCCGGTCTCATCCTCTAAGGGACCAACATTTACTTTAGCCACCCTTTTTCTTTTTATATAACTATAGAAACTTTTGCTATCTGTTTTTATATTTTTTGCTAATTTACTTTCATAATCTATCTTCCCTTTCTTAATCAATCTTTTAGTTATTTTTTGCTGTCTTTTAAAGACTTCCCAATCTTCTATCGTCCCACTAGATTTGGCTGCCTTATATGCCCTTGTTTTTAGTCGGATACTATCCTTAATTACTTTACTTAGCCACGGATGGCTATCTTTTCTTTTACACCCTTTTTCCCTCAGTGGAATATATATTTTTTGGAAGTTGTAAAATAACTCCTTAAATGTACACCACTGATCATGTACCGTCTTACCCTTTAATCTATTTTCCCAGTCCACTCTAATCAATTCCGCTCTCATACCTTCATAGTCTCCTTTATTCAAGCTCAGCACGCTTGTTTGAGATCCAACCTTCTCACCCTCTACTTGAATATGGAATTCAACCATGTTATGGTCACTCATTCCAAGGGGATCCTTTACTAGGACATTTTTAATTAATCCTGTCTCATTACACAGGACCAAATCTAAGGTTGCTTGCCCCCTGGTCAGTTCAGTTACATACTGCTCAAGAAACCCATCCCTAATACACTCAATGAACTCATCCTCAAGGCTGCTCTGCCCAATTTGATTTGTCCAGTTAATATGATAGTTAAAATCCCCCATAATTATAGCTGTTCCCTTATTACAAGCCTCAACTATTTCCTGATTAATACTCCGTCCAACAGAGTTGCAACTGTTCGGAGGCCTATAGACTACGCCCACTAGTGTTTTTTTCCCCTTATTATTCCTTATCTCCACCCAAACTGTTTCACTATCCTGCTCCTTTGACCCAATATCATTTCTCTGTATTATAGTGATTCCTTCCTTTATTAACATAGCCACCCCACCTCCCCTCCCTTCCTGCCTGTCCTTCCTGATTGTTAAATAACCTGGTATGTTTAATTCCCAGTCATGCTCACCCTGCAGCCATGTTTCTGTAATGGCCACAAGATCATACCCATATGTAGTTATTTGTGCTGTTAACTCATTCATTTTGTTACGAATGCTACATGCATTCAGATAAAGAACATTCAAATATGTTTTGTGACACTTAGTTCCTGTTTTTTCCCCTTTTACTACTTTACCTTTTACTCCATACCTTCTGTCCCTTCCTGACACGCTCTGTTTTTTAATTTACCCACTGCTACCTAAGTCTATGACCTTCTCTGTTGTCATTTCTGTTATTTGCACTCTAGAAACCTCCCCCCCACTAATTAGTTTAAAGCCCTCTCTACAGCCCTAGTTATATGATTCACCAGGACTCTAGTCCCAGCACTGGCCAAGTGGAGTCCGTCCCAATGGAACATCTCCCTCCTGTCCCAGTACTGGTGCCAGTGTCCCAAGAAGCAAAACCCATTTCTCCCACACCAGTCTTTGAGCCACGCATTTAACTCTTTAATTTTATTTATCCTAGCCAAATTTGCTCGTGGCTCAGAGATTATTACCCTTGAGGTTCTGTTTTTTAATTTGACCCCTAGCTGCTCATACTCCTTTAACAGAACCTTCTTCCTTGTCCTATCTACGTTGTTTGTACCAACATGGACCACGACAACTGGATCCTCCCCCTCCCACTCCAAGTTTCTTTCCAGCCCAGAAGAGATGTCCTTAACCCTGGCACCGGGCAGGCAACACAGCCTTCGGGACTCCCGCTCTTGACTGCAGAGAACCCTATCTATCCCCCTAATGATACTATCCCCTACCACTACAACATTTCTTTTTACTCCCTCCACTTGAATGGCCCCCTGTACCACGGTGCTGTGGCCAGGTTGCTCATCCTCCCTGCAGTCCCCGCTCCCGCCCTCACAGGGAGTAAGAACCTCAATCCTGCTTGACAAGAGCAATGGCTGCGGCTCCTTCAACACTACATCCTGGATCCCTGTACCTTCCTCACTCATAGTCACACCGTCCTGTCCCTGACCACGGACTACATCTGCAGTAATTAATTTCATAGGTGTGACCACCTCCTGAAACAGAGAGTCCAGGAACTTCTCCCCCTCCCTGATGTGTCGCAGTGTCTGAAGCTCGGTCTCAAGCTCTTTAACATGGAGCTTGAGTTCCTCTAGCAGCAAACACTTATCGCAAATGTAATCACCGTGAGCCTCAATGGGGTCCACCAGCTCCCACATTTCGCAACAGTGACACATCACCTGTTCACCCATATCTGTGTAATTAATTAAATTTCTTATTATTAGTTATGAAGACCCTCTGCCCCGATATAGATGATAATATTACACCACTATTTAATAGGACTTACCAACTTAAAGGTATAGAAGAGAAGGAAGAGGACCTACCAACCAGCTGATCACCAACCTCCCTCGTGAATGCTGTCTAGGGGACCTGTCCGGTTGAATTGTCTTGCTGCTCCACATCTGCAGTGTTGGATTAGCCTGAGAGTGGGAAGCAAAACAGAGCAAAAAGCACCCCCTCACCTCCCACTCGCCCGAGCTCTCCCACTTACCAAACTCTACTTACACTCAATGCGACCGCACTCAGCGCTGCCGCACTAAGTCCGCCCCTTTTTATACCCGGATTCTACTTCTGGTTTAAACTCCCCAACAGCTTAATTTACTCTAAAAAATTAAACTTACTTCAAATAATTCACTTTTTTACTCACTAAAATTCATCGAGTTGTGGCCAACCCACGCGGTTTTCACTTGATTGACCTTGTTGAGCCCACCCAGTGGGCTCAGCAGGCCAATTAAGGGCCACCCGGCAACAGGTGACGTTACAGATTGACATTTCATCTGTCAAGAGCTTTTGACAGATGAAATATCAGCGTTTGACAGCTCTTTGAAGCTGTCAATCACTGACAATCTGTACACTAAGTTAATTCCTTCCTCTCAGGCTGATTTAGAGATCTCTCCAGAACAGAAAGCTGAATGCTACAACTTTTGACAGCTCGCGGCCATTCTGCTTTCTGTGCCGGTGAGATGAGGGCTCCAGAGATCTGAAGGAAGGAAGGCTGTAAAGGTAAGTAAAGGTAATTAAACTTCTTTAAACACTTTACACACACCAAACACACTTACCTCTGCACTCATGCACTCATCACTCACCTGAACACCGGACATCTCGAACCCTCCAAGCCCTTCAGCCCGACGGTCCACCTTGCTAACTTGGCGTGGTTTGGAGCCGTCAGGAATCCCACACTTCAGGAATAAAAATAGGGATTAGGCTAAAAACTGTCTGTTAACTACCTGTTAACAGGCAGTTAATTGGCACTAATCCCCTTCCCGCCTCGGGGAGGTGGCTCCCAGCACAGGTCGGGTATCCGCCTCCTTTGAAACTGGCATGTAGGTGTGTTGGGGGCGGGATGGGTTCATGCCCCCCGATTTTGCAATTTTAGCCCCCCACATGCCTCCAATCCCGCCTCCATGGCCCAATGAAAATCCTGCCCTATGCCTCTATTAATAAAGCCCAGGATCCCATATGCTTTTTTAACGGCCTAGTCAACTTGTCCTGCTACCTTCACAGATTTGTGTGCAAACACCTCCAGGTCTCTCTGTACCTGCACCCCCTTTAGAATTTAGTTTATATTGCCTTTCCTCATTCTTCCTACCAAAATTTATCACTTCACACTTCTCTGCATTAAATTTCACCTGCCATGTGTCTGTCGATTTCACCAGTTGGTCTATGTCCTCCTCAAATCTCCTCATTGTTTACTACATTTCTGAGTTTTGTTTCATCTGAAAACTTTGAAATTATGCTCTGTATACCCAAGTCCAGATCATCATTAATATGTTTCAAAAAGAGCAGTGGTCTGAATAGCAACCCCTGGGGAATACCACTGTATACTTCCCTCCAGTCAGAAAAACAACAGTTCATCATTACTCTCTGCTTTCTGTTTATTAGCCAATTTCATATCCACACTGCCACTGTCCCTTTAATCCCAATGGGCTTTAATTTTCCTTACAAGTCTATTATGTGGTACTTTGTCAAAAGCCTCTTGAAAGTCCATGTTCACAATATCAATTGCACTACCCTCATCAACCCTTTCCATTTCTTCATCAAAGAACTCAATGAAGTTAGTGAAACAGGATTTGCCTTTAACAAATCCATGCTGACTTTCGTTAATTAGCCCAGTCTTTTCCAAGTGCCACTTAATTTTGCCCTGGATTAATGGCCCAGAAATTCGGGTCGGGGGCTTCCCGCTGGTGCAAGCCTCCGACCTGCACTTACTTAGCGCGACGGCCGTTGAGCTGTGGGCCCGCATGGGATTCCGATCCTGGGCCTCCTCCAACTGCCGGTGCGCAGTACTTGCGTATCCCAGGGGCGCAATTAGTTCGATGCATCCCCTGGGATCACGTGGGCCATGGAGAGCCAATGGTAGCAGGGAATGCTTCATTCATAAGTTTGACAGGAAGAGCTGTCAAACCTATAAATACTATAAGCCCCCAAACATCACTAAAACTTCAAATAAATTAAAAAAAATAAAATCACATTTTTAAAATAACTATAAATTACATGAGATAACTATTTTAAACAATAATTTAAATTTTTGAAAAAATTAATTACATTTTCTAATGGGACTAAAAATAAACTTACCTTTCTTTAAAGTATTTAAAAATAATAAACCTGTGGAAAAAATGTTTTAATTTTAATTAATTCACCACTTACCTTGTGCCTGCTTTTTAAAAGTGTAACTGCTGGAGACTTACACTCCCGGAGAACCCTGCAAAAAAAACGGAAGTTCCATGTGCACGCGCTGCCTCTCAGGCGCACTTGTTCCATCTGTCAACCCCTTCTTTCAGGGGAACGGAAGTGTCGGTTTCCCGCGCATGCACAATGCATGCACGAAACCGGCACTTTCGATGGGCCTACGTGAGAGTACCCCTTGCGTACTCACGCGTTGGGACCCGAATTTCTGGGCCATTATCTTTAAAAGTTCTCCCACCAAGGACGTTAGGTTGACTGGCCTGTCGTTGCTGCGTTTGCCCTCTTTGTGCCGATAATTGCACCCCAAATGGGGCGATACTGAATTTCTCCCCCGGGGCCTCAGTGAAACATGTGAAATTTGGCGAGGGACTCAATTTAATAATTAGGGTAATACGGGTTGCATATGCTTGCAACAAGGCCTCTTCATTTTGCTCAAAATTACCCATTGGAAAAATAGGCATCAAACGAGTCAGAGGCATGTGGTGAGGTGCTGAATTTTACAAACTACGCCTGCCACCAGTGATGCTCTGTGCTGCTGGCAGAACCTCAGAACAGCTGGGGTTTAAAGTCATCAACATAGCGAATAGATTACTGTTTAGTACTATAAATACTTACTCAAGCTGAAGCATTGAAAGGGAATTAGGTCGATTCCTGACTTAGTAGGGATTAGAGAGATGTGAATATGGTGCAGGAAATAAAAAATGGAAAATGGTTGGATACTGAAACAGGTCCTGGACAATATAGTATGCTTGATGGGCTGAATGGTTTTTTTCATTACTATAATAAGCTTACATGCAACTGACAGGGTATAGAGGCAGTGGAGAAGATTCTGAGTTGGGTAATGTACATGATTCCAGGTTTTAAATCATTGAGCTAGGAGGAGAGCCTAAGGAAGTTAAAGGTACCATTTTAAAACAATGAAACATAGAAACATAGAAGTTGGAGCAGGAGTAGGCCATTCAGCCCCTCGAGCCTGCTCCGCCATTCAATGAGATCATGGCTGATCATCCAAATTCAGTGCCCTGTCCCTGCCTTCTCCCCATATCCCTTGATCCCTTTAGCCTTAAGAAATATATCTAACTCCTTCTTGAATATATTTAATGAATTGGCCTCCACTGCCTTCTGTGGTAGAGAATTCCACAGGTTCACCACTCTCTGGGTGAAGAAATTCCTCCTCATCTCTGTCCTAAATGGCTTACCCCTTATCCTTAGACTGTGACCCCTGGTTCTGGACTCCCCGGCCATCAGGAACATCCTCCCTGCATCGAGTCTGTCTAGTCCTGTTAGAATTTTATAAGTTTCAATGAGATCCCCTCTCATTCTTCCAAACTCCAAAGAGTATAAGCCCAATCGACCCAATCTCTCCTCATACGTCATTCCTGCCATCCCAGGTATCAGTCTGGTGAATCTTCGCTGCACTCCCTCCATGGCAAGAACATCCTTCCTCAGATAAGGCGACCAAAACTGCACACAATACTCAAGGTGTGGTCTCACCAAGACCCTGTACAACTGCAGCAAGACATCCCTGTTCCTGTACTCAAACCCTCTCGCTACGAAGGCCAACATACCATTTGCCTTCTGAACCGCCTGCTGCACCTGCATGCTTACCTTCAGCAACTGGTGCACAAGGACACCCAGGTCTCGTTGCACTTCCCCTTCTCCCAATCTATTGCCATTCAGATAATAATCTGCCTTCCTGTTTTTGCCACCAAAGTGGATAACCTCGCATTTATCCACGTTATATTGCATCTGCCATGCTTTTGCCCAATCACCCAACCTGTCCAAATCATCCTGGAGTTTCTCGGCATCCTCCTCACAGCACACATGCCCACCCAGCTTTGTGTCGTCTGCAAATTTGGAGATATTACATCTAGTTCCCTTGTCTAGATCATTAATATATATTGTGAATAGTTTTACACGCTAATCTCTTATGCAGGACCTTATCGAAAGCCTTCTGAAAGTCCAAATACACCACATCCACTGGTTTTCCCTTATCTATTCTACCAGTTACATCCTCAAAAAATTCCAGTGATTAAGCAATCAATAATGTGGTAATAGGAAGGTATTTCGTGTGACATGCACAATGTTAGTCTTTTCCCATTCTTGCCAATTTTCTCCTCTTTCCTGAAGACATTTGAGTCCTCATTGGAATATAGGTCCAGGTACTGCAGCACCTTATGGTCACTTGCCCCACTGCCATCCCAGCTGAGATTAGCTAACTCAGCTTGCACTGGGAATCAAACCTGAGATACTCCTAGTTCTTATTGCTCATGGCATAAAATTCCCTGAGAGCACAGGCACGCCTAGGAAATTAATTTTAACTGTGAGAGGTGGATGTTAGTGACAAGTAGCAAGGAGACTTGTTGAACTCACAATTGCTTGAATGGGAAACCAATGCTGTAATTAGCAGGCTGGGAGAACAATCACAATCATTCTTCACAAGCTTATATTCTGTTTGACTTAAAAATATTGAAAACATTGTAAACATTGTAAGAAGACCATTTTAATTGAACTACTGTAGTTTTATTTATAGTTTTAAGATAAGACACATAAAGGCACTGCGAGCTATTTTCAAGGGTACTGTCTGAAGAAATACATATCAGTTATAGTACAACTGTTGAGGTATTGGGCCGAACATTTAGCTTGTGGGGTGGCGGGGGGCGGGGGGGGGGGGGTGCGGGATGGGGGTGGCGGTGGTGGTAAGGCGTAAAATGAGTGATATTGGCCTCCCATTATACACCCCGTTCGATTTTGCTTTCCAAATGTGATGTACAACAAAAGCCGATCTGATATTACCCGCTTTATGGCACTGCCAAAGTTGAACGCTCAGGCCATTGTTTTAGTTTTACTTTCATGAAGTTCTATTTTAGGTCAGAAGAAAGAAAAGCATACTTACTTCCCACTGGCACCCCACGTGTTTGAAGTTTGAGCTGTTTCACCAGAGCCCTGTAGTATTAAAATAAATCTATTTCAGACAGAAATTTCCAAATTTTTGTGTGCATGACAAGCCATTTTTGTGTGTTTTAAAATCAAATTTATTTAGAACAACAATATAGCTTGTCAAAAGCAATAGGAAATTAGGTGTAGCCGGGCACTAAAGGAGGATCTAGATAGGCTGAACGGCCTTCCTCACAGAATGTTAGAGCACAGAAACAGGCCATTCAGCTCGTCGGGTCTGCATTGGTGTTTTTCTTCACATCATCTAAACAAATCCCGCCCTCCTGTTTGTTCCCCATACTCATTAATATTCCCCTTTTTCAAGCAACTGATACCCATTTAAAAGAATTTATGGACTCAAACACAGTTTGTGGCAGTGAATTCCACATTCTAACTATCCTCTGTGCAAACACATTTTTTCCAACCTCCCCATTAACTCATTTTTGTGATTAGCTTAAGTTTTTGTTCTCTTCTTACCATCTCAGCAACCAGTGAAAATAATATTTCACTATTTACCTTCTATCACCTTATCATAACTCCTCATAATCTTAAAGACCTTTATCAGATCACCTCTTAACCTTCTCAGCTCTAGTGAATAAAGTCTTAACTTCTCAAGTCTCTCTTCATAACTGTAACCCCTGATTCCTGCCAATAACCAACTGAATCTACATCTTCCTATTGCTTTTATCTCCTTTCTTCAATGGGGACCCAGAACTACACAGAATACTCCAACAGTAGCCTAACTAAGTTCTTGTACAAGTTCAAGATTTCCTCTGGCTTTTGTATTCTATACCTCTAGATACAAACCAAAGGATTGTGCATTTTTCATCGCCTTATCTACTTGTACTGCCACCTTTATGACCAGTGTATCTGCAAAACAACGTCCCTCTACTTCTCTACTCCATTTAAAATCTTGACATTTAAGGTATATTTCCTTTCCCTATTTCTACTTCCAAAATGTAATAATTCACATTTATGTACATTGAACTGTATCTGCCACCTTTCCACCGATCCTGCTGCCCTACTTATGTCCTCCTGCAGTTCTTGACAATCCTCATTCCAATTTGCCTTACCCACAACTTGGTGTCATGAGCAAATTTTGAGATTTTTGATTTTTCATGATGGAGAATTAAATATATATCTGAGCAGAGACTTTCAGCCAGTTTACTGCTGATCTGCTTAAAGTGTCCTTGGGTGAAGCACTGTTCAGATGATTAAACTGCATGTGAGCAAAGTGCAGTACACAAAAGCCCCAGTGGTAGGGTAGTTGGTGCTTAGCAGCCCTCTCTCACCAATGACAACATGAGCCAGTTAATGTAAAAATCATAGCAAAGTCCATACAGAACAAATACACTGCCAAAGAGTTTACGCCTCCATTGTTGAATTAACTCTAGTTCTACAGTTAGGCTAATTCCTACTTAGTTGATTTAATTTCTTCCAAGGGAAAACTGTAACATTTTTCTTTGAAAGTTCATTAACAAAGCCTTGCCAGGTTTTCACAACAGCAGATTAAAAATAAAGTTACCAAAGTCACTCCCCTTTTTTGGATTGAAAACAAAGCGGTATTACAGAAAAAGAAAATAAATGGCAGTTTCAGCACATAGCCTGGTTTTCCAATAATTTTAACATTCACTTTTGTGATCATTACTGTTAAAAGCAACAGCAGAGAATAGTTGCCCATATTCCTTTAAACACCACATTCTTATATTTAATTTTACATTCCTTATATCAGATATGTGTTGGTTGTTCCCATGATATCACACACCTATTCCCTTCACTTGTACAATGACTTCATTATGACTTTAGTCACCTATCATTTTTTACAAAAGGAAACAGATCAAAAATGTACTTGCAGATTCTATGGCACAAAGTTCTACGATTCAGTTGTCACATAATCTGCTTTAAAATGACATTTGCTGTAGAAATTGGTTTTGCTGAACATCAGTCAAAAAATGTATTTTAAAATATCAATACCTCTTTTTGTCTAAAACTGCAGCAATGGCGGGTGTGTGACTGAGCTTTGAACTTGAGTGGTTGACTGCAGTACTGATGTGTGCACAGGTCCTTCTGATGCACAGCAGCGTGTGCAATACCACTGTTTATTACTTCTTTTCTGTTGCACTGAGGCCAGAGAGCAATAAAACATAGTTAATTTGGTCAGCGAGTCTTCTGTTAATGACTAAATGAAAAAACAATAAGGCCAATATTAAAAATGTGTGCCTCTGTTATAGGTGGCCCACAATTTTCTAATGAGCATGGCTGTGGGCAAGGCTCCTGAGCTAACCTGCATTTGTGAAAAATGGCTCGACTGCATATGAGAAGAAAATCAGTATTACTGATGCTTCAAATAGCATTTGCAGTTTAAATGTCATTTTCAGAAAATTGCTTTGAAATGGTGCAGCTTTTAATTTTCTTCTATCAAATTAGAAATATTTTACCAAAGGATTCCATTTCCTTTGATATAAAATCCCAGAGCCATCATTTATATTAGACACAGTAATAGCCTCTCAGGAAATGCATTACAGCTATCTCTATTAAGTCTTTTGATGGTTTTGGACTTGTGTGTACATACTTGCTCTAGATCAACTCAGGACTGCAAACATATCTGTGATTCACCTCTCACCGTCCCCTTGTTAAAAAAAACACAGAATCACTAACAGCCATGCACTAGACTCCCCAGGAAATTACCGTAATCCTTTATTTGGAGAAATGCCAAGTCTGAACAGAAGCCAAAAATAAATAAATTGAAAAACTAACATTCAAGCTATTATTCAATAACTCCAATTATATTCTCACAATGGAGTATCAGCTAGTGTTTATGAAGTAACAGAAGATTCAGAAAATGTAGCAAATATTTACCTTGAAATAGTTGATCAGGGCTTTAGAATACTTAACAGCATTGTCCCTCTTAAGTCTGAACATCCTCCAATAAAGGAGAGCCAAACAACGGTAACTGCAGAGATGAAAAGTAAAGATGTCAAAAACTGTGCTCAGATTTACAATCGGACAGCAATGGTGCATGCTCATAATCACATTTGTTAGTCTACATCTAAAAAAGGAAACAGTTCTATGAATTCAATAATCTTTGGCCGGAATTTTCACATTGCAGAGCATGTGGGTTTGGGTGTGGGTCGGCGGTTCAAAGTGCTGAAATTGACAGCATGTCGGGAACCCACCGTCATCCCGCCGACTTCCCAGCGCGCCATGGACCCGCTCGGGAGAGGCGGGCAACCTCATTGAGGTTTAGAGACCCTTAACAGCCTTTGTAACGCGAGGATTCAACTTTAACTGGTTGTGCACGGGATTCACGGACCTCGGGAAGCTCACCTGTGAAGGGGAGGCGGGAGCTCAGTCATTGTGCGACTTCATTAAGTGACAGCTGGAAAAAGCACGTCAAGACAGGCAGCTTACACTTGCTTCCTTGCCTAAGGGAAAGGCTCTTGCTGACACCATTTTGTGCAGAGATTTTGCTTTCAGGAGTTTGCAGGTGATTTCTACAACCTCAGAAGTCACTCTCACTACACTGGAGGATTATGCCTCTGATCTCCACTTTACCTGGCATCTATCAGATCAGCATGGGTGCTGCTTATGCTGTCTCACCTTGGACCTCAGATTCAGACCAAGATGAGCCCCAGCACCAACAACACCAGCCGCAGCAGCAACAACACCAGCAGCAGCAGCAACAACACCAGCAGCAGCAGCAACAACACCAGCAGCCTTCTCCTCACCGACCTGATGCTTCAGAGAGGGGATCAACACAGGGGTGCACGGACCACAGGTGATACCCGAACACAGGGTCTACAGGCAGAGGATAAGCTTCTTGGACATGAATGAACAGCAGTGCTTCAGGAGGCTCAGGCTATCACACCAGGTCGTGGCAGACACTTGTAGCTTGCTGGAAGAAGACCGGCTGCCCAGAGGTCCTGGTGGACACGCCTTACCAGTGGTCGTCAAAATCACCACCGCCCTCAACATCTTTGCCTCAGGCTCCTTCCAGGGATCTGCAGCAGACATTTACAGGATCTCGCAGTTGGTTGCCTATAAATGCATCACCCAGGTGACCGATGCCATGTTTCACAAGTCAGCCCCCTATGTAAATTTTGCCACTGATGAAGCCAGTGTTACTGAATGGATGCTCAGCTTTGTGGCTCTGGCTGGCTTCCCACAGGTGCAGGGCATCATCGACTGCACACATGTGGCCATCAAGGCACCCTCAGATCACCCAGGAGTGCTTGTGAACCAGAAGGCCTTCCACTTCTCCATGTGCAGCTCGTCTGCAACCATAAAAAGATCATCATGCATGTGTGCGCCAGATTCCCAGGGAGCTGTCATGACTCTTTCATCCTGCACCAGTCCACCCTCCCTCAACTCTTCACACCTCCGAACAGACTTACCGTCTGGCTGCTTGGAGACAAGGGCTATCCACTGAAGACGTGGCTGCTGACATCCTGAAGGAGTCCAAGCACTGAGGTCGAGGAGCACTATAATGAAAGCCACATGTCCACCAGATGTGTCATAGAGCAGACAATAGGGATGCTGAAGATGCGTTTCAGATGCCTTGGCAGATCTGGAGGAGCCCTTCAGTACGCACCAGCCAGGGTCTCCAGAATCATCGTGGTCTGCTGTGCACTGCACAACATAACGCAGCAGCAAGGATTAGAGCTGCAGTAACAGTAAGGTGCATAGTGCACAGCCTCTTTGGAGGAGGAGGAGGAACAGGTAGCACACGAGGAGGAGGAGGAGGAGCAAACTGAGGTGGAGCCAGCAGCAGCGCACATTGCTGCCCGGGAGGCCTGGGATGGCCTCATAATGGTCCGATTTACTTAAGTTGCACCAGTGCACCTATACGGCTCTCAGATGCTGTACCAACTTCCCCCTCTCCACCACCACCACCAAGCAGTCCTAAAATGACCAAACCATTTCTGTCAACCAAACAAACATTGCTCGAGGTTAAGTAATGTCTCACCATTCAGTTCAAGTGACAAAGCCACTTCCCAGGTAGCAGGCAAAATTGGACAAGATGGGAAAGTAGTGCAAAGAAATAAATTTATGTGCATCATAAATAGAACTGAAACTTAACACTAACATGTAGACAAACACCCATGTGCATACCCTTATGCATCTACGATTGTGTCATTTTTTTTCCAAGTGCTTCTACGAGGTGCAATCCCTGTGGCTTCAGCAGAGGTAGAGGCAGGCTGCTCACTTCCCTATTCTGACTGCTTAGACACTTTTGGCAGATGTCCTCTGGGTTTTGGAGCCTGTGAGGGCCCTGCCAAAGGCTGCTCCTGCAACTGTGCAGGGGCAGACTCGGCCATCGGGATCCAAGGCAGCATGTGGGGCTCTGACTGAGGGGGAGGCAATGGGGGAGAAGTGGGAATGCTTTGAGCAGAGCTCTCACTTCCATGTTCCCTCTCACCATCATCGTTCTTATGGACCACCTGCACTTCCCTGCTAGCAAGCAGCTGCACAGCACCTTGCTGCACATCAGTGAGGAGATGAACGCCCAAGTCTATGTTGGTATCTCTCCTTGAAGATGAGGTCAATGAGAGTCTGCAATCTGTTGTTCACAGCAAGCATGTTCTCGTTCGACTGGTGCATTAGCTGCTCCATGCAGGAGGCCATCCTTTCCATGGAAGAGCACATTGGGCCAGAAATTCGGGTCGGGGGCTTCCCGCGGGTGCAAGCCCCCGACCTACACTTACCTAGCGTGCCGGCAGTTGACCTCTTGGCCTGCGTGGAATTCCTCTCCGAGGCCTGTCCCAGAGGCCGGCGCGCTATGCTGGCGTGTCCCAGGGGCGTAGTTAGTGCGAAGCGTCCCCTGGGATCACGTGAGCAACAGGCAGCCAATCGGAGCAGGGAATGCTCCATTCATAAGTCTCGACAGATAGACCTGTCAAAACGTATAAATGCTGAGGCTGTAAAACTGTACTTTACCTTCAAATAAATTTTAAAAAAAATCACACTTTGTAAATAAACTATAAATGACATTAAATAACTATTTCAAACAAAAATTTAAATTTTTGAAAAAAATAATTTTATAAAAAAAACGGGGCTAAAAATAAACTTACCTTGCTTTAAAGTATTTAAACGTAAAAAACCTGTGGAAAAAATGTTTTAATTTAAAATAATTGACCACTTACCTTTGAAAATGAAGTCCTTACGGCTGCTTTTTACATTTCTAAAATGTACAGACTTACCCGCACGTTAAAACCTGAAAAAAAAAGGAAGTTCAACGCGCACGCGCAGACTCCCGCGCGCACGCGTTCGACCTCTGAACCCTTGGTTCAGAGGATCGGAAGTGCCGGTTTCCCGCGCATGTGTAGTGCATGCAAGATTCCGGCACTTCCATCGGGTCCACGCGTGAGTACTCCGTCCGTGCTCACGCGTTGGGACCCGAATTTCTGGGCCATTGTCAACATCGCATGCAATATGGTGCTGCTCATGTTGGAGATGGACTCCTCCATTCTCTGGACAATCGCACACATCGCGGCTGGAAAAGCTGCCAGAGCCTTGTGCATTTGTTGCTGCTCTTCCAAGATCAACCTTTTTGTCGACGGCTCCCGAGGCTCAGCATCTGCATCCAGCTGAGCAGAGCTTGGAGCATCCTGCACCCTCTGGCAAGGACTCTCCACTGCTGTCCCAGTCTCCACCATCTGCTCTTGCTCACTTGTGATGTGTGAGACACCAGGTGACAACACAACTCTATGTCTCGCAGGGCCCACCGACATGCAGGTATCTGCGCTGGTGCTGGGTGCACCCTCAGAGAGTGGAGCTTCCTTTGAGGAGTCGTCTTCCCCCTCCGACTGGACGGTGGGGGGAGAGGCAGGGGGCACTTGATGGACCTGTGGGAGATTAAAGAGATGAATTAGAAGTCTTGTGATAAGAATGTGTAACGTTACCATTATGACATTTCACTGGCTGCTGACATCAAGTCACCACGAGTGGCTGTTTATGCCATGTGGCTGTATGATATTTAAAACTGTCACCAGGTTGTTGGGAGGTCCCCCTCTCTCTATCTCCCACCACCAGCAGCTCTGCAATTCGACTTATTTGTCGTACCTCCTCCTCTGCTGGAGTCAATGTGCTGTAAATTGGAGGGCCACCTCTGGTTCTCTGTCTCTCCCGGATGTTCTGCGCTCTCCTGCAAGGAGGGAAAGAAGTGAACTTTGAGTGAGAGTGAAGGAATGAGTGTAAGGGATGGATGGGCTACATCTGTAGAGGGTGACTATGAGGGAGTGGCGTGACATTGCCAAATAGCCTCCTTCTGTGATGTTACTTCCTATGATTGCATTAGGATGAGGGTGAGTGTCAGTGGTGGTAAGTCATATGGGGATGCGAGTAGGTGCATAGAGAGTGAGGGATGGGTGCACCTTGCAAGTTAGGTTGGTGTGAGGAATGATGTGCAGGAGTAGGCTTGGGAAGGCAGAGTGATGGGGTTGGGGTGTCACACCCATCAGGATGTAGGTGAATGTGGCATTGCACTCACCTTTCCTGTCCTCATGAGATCATTAAATCTTTTGCGGCACTGTAAACAGGAGCGGCTGACTACATCCCTGCTGCTGACCTCCTCGGCGATCTCCAGCCATGCCCTCTTGGTCTCAGTGGATGGTCTCTTGTGCCTGTCTCCAGGGAACAGGATGTCCCTGCCTGCTTGAAATCGCTGGAGCAGGACTTCCACAGATGAGTCCGAAAATCTGGGTGCTGCCTCTGCCGTTGGAACTCCATGCTTCCGTCAAGCCTCAGATCGAAAATCTTTTGTGTCTCACCAACAGCATTTCTCCCAAAGACCTGTGACCCTCCTCCAACAATCTTCAAGTGTGATGCGTGGAAGGCCCCTTTAAATATCTGAGGCGAGTCATTGATAACATCATCAGACCCGCTCCATTTAATTGGCTGGGAAACCCGCATGCCTAACTCAACTGATCTAATTCAGTTAAAGACAAAGTGGACAGCACGCTGCCGAGAGGTTCGTGAGGCCAACCCGCTACGCGGCCCCTCCTGCACCCGACTCGCCTCACAGGTAAAAATTCCGGCCTTTGTCTCCAATCCAAAGCATTTTAAAATCACTACTGTAACTTCTTAGAAACAGCCTCTTTCACACCCACAAATAAAAAAAGAAAAACACAATGACCCTGTTAGATCCGTGTATTAATGGAGACACGGAATGCAGGAGTTGATTTAACAAGTGTTTACTGAACAAAGTCTGGAGGTGAACTAACTACACAAGACGCTACACAGGCTTATATACCCGAGTGGTCACTACTGGTACTACAGTATACAGGGGCTTCAAAAACATAGTTCCTCTTAAAGGTACATACACTACAATTCCTCCCCTTTTAGATAAATAGAACATAACATTTTAAGTAATCATTAAATAACATTTTTACAAGAACAATAATATACACATTTGCTGAAGTTAATCAATTACAAATTCAGTCTCTCTGGAGGCTTCCTGACTCGGTCCGGATAACGCCTCGGTGGTGTAGTAGGTTCTTTTGGCAAGGTCAATTCGGCTTCAATGCCAGTGTCGGGTTCATCTGGTTCCAGTATCACTGGATCGGAGGTAGATACTATGGGTATCTCTGCTTCATCACTAGGCGTATAGAGTTGTGGTGTAGGTTGTCCTTTTTCGGATGACTCTATGATCTGGTCAGCATGGCGCCTTATTATGCTTTCTCCAATGTCCACGGTATACATCAGCGGTCCTAGTCGTGTGCAAATAGTTCCAGGCTGCCATTTCTCGGTACGGTAGTCCCGGGCCAAAACTGGTTGACCTATCTGGAAGGTTCTAGTTGGTCTTTCATTCATGCTTTGAAATTGCCGGTTCTCTACGTCCCTTCTGACGTTTGGCTTGACCAAATCCAGCCGGCATCTTAGGCTTCTATTGAAAAACATCATGGCGGGGGTTTGGTTTGTAACCACATGTGTTGCATTCCTGTACACAAACAAGAAGTTATCTACCTTATGTTGTAGATTTATGTCTTCATTACCCATGGCCTTTATGGCCTTCTTGAAGGTCTGGACAAACCTTTCAGCCAATCCATTGGTGGCAGGATGGTATGGGGCGGACGTGTAGTGCTTAACCCCATTGTTTTTTAAGAACTTCCTGAATTCTTCGGATACAAATTGCGGTCCATTATCAGAACAGATCTGTTCAGGCAGCCCATTCCTGGCGAATATGGTCCTTAATACTGTGATGGTTTTTTCCGTGGTGGTGGAGGACCTCTTTATTACCTCCGGCCACTTGGAGTGTGCATCCACTGCGATTAAGAACATTGAGTCCATAAATGGACCAGCAAAGTCGATATGTACCCTTTGCCATGGAGATGAGGGCCACTCCCATGGATGTAGAGGGGCTTGTGGTGGGGCGTTTTGGACCTTCTGGCATCCTAGACAGCTCTTGGTCATTTCTTCGATGTCTCCATCGATACCTGGCCACCACACAAACGCTCTGGCTAAGTTCTTCATTTTCACTCCACCCAGATGCCCCTCGTGAAGCTCCTTTAGCACTCTATCCTGGAGTTTGGGTGGAATCACCACTCTGGATCCACACATCAAGATTCCTCGGCACACTGACAGCTGTTCTCTTCTTTGCGAGAATGCTGGCAACAGTGGTTCGCCATGTGCTGGCCATCCCTTCACCGTTAAATCGTAGACTCGTGAGAGAGTCGGGTCATTTCGCGTTTCCTTTTCAATGGTAGAATTTGTCACCGGTAGACATTCCACTATGGTCGAGTGGAACATCTCCACTGGGTCCACTGTAGGCGCCTCTTCCACCGTTGGCAACGGTAGGCGCGAAAACCCGTCAGCATTCCCATGCTGTTTTGTTCCTTTGTATTCTATGTCATATTGGTGTGCCCCTAGGAAAAGGGACCACCTCTGTAGCCTTTGTGCTGTCATAATGGGAACGCCCTTTTTAGGGTTGAATATGGAGACGAGGGGTTGATGGTCAGTCAACAAGGTAAATTTTTGTCCGTGTAGGTAATGGTTGAATTTCTTCACTCCCCATACCAGGCTGAGTGCCTCCCTGTCGATCTGGGCATAGTTACGCTCAGCTGAGTTCAATGAGCGTGACGCAAAAGCTATCGGCTGCTCCGAGCCATCAGGGAATCTATGCGATAATACCGCTCCCACACCGTAAGGGGATGCATCGCACGCCAGTCTGATTGGCAGTGATGGGTTGTAATGAGCCAACACTTCCCTGGACGTGATCAAGCCTTTGCATTTATGGAAGGCAGGTTTACAGTCTTCGCTCCATTTCCAAACTACTCCCGTTTGTAGCAGTGCGTTAAGAGGGTGCAGAACCGTCGACAAGTTTGGTAAAAATTTATGATAGTAATTTACTAATCCCAGGAACGACCTTAATTGTGAGACATTTTCAGGCGCTGGGGCCTTTACGACCGCTTCAATTTTTTCAGGTGACTTATGCAACCCTTCTTCGTTAATGACATGGCCACAATATGATATTTGTTTCTGGAAAAATTCGCACTTGGGGCGATTTGCTCATAGGCCCCGTTCTCTCAGCCTCGTGAGCACCTGCTCCAAGTTGTCAAGGTGCTCGTTGTCGTTTTCTCCTGTTACAAGGATGTCGTCTAGGTAGCATTGAGTCCCCGGAATCCCTTGCAGGACTTGCTCCATAGCTCTTTGCCAGATAGCCAGAGCTGATGCCACTCCGAAAACCAGTCGATTGTACTGGTACAGGCCTTTGTGTGTGTTTATCGTGAGATACTTTTTAGAGGCCTCCTCAACCTCCATCTGTAGATATGCCTGTGCTAAGTCAATTTTGGTGAAACATTTCCCTCCGGATAGTGAGGCGAAAATATCTTCTATCCTCAGAAGAGGATACTGTACCGTGTGAAGAACCGGGTTTACAGTCACCTTGAAGTCCCCACAGATGCAAACTTTTCTCTGTTCTTCAGATTTATCATTATTCAACGTTTTCTTCATGACCGGGACGATGGGTGTTGCCTACTCGCTCCAATCTACCTTGGATAACACGCCTGCTTTTTCAAAATTCTCCAGCTCTGCCTCGACGGCTGGACGAATTGCGTATGGCACCGGCCTTGCCTTAAAAAACTTGGGAATTGCCGCATCTTCCACTTTTATTGAGGCGGTGGTGCCTTTCAGGGTTCCTAGTTCCTGTTGAAACATTTCTTTGGCGTTAGCCAAGATTTCTTTTAATCGTCCAGGTATGACGTCATCATCGTTTTTTTTCTTACTGGTCACCGTCAGTGCCTGAATGGAGTGCCAGTCTAAACGTATCTTTCTGATCCATTCACGTCCCAACAACGGTGGAGCACCCTCTTGCAGAACGTATAAATACAACTTCTGTATTTCCTTGCCATTGTATACAACAGGCACCCTTATTTTCCCTCTGGGGTATACTTTCTGCACCGTATATGTCTTCAAGATAATGGATGTGTCTTTCAAAGGTATATGCGGAAATAGCCGCTCGTAATCCCGTCGACTCATGACGGTCAGAGCTGATCCTGTATCTAGCTCCATTTTGACTGGGGACCCCGCTATCGTGAGGGTAACCCAAATGGTCTGGTAATCTTCTTTGGCAATTACATTATGTAATTTGAGACAGCTTAGTCTCTTGTTTCCGGAGTCGCTATTGCTCTTCTGGTCTTCGGAGCTACTGCCCGTCATCATTTGTACCTTTCTGTACTTTTCCTTATTGACCTTTTTACTGTCAGCGGATTTCTTTCCAGATCTGCATACACGTGAAATGTGTCCCATCTTTCCGCATTGCCTGCATGCTTTGTCCTTGAACCAGCAGTCCTTCTGGTCATGGGTGGATCTGCCGCAGCGATAACATCTCTCGAAACCCTGTGTCATTTCATGGGTGCCGAAGTCCTGTGGCTTTTGCTGTATCTCTGCAGCTCCTCTTGCTGCTGCTTCGTATGATACAGCCACACTGAAAGCCTTGTCCAGTGTCAAATCTTTCTCAGAATGTAGTCTTTTCTGTGTTCCTTCGCTTAGGAGACCGCAGACGAATTTGTCTCGTAGATAATCTGCCAGTCCTGCCGCGAATTGGCAGTGCTTTGACAGCTTTCGTAATTCGGTGAGGTAATCAGCGTTACTTTCATTCTTGTGCTGATTCCTCCTGAAGAATTTGAATCGTTCCGCTATCAGCAGCGGTGTTGGGTTTAAGTGCTCCTGTAAGGTATCAACAATCTCCTTAAAATTCTTGTCCATCGGTTTGGCTGGAGTGATCAAGTTTCGTAACAGCCCGTATGTCCTTGCGCCCATCAGATTTAGAAGTACCGATGCCTTTTTATCATCCGCTACTTCATTCGCCTTGCAATATACCTCCACTCTTTCCACATATGTGGTCCAATCTTCTATATCACTATCGAAAGCAGTAATATTGCCAGTCTTCGGCATCTTGAAAATCTAAAATGGCGCTTCCTGCGCTTTTCCTCCATCCCCGATGGATCAAAATGGCGCCTCCCACGCTTTTCTTTCTTCCCCGCCGAGTTAAGATGGTGCCTCCCGCACTTTCCCGCCGCTGCCGCTGCTGCCAACGCTGTTCTCCGTGGTTCCCGTTGCGACCTGCAGCTTTTCGCGGTATTTCTATTTTTTTTTAATATATCGCTTCAATAGTTTCTCCGTTACTTGGAGAACCGTTCCCGTCGTGGAGCGGACCCTCTGGAACTTTCCCCTCCCTCTGCTCGGTCCGAACGCCGACCTGCTTTGCAGCACCGGCCGCGCCCTGAGTGCTCCACTCTCTCTCTCTCTTTGCTTCTGCTTCCCGACTCACTGCCCGGCCCCGTTGCAGAGCCACCCGATCGAGCTCTAGCCTGCCGCAGCCCAGGAAGGATCAGTGCACTACCTGCCACCAGCCCGTTTAGCTGGTGAAACCACAGTTTTTTGTTTTTTTTTGCTTCTGGCTTCGACCTTCGTCTGAGGAATCGATCCCCTTGAGGTGCTGCCGAATTGCAGGTAAGTTCGTTTCTAACTCGTCGCCACTGTTAGATCCGTGTGTTAATGGAGACACGGAATGCAGGAGTTGATTTAACAAGTGTTTACTGAACAAAGTCTGGAGGTGAACTAACTACACAAGACGCTACACAGGCTTATATACCCGAGTGGTCACTACTGGTACTACAGTATACAGGGGCTTCAAAAACATAGTTCCTCTTAAAGGTACATACACTACAGACCCGGATTTTGCTGTAATATTGGCATGGATTTTCCGGGGCCTATGACTGCATACGCGATGCGTAAGTACCCCGCAAATTCTGAGTTTACGCATGGGCTGCGCATGCACGAAAACCCGGAACTTGTCCATTTCCCGGGGATGCAGAGGATCTGTCAAGAAGATTCCGCATCCCTGGGAAATGGACATCCGCTGGTGGAGAGTTGGGCTATTTGCCCAACTCTTGCCCAGCGAGTGCCCATGAAACTTACACCTGGTAAAAGCAGGTATAAGGCCTTCTTTTACCAGTGTAAGGGTGAAAATAAATATTAAAATAAAAGTTTTAAAATCATTTTAACATTCAAAAACCTTTAAAGTTAGTTTGTGTTATTTTTGGCCCCTTAAAAAATGTTTACATTTATTTTTCAAAAGATTACATTTTTGTTTTAAATGTTTAATGAAATAGTATTTTAATTAATTTTAAACATGTAATGACTTTTTATTTCAAGGTTGTGTACATGTGTTTTTTGGGTGATTCCTATTAAGCTTATGGGGATTCCGTACGTAAATAGAATCCTCATAAGCATAATGGGGATCCCCTTTCTGATTGATTGGGCCAGGCCATGTGATCCAAGGGACGCTTGTGAACCGCTTGCGCCACTGGGATATGTGGGCCTCTACACAGGCCTATGCATAGAGGCCCAGGACCGCGAGTATCCGTGGATCCAGGACCATCAGGTAGGTGCGTAGATTTATTGCGGTTTGGAGGTATCCACCAACAGGAAGCCGCCAACCGCAAATTCAGGCCCAATAATAAAGCGCTTGTCATTATTTGAGGGTAAATATGACAGCAACTTCTGGCGTCCGCACATGCACAGTTAAACATGGAAATCCAGAAATTGCTGTCGGAGATACCATGTGCGTCCACAGAGTACACTGTATCCAGTAATAATGTGAGAGGCCAGTGCCGGGAGGAGCAGGGAGCAGCGGTACAGTGAGTACTTAAACTCACTTTTGTGGGCTTTTTTACAGAGGCTTACCAATCTCACAGACCAGTGGTGGCATTCCGGAGCCATGTCACGATTCAAAAATGACGCGGGCAAGAGGAAGCAGCTGATTGGGTGAGTACGGCCAGGTGAGTATTTATACTATATAGTTTGACAGTTAAGATTAATAGTTTATAAAATTTAGAAAGTCTTAATTTGTATGGTTATAGTTTCTAAGGTCTCTGTTGTGTATCGAGGAGTGCTAGTAACCAAGGGCCCTTGAGTATATCATTTAATTGTAGTGTAATTAGTGGTATTGATTTGATTTAATTTAATTTAAAATAATTAAAGGGTAAGTCATGGCAGCACAGCTCGGCCCGTGGCATGCTCCTCCTGCGCTATGTGGGAAATCAGGGACACGATGGGCCGAAGGGCCTCTTTCTGTGCTGTAAAACTCTATGACCATGTGTGTGGGAAGTGTATCCGGCTGCAGCTACTGACAGACCGCATTGTGGCGCTGGAGCTGCGAATGGATACATACTGGAGCATTCGCGATGCTGAGGACATCGTGGATAGCACATTTAGGGAGTTGGTCACACCGCAGGTAAAGGCTGCACAGGCAGGAAGGGAATGGGTGACCACCAGGCAGAGTAATAGGTGCAGGGGTCCCCTGTGGCCATCCCCCTCTCAAACAGATATACCACTTTGGATATTGTTGAGGGAGATGGCTTATCGGGGGAAGGCAGCAGCAGCCAACTTCCTGGCACCATGGGTTGTTCTGCTGCACAGGATGGGAGGAAAAAGGGGAGAGCTATAGTGATAGGGGATTCTATTGTAAGGGGAATAGAGAGGCGTTTCTGCGGCTGCAAATGAGACTCCAGGATGGTATGTTGCCTCCCTGGTGCAAGGGTCAAGGATGTCTCGGGGTGGCTACAGGGCATTCTGGAAGGGGAGGGTGAACAAGCAGTTGTCGTGGTGCATATAGGTACCAACGATATAGGTAAAAAATGAGATGAGGTCCTAAAAGCTGAATATAGGGAGTTAGGAGGAAAATTAAAAAATAGGACCTCAAAGGTCATAATCTCAGGATTGCTACCAGTGCCACGTGCAGAAATAGAAGTAGAAATAGAAGGATATTTCAGATGAATACGTGGCTAGAGAAATGGTGCAAGGGGGAGCGATTCAAATTCCTGGGACATTGGAACCGGTTCTGGGGGAGGTGGGACCCGTACAAACTGGACGGTTTGCACCTGGGCGGGACCGGGTCCGATGTCCTAGGGGGAGTGTTTGCTAGTGCTGTTGGGGAGGGTTTAAACTAAATTGGCAGGGGGTTGGGAACCTGTGCAGGGAGACAGAGGAAAGGGAAGCAAGGATAGAAACAAAAGACAGGAAGGAGAAAAGCAAAAGTGGAATGCAGAGAAATCAAGGGTGTAAATCAAACAGGGCTACAATAAATAATAATTCTAACAGGACTAAGAATGCTAAAAAAACAAGCCTAAAGGCTTTGGCCTAGAAATTCAGTTGTTAGCGCCAGCCGCTAGCGCCTTAGGAGGAGGAGAAGTGGGGCGCTAAGCGGCTAGCACCCGGGCGCGGCGCGATCTGCGCCTCTTACGAACTTCACTCAAGATTTAGCGGCGGTGCAAAACCGCAGTGCCCGCTCAACTGCGCGCGCAGATCCTGACGTCATTTCATGGTGCAACGCCCTTGGTGCGCCCCAAACCGGAACTTCAGTGGCGCCGCCCTTCTGTGCGCCTGGCGCCCCCAGCGACTGGTAGAGGGGAACGGTTCCCAGTCGCTGCGGGGCGCGGGGGGCGCTATTTAAAGGGGACTCCTCTTGCATTATAAGTGGCAGCCATTTTGTGCCAATCCTTCTGTGTGAGAGACGGATATTTGGAGAGAGACAAAGGGAGAGAGCATTTTGCTTTGACTCAGTGCTTGCACAGATACTTCTGGCTTCAGGCCAGAGCTTTGCACTTGGATTTAACTTTCAGTGCCATAGCCTTGAGTCGCCACATATAATGGGGGCTGCAATGGGTGGAAACGTTGGGCTTCTCCATTGCATTCAAAGGGCTCAGAGACGCTGTGAGAGAGTGCCAGTCAAGGCCAGATGGAGAAAGGCCAACAGGCGTTGGCACAGGAGGCCTTACCCACCCAGGGTATACTGCCAGCAGTTCTCATATCTGAACATGTCTGAGGAGCAGTGTGTTCGGAGGCTGCGATTCAGAAGGGAGGTGGTCACTGAGATCTGCCACCTGCTTCGTGGAGATCTGCAGCCACAGCTGAGGAGCAGGACGTCTCTGTCGGTGGCAGTGAAGGTGACGGTGGCTCTCAAGTTCTATGCCACCGGCTCCATCCAATCCGCTACTGGGGACATTGCCAACATCTCCCAGTTCGCGGTACATTGCTGCATCCACCAGGTGACCAATGCCCTTTTCAGAAGGAGACATCAGTTCATCTTCTTCCCCATGACCCTGGACAAGCAGCAAGAGCGTGCGATGGGATTTAGAAGAATAGCGGGCTTCCCCATGGTCCTGGGCGTAGAACTGATGAACCAGCAATGGGCAGGCCTTGCTTCAGGGCTGCAGTGTGCAGGGCATGGCAGCCAAACAAATCGGCCCTCCCCCTTTAAGAGCTGACCGGCACCAGCATGTCTGCCTTCAATCAGCAACTCGCCGCACCTGCGCTGCACCCGCCCTCGGTGTTAGCACCTTGGCTGCCGGCTTAGCGCCTTATGATAGTCGTGCATCGCCTGCTTTAGCGCAGCAGCAACCTCTTGGGGCGACGCAACTCAATTTCAGCGAAGGTGGTGCTAAGTTGCGCCGGGCGTTAAATTTAGCGAATGCCCGGCTGTAGCGCCCCAAACGTGGCGATACTGAATTTCTAGGCCTTTGTGTCTTAATGCGAGGAGCATTCGTAATAAGGTGGATGAATTAGCTGTGCAAATAGATGTAAATGGATATGATGTAATTGGAATTACGGAGACATGGCTCCAGGGTGACCAAGGCTGGGAATTCAACATCCAGGGGTATTCAATATTCAGGAAGGACAAGGAAAAGGGAAAAGGAGGTGGGGTAGCATTGCTGGTTAAAGAGGAGATTAACACAATAGTAAGGAAGGATATTAGCTCTGATGATGTGGAATCTGTATGGGTAGAGCTGAGAAATAACAAGGGGCAGAAAACGTTAGTGGGAGTTGTATAAAGACTCCCAAACAGTAATGCTGAGGTTGGGGATGGCATTAAACGGGAAATTAGAGACGCGTGCAATAAGGGCACAGCAGTTATCATGGGTGACTTTAATCTACATATAGATTGGGCTAACCAAATTAGTAACAACACTGTGGAGGAGGAATTCCTAGAGTGTATATGGGATGGTTTCCTAGACCAATATGTCGAGGAACCAACTAGAGATCAGGCCATCTTAGAATGGGTATTATGTAATGAGAAAGGATTAATTAGCAATGTTGTTGTGCGAGGCCCCTTGGGGAGGAGCGATCATAATATGATAGAATTCTTCATTAAGATGGAGAGTGAAGTAGTTGACTCAGAGACTAGGGTCCTGAATTTAAATAAAGGAACCTACGATGGTATGAGGAGCAAGTTGGCTAGGATGGATTGGGGAATGTTACTTAAAGGGTTGACGGTGGATAGGCAATGGCAAACATTTAAAGATCGCATGGATGAACTACAGAATTTGTTCATCCCTGTTTGGCATAAAAAAAAATAAAAAAGGTGACTCAACCATGGCTAACAAGGGAAATTAGGGATAGCATAAGATCCAAGGAGAGGACATATAAATTGGCCAGAAAAAGCAGCAAACCTGAGGATTGGGAGCAGTTTAGGATTCAGCAAAGGAGGACAAAGAGATTAATTAAGAGGGGGAAAACAGAATATGAGACTAAGCTTGCAGGGAACATAAAAACTGATTGTAAAAGCTTCTATAGATATGTGAAGAGAAAAAGATTGGTGAAGTCAAGCGCAGGTACCTTGCAGTCAGAATCAGGGGAATTTATAATGGGGAACAAAGAAATGGAAGACCAATTAAATACATACTTTGGTTCTGTCTTCACAAAGGAGGACACAAATAACCTCCCAGAGATGTCGGGGAACATAGGGTCTAATGAGAGGGAGGAATTGAATGAATTCAGTATTTGTAGGGAAATGGTGTTAGGGAAATTGACGGGATTGAAGGCTGATAAATCACATGGACCTGATAATCTACATCCTAGGGCACTTAAGGAAGTGGCCCTAGAAATAGTAGATGCATTGCTGGTCATCTTCCAAAATTCTATAGACTCTGGAATAATTCCCATAGATTGGAGGGTAGCTAATGTAACCCCACTATTTAAAAAAAGGTGGTAGAGAGAAAATGGGGAATTATAGACCGGTAAGCCTGACATCAGTAGTGGGGAAAATGCTAGAGTCCATTATAAAAGATGTAATAGCAGAACACTTGGAAAGCAGTGACAGGATTGGACAAAGTCAATATGGATTAACAAAAGGTAAATCATGCTTGACAAATCTACTGGAATTTTTTGAGGATGTAACTGGTAGAATAGATAAGGGAGAACCTGTATTTGGGCTTTCAGAAGGCTTTCGATAAGGTCCCGCATAAGAGATTGGCGTGCAAAGTTAAAGCACATGAGATTGGGGGTAAGGTACTGACTTGGATAAAGAACTGGTTGGCAGCCAGGAAACAAAGAGTTGGAATAAACGGGTCTTTTTCCGAGTGGCAGGCAGTGACTAGTGGGGTACCGCAGGGATCGGTGCTAGGACCCCAGCTATTCACAATATATATTAATGCTCTAGATGAGGGAACTAGATGTAATCTCTCCAAGTTTGCAGACGACACAAAGCTGGGTGGGCGTGTGTGCTGTGAGGAGGATGTAGAGAAACTCCAGTATGATTTGGACAGGTTGGGTGATTGGGCAGATGCATGGCAGATGCAGTATAATGTGGATAAATGCGAGGTTATCCACTTTGGTGGCAAAAACAGGAAGACAGATTATTAGCTGAATGGCAATAGATTGGGAAAAGGGGAAGTGCAACGAGACCTGGGTGTCCTTGTGCACCAGTCGCTGAAGGAAAGCATGCAGGTGCAGCAGGTGGTTAAGAAGGCAAATAGTATGTTGGCCTTCATAGGAAGAGGATTCGAGTACAGGAGCAAGGATGTCTTGCTGCAGTTGTACAGGGCCTTGGTGAGACCACACCTTGAGTATTGTGTGCAGTTTTGGTCGCCTTATCTGAGGAAGGATGTTCTTGCCATGGAGGGAGTGCAGCCAAGATTCACCAGACTGATACCTGGGATGGCAGGAATGACGTATGAAGAGATTGGGTTGATTAGGCTTATATTCGCTAGAGTTTAGAAGAATGAGAGGGGATCTCATTGAAACTTATAAAATTCGAACAGAACTAGACAGACTAGATGCAGGAAGGATGTTCCCGATGGCGGGGGAGTCCAGAACCAGGGGTCACAGTCTAAGGATAAGGGGTAAGCCATTTAGGACTGAGATGAGGAGGAATTTCTTCACCCAGAGAGTGGTGAACCTGTGGAATTCTCTACCACAGAAGGCAGTTGAGGCCAACTTATTAAATATATTCAAGAAGGAGTTAGATATATTTCTTAAGGCTGAAGGGGTCAAGAGATATGGGGAGAAAGCAGGGACAGGGTACTGAATTTGGATGATCAGCCATGATCTCATTAAATGGCGGAACAGGCTCGAGGGGCCGAATGGCCTACTCCTGCTCCTATCTTGTATGTTTCTATGTTTCTAACCTGTGCCATTTACCCAGTGGTTCTGCACTAAAGGTTGATGAAAAAGTTAGGGCTAGTGCATTCAGGAGTAAATGAGTTTTTAATGGTGTAATAAGTGATAATTATGCTGAGCAACCTCTGTGGTCCTGAAAAATTTATTTTAGAAGTGTGGAGTCTCATTTCCTCAGCAGAAAATTACTGCTGCAGATTAAAACATTTTTTTTTTAGTTTTTCTCTTTAATCGCTCTCTTAATCCCATCTGTGTGTCCCAATCTTTATTTTGCTTCCTGTACAATTATTTAAATGTAATTTATATTTCCTGTTTTTTACTTCCTTGTTTGCAGTCTATGTGGCACAGTGAGGATACTTCAATCTGATTGGTGGAAGAGCCTCACTATTGCTTGCTTGCTCACAGATCCCACAGATCCCCTGTAGAGGGTGCTGTGCTGCATCTGATACCCGATTAGTGGAAATCCCCACTGACAAGCCCGCAAAAAGTCTTTGGGCAACTGTACGCAAGGTGAACAGTGAAAGACATTATTTCGTCGCTGTGAGCAAAATCAGGGCCAATGACATCTGGGATGTCACAAAAACTATTCAGATAAAATGCAATATGAAACAAAATAGAATATTCATTATTTAGTAAGTTATATTGCTACATTTAGGGATTTCTTTGGACCATTTTTTCCATAGAAAGGATTTCAAATGTTACATTAAAGTGTTGCATTTTACATTAAAGTGGATTGATGTAGATTTCTAAATCAGCTTACAGCAATATGCTGCATCTGCTGAGACAAAGGGCTGAATTTTTACCTGTGAGTGGTTTCGGGGGCGGGGCGGGCGGGCGGGGGGGAGATGGGGGGTGGTGGTCAGCGTAAAGTGTAGCCATCACAAACTTTCCATCAGCGCGCTCCCCATTGTGTACTTAACTTAATTAGATCAATTGACTGAGTCATGTGGGTTTCCGGACAATTAAATGGAGCGGGTCTGATGATGTCACGATTACTCGCCTTCAGCTCACCTATTTAAAGGAGCCTTGCACACATCAGAGTTGAAGGTTGTTGTAGGAGGATCTGAGGTGGTTGTGAGAGGTGCCTGTTGCTGTTACATTCAATACTTTGACTGTGAGGGTGCAATCATTTATAGCCAACGAAGGAGTTTCAGCGCCAGAAGGCTGTGCCCAGGTTTTCTGATTCCTCCCTGGACATCCTGCTCCAGGGAGAGAGAAAGGATGGAGGTCCGGTTCTCTGCGGTTGGCAGGAAGAGGCCAGCCAGTGAAACAAAGCAGGCATGGCTGGAGACCGCACACAAAGTGAACAGCAGAGGTGTTGTCAGCCGCTCCTGGATGCAGTGTAGGAACAGATTTAATGATCTTATGAGGTCAGGAAAGGTGAGTTCAATGCCACATTCAACTACATCCTGATGTGTGTGTCACCCCAATCCCATCACTCTGCCTTCCCAAGCCTACTCCTGCACTTCACTCCTTACACCAACCCAACTTTCAGGTGCACGGATCTCTCACTCTCTATGCACCTACTCACATCTCCATCTGACTATCCACCACTGACACTCAACCTCAGTCTAATGCAATTATAGAAAGTAATGGCACAGAAGGAGGCTATTTGGCAATGTCATGCCACTCCCTCGTAGCCACCCTCTACATGTTGCCAATCCATCCCCTACACTCATTCCATCACTCTCACTCAAAGTTCTCTTTTTTCCCTCCTTGCAGAAGAGAGTGCAGAACAACAGGGAGAGACAGAGAACCGGAGGTGGCCCTCCAATTTACAGTATATTGAGGCCAGCAGAGGAGGCGGCGCTGGAATTAAACGGAGTGACAGAGCTGCTGGCGGTGGGAGATGGAGAGAGGGGGACCTCCCAACAACCTGGTGACAGAATTAAATATCATACAGCCACATGGCATAAACAGTCACTCATGCTGACTGATGTCAGCAGCCAGTGAAATATCATGATGTGCATAATGGTAACGTTAAACATTCTTATCGTAAGAGTTCTAATTCATGTCTACTCTCCCACAGGTCCATCAAGTGCCACCGCCCCCCCTCCCACTGTCCAGCTGGAGGAGAAAGACGACTCCTCAGAGGAAGTTGCGGTCTCTGAGGGTGCACCGTCAACAGACCCATGTGCACCAAGCACCAGCACAGATACTTGCACGTCGGTGGGTCCTGCAAGACATAGAGTAGTGTTGTCACCTGGTGTCTCACACATCACAAGTGAGCAAGAGCAGATGGTGGAGACAGGGACAGCAGTGGAGAGTCCTTGCCAGAGGGTGCAGGATGCTCCAAGCTTTGCTCAGCTGGATGCAGATGCTGAACCTCGGGGGGCCGTCGACAAAGAGGTTGATCTTGGAGGAGCAGCAACAAATGCGCGAGGCTCTGGCAGCTTTTCCAGCTGTGATGTGTGTGATTGTCCAGAGAATGGAGGAGTCCATCTCCAACATGAGCAGCACCATGTCGCAGGCGATGGCGACGATGCACTCTTCCATGGAAAGGATGGCCACCTGCATGGAGCAGCAAATGCGCCAGTCAAATGAGAACACATTTGCTGTGAACAACAGCTTGCAGACCCTTATTGAACTCACCTCTAGAAGGGATAGCAACGTAGACGTGGGCGTTCATTGCCTCATTGATGTGCAGCAAGGTGCTGTCCAGCTCCTTGCTAGCAGGGAAGTGTGGGTGGCCCATGAGAGGGATGATGTTGAGAGGGGACATCGAAGTGGGGGCTCTGCTCAAAGTGCTCCCACTTCTCCCCCATTGCTCCCCCTCAGTCAGAGCCCCACATGCTGCCTCAGATCCTGATGGCCGAGTCTGCCCCTGCACAGTTGTAGGAGAAGCAGGGGCATTCACAGGCTCGAAAACCTGGAAGACGTCCACCAAAAGTGTCTAAGCAGTCAGAACAGGGAAGTGAGCAGCCTGCCCCTACGTCTGCTGAAGCCACAGGGGGCATACCTTGTAGAAGCACTCGGAAAAGAAAAATGACACAATCGCAGATGCACAAGGGTATGCACATGGGTGTTTGCCAAAATGTTAGTGTTAGGTTTCAGTTCTATTTATGACGCACATAAATTTAATTCTTTGTCCTGTCTTGTTCATTTTTGCCTGCTACCTGGTAAGTGAATGGTGAGACATTACTTAACTTTGAGCAATGGGTGTGTGTATGACAGGAATGGTTTGGTCATTTTAGAACTGCTTTGTGGTGTTGGTGGTGGTGGTGGAGGGGGGGGGGGCGGTGGGGAAGTTGGTACAGCTGAATTGTGAATTGTGAATTGCATTGGTGCAACTTAGTGAAATCGGGCCATTATGAGGCCATCCCGATTAGCAATGTGCACCGCTGCTGGTGCCAAGTCCACCTCAAGTTCCTCCTCCTCCTCCTCCTCCTCCTCATTTTCCACCTCCTCCTCCTCCTCCGAAGAGGCTGTGCGCTCTGTGCCTTGCTCCTCCTGCAGCTCCAATCCTTGCTGCTGCACTATGTTGTGCAGTGCGCAGAATACAATGATCATACTGGAGGCCCTGGCTGGTGCATATTTAGGGCTTCTCCAGATCTGTCAAGGCATCTGAAATGCATCTTCAGCAAGCCGATTGCTTGGTCTATGACACATATGGTTGTCATGTGGCTTTCATTATAGTGCTCCTCGGCTTCATTGCTTGGCCTCCTCAAAGGTGTCATCAGCCATGTCTTCAGTGGATAGCCCTTGTCTCCAAGCAGCCAGCCGGTAATTCTGTTCGGAGGTGTGACTAGCTGAGGGAAGGTGGATTGGCACAGGACGAAAGAGTCATGGCAGCTCCCTGGGAATCTGGCACACATATGCATGATAATCTTTTTATGGTTGTAGACAAGCTGCACATTGAGAGAGTGCAAGCCCTACTGGTTCACGAACACGCCTGGGTGATTTGGGGTTGCCTTGATGGCCACATGTGTGCAGTCGATGACGCCCTGCACCTGTGGAAAGCCAGCCAGAGCTGCATAGCCGAGCGCCCGATCAGTCACACTGGCTTCATCAGTGGCAAGGTGAACATAAGTGCCTGACTTGTGAAACATGGCATCGGTCACCTGGGTGATGCATTTGTGGACAGCCGACTGCGAGATCCTGCAAATGTCTGCTACAGATCCCTGGAAGGGACCTGAGGCAAAGGAGTTGAGGGCGGTGGTGACTTTGACAGCCGCTGGTAAGGAGTGTCCACCAGGACCTCTGGGCAGCAGGTCTTCTTCCAGAAAGCTACAAATGTCTGCCACGTCCTGGCGTGAGCGTCACGATAGCCTGAGCGTCCTGAAGCACTGCTGTTCAGTCATGTCCAGGAAGCTCATCCTCTGCCTGTATACCCTGTGTTGGGGTATCGCCTCCAGCGAGGTGCACCCCTGTGCTGACCCCCTCTCTCCTGTGGAGCATCAGGTTGGTGAGGAGAAGGCTGCTGTTGCTGCTGCTGCTGTTGTTGGTGCTGGGGCTCATCTTGATCTGAATCTGAGGTCCAAGGTGAAACAGCATAAGCGGCACTCGTGCTGATCTGATAGATGCCAGGTGAAGTGGAAATCAGAGGCACAATCCTCCAATGTAGTGAGAGTGGCTTCTGAGTTTGCAGAAATCACCTGCAAACCCCTGAAAGCAAAATCTCTGCACAAAATGGTGTCAGCAAGAGCCTTACCCTTAGGCAAGGAAGCAGGTGTAAGCTGTCTGTATTTACGTGCTTTTTCCAGCTGTCACTTAATGAACTTGCACCATGCCCACTGAGCTCCCGCCTCCCCTTCGCAGGCGAGCTTTGTGAATGCCATGCACAAGCAGTAAAAGTTGAAACCTCAGGTTAAAAAGCCTCTTAAGAGTCTCTCAATGAACTGTTAACTACTTCAATGAGGTTGCCCGTCTCTCCTGAGCGGGTCCGTGGCGCGCTGGCAAATGCGCCTGAGTTAATTGCGGAAGTTGGTGGGATGAAGGCGGGTTCCCAATGCTCTGTCAATTTCAGTGCTTTTAACTGCTGATCCGCTCGCGAACCCGCACTCTCTGCAGTGTAAAAATTCCGGCCAAAGAGCAATTTATGTGTTAATGAACCGTGCATTGAAGATGTGTTTGTGATGAAATATTCCATTCATCACTCATCAGTATTTCTCTGCCTGTGACTGTGGTTGGTTTCAGTTTCATTTCCATTGTATTGTACTGTGTGTAGGGCTCCGCCCATACCTGGCTCCTATGTAAGCTGGCCCAGCCTGCAGCACAGCCAGTACGGCAGACCTCTGGATGGAAGATACATTCTCCTCTGTGTGTTACCTTCTAAGTCAATAAAAGCCTTGTTTTGTTTCGCTAACATCGAGTCTCGGATTTATTGAGGCACATCAATTTTATTGACTTAATTTTCAACACAATGGATCAACTCTTGAAACCCGAACGTTTGGATTTGGACCAGCATGCTTTGGACGCATCGGCACGCTTCGGACACTGGTTTATGTGTATGGAATTCTTCCTGGACAATTCCGCAGCCGTCAAAGACGCTACGGACGCTGAATCTATGTGCGAGCGTGATCTTGGGCCTGGATTTCCAGTACTACCACCAAAGCATCACGCTCAATTACGGTGGGTCCCAGCCGCCCCTCACAGTGTGCGGTCTGGCTACCCTGAAGGTAAAGCCGCCTTCGCTATTCGCGAACCTTACCCCTAACTGCCGGCCAATAGCAACCAAAAGCAGGAGGTACAGCTGGGAGGACAGGCGGTTTATCGCGACCGAGGTAGACAGGCACCTGAAAGAGCGCATTATTGAACGCAGCAACAGCCCGTGGCACGCCCAAGTGGTAGTGGTAAGGGGTAGTGAGAAGAAACGGATGGTGATCAACTATAGCCAAACGATCAACAGGTACACCCAGCTAGACGCCTACCCGCTACCCCGCATATCAGAAATGGTGAACCAAATCGCCCAATACCGGGTGTTCTCCACCATCGACCTCAAGTCAGCGTACCACCAGCTCCCTATCAGACCAGAGGACCGCCCGTACACCGCCTTCAAGGCGAACGGACGCCTCTACCAATTCCTCAGAGTCCCCTTTGGGGTGACGAATGGGGTCTCGGTCTTCCAGAGGGAGATGGACCGCATGGTCGATGACCACCACTTGCAGGCAACCTTCCCCTACCTCGACAACGTCACCATCTGCGGTCACAACCAGCAGGATCACGACTCGAACCTCGAGAGGTTCCTGAAAACCGCACAAAAACTCAACCTCACCTACAACGAGGACAAGTGCGTTTACAACACCACGCGCCTCTGCATACTAGGCAGCGTGGTGGAGAATGGGGAAATCGGACCAGACCCCGACCGATTGCGCCCCCTACGGGAGCTGCCCCTGCCCAACACTCCCAAAGCCCTGAAAAGGTGCCTGGGGTTATTTTCTTATTATTCCCAATGGGTTCCCAACTACTCCGACAAAGCCCGCCCCCTCTTGAAAGCATCCTCTTTTCCGCTCTCTGCTGAGGCCCATGCCGCCTTCAAAAGCATTAAGCAGGATATTGAGCGGGCCACGCTACAGGCAGTGGACGAGAACACTCCCTTTCAAGTGGAAAGTGATGCGTCTGACTTTGCCTTGGCGGCCACCCTCAACCAGGCGGGGCGGCCCGTAGCTTTCTTCTCGAGGACCCTCCAAGGGCCCGAGATCAGACACTCCTCCGTAGAAAAGGAGGCCCAAGCCATCGTGGAGGCAGTGCGCCACTGGCGCCACTACCTAGCCGGCAAACGCTTCACCCTACTTACCGACCAGCGGTCGGTAGCGTTTATGTTCAATAATAAACAGAGGGGGAAGATTAAAAATGATAAGATTCTCAGGTGGCGGATCGAGCTCTCCACCTTCGATTATGACATCATTTACCGGCCAGGGGCCCTTAACGAATCCCCCGACGCCCTCTCACGAGGGATGTGTGCCAGCGCCACCGGGGATCGGCTACAGACCCTCCACAATGACCTCTGCCACCCAGGGGTCACGCGGCTGTTCCACTTCATAAAGTCCCGCAACTTACCCTACTCGATTGAGGAAGTTCGGTCCCTGACCAGGAACTGTCGCACTTGCGCTGAGTGCAAGCCTCGGTTCTACCGCCCAGATAGAGCCCACTTAATCAAAGCTACACGGCCCTTTGAGCGGCTCAGCTTAGATTTCAAGGGCCCCCTCCCGTCCGTCGACCGCAATGTTTACTTCCTGAACATTGTGGACGAATACTCTCGTTTCCCATTCGCCTTCCCCTGCCCAGACATGACCAGCGCCACGGTCATTAAATGCCTCAACAGCCTGTTCTGCCTGTTCGGTATGCCAAGCTACATCCATACGGATAGGGGGGCGTCCTTCATGAGTGAAGAGCTACGCCAGTACATGCTGTCCAGGGGGATCGCCACGAGCCGTACCACCAGCTACAACCCCCGGGGTAACGGTCAAGTGGAGCGAGAGAACGGGACAGTATGGAAAGCAGTCACTCTAGCTCTAAGGACCAAAGGCCTCCCTATCTCCCGCTGGCAGGAAGTCCTCCCAGATGTGCTCCATTTGATACGGTCGCTATTGTGTACTGCCACTAATGCCATGCCTCACGAGCGAATGTTTGTTTTTCCCTGGAAATCCACCTCAGGCGTATCCATGCCGTCATGGCTCTCCACCCCAGGTCCGGTATTCGTGCGAAGGCATGTGAGGGGCCACAAGACGGACCCTCTCGTGGAGTCAGTGCACCTACTCCACACCAACCCCCAATACGCGTATGTCCGGCACGCCGATGGAAGGGAGGACACCGTGTCCATAAAAGACGTCGCCCCAGCCGGTAACGACAACAACCACGACAACAGCAGCAACAACGACCACAGCAACTCTTACCCACCCACTACTCTCTCATCACCCCCGGAAGAACATCGACCAACGGTACCCCCACCAACTACCCCTTCAACAACCCTGGCGGCACCCCCGGCAGAGACCCAGGAGGCCACCGGGGACACCCAGCCGACACCCGCGGCACCACAACAGCCACGTCGGTCGCAGAGGACTATCAAACCCCCGAACAGACTAAATCTATAGAAGGGGTGAATGTGATGAAATATTCCATTCATCACTCATCAGCATTTCTCTGCCTGTGACTGTGGTTGGTTTCAGTTTCATTTCCATTGTATTGTACTGTGTGTAGGGCTCCGCCCATACCTGGCTCCTATGTAAGCTGGCCCAGCCTGCAGCACAGCCAGTACGGCAGACCTCTGGATGGAAGATACATTCTCCTCTGTGTGTTACCTTCTAAGTCAATAAAAGCCTTGTTTTGTTTCGCTAACATCGAGTCTCGGATTTATTGAGGCACATCAGTGTTTCCACAATGTCTTGGGACAATGGCTTCCTATTAAAATCCACGCCTATTATCATTGTGATGACCTATTAATTTGAGCCTTGCATGCCAAGAATCCATGTTGTGTGTGTGTTGTGGGGGCGGGGAGGAGGTAGTTGATTTTACTGACAGGCTTACTGTAGAATAATGGAATGGGGAAGAAATTGGAGGGATAGCCCAATGACATCCTGTGGTTCAGAGTAACAAAATTAGAGAAAAAACAACGTTCAAGGCCAATCAGTTCGGTCTGTTAAGGGAGCGGAGTCTAGCTAGGGAAAACTCACTGATCTTAAGCTTTGACCCGGTCAGGACCAGAAAGCTAACCAGGAAAAGTTAAGTTAGTCCACTAATATGGGATAATGTGGTTTATTATTTCTTTATTCATGGTGGGTTGAAGTGAAGTGTGAGTGTGTTTTGATTATAACTGTCTCTCTGTACTTTCACTTGCTATGTGGCTTTGTCTCAGTCTGCCTACTGAAGAATTAGAGAAGTACATGCAAGGGCACAGGTGAAAGGCATGATCTCCAGTTCAGATCACAAGAAGGTACTACAGGTACTGTTATAGAACTGGATTACACTATTGTATAATTAGCTATTGGGCAGTATAGGCTCACTCCTGAATGTAAGATGCAGAGACTGCTTACAGGAGCAACCAGCACCTCTGAAGTGGAGAGAAATTTGTAACACATATTAAACAAAGGTTGAGTAAACCAAAACAAATGTAAAAATGTAAAACAGATGCTTTCAAGTTTTTTTTCCCTGTTGTAAATATTTTCATCATATTTTTGTTAGTTACCACTTTGATGTGCTGGGAGGTTCTTAAGATCCAGCTGAGGTCCCAGATTTTTTTATTCCCATCTCTTTTACAGAATGTTTATCTAGTTTCAACCAATGGTTTCTACTAACATGCTGTGTTTAAAAATATATCCCTGCACAGCCTCATGTGCCAATACCACAGTTTCGGGATTCCTATTGTACCTAGTAAAATAAGATGAATTAGAACAGAAGATGGATTTACAATCATACATACGCTAGGAGAAAATATTAATGAGTTGTTAATGAGTAGGATTTCAAAATGTATTTATTTGTATTTTGAGGACGAAACTCCTTAAAATATTTATATTTGATCTTCTTTCTCCTTTCTATAGATTGTCCCGTAACATTGTAGTTGAGAAGGCCGGATGGTGAACTGCTCCCAGATCACTTCTGAGCCATTGTTAAACCTGTTCCTGAAAGTTAAGATAGAATTACTTGTTCCCCAGTTTTCCCTCTCTCTAGAGAAGTTTCTACTTCTAGTTTCTACTCAATGCATCGCCATGGTGGCATGGGTGAGAATGAAAACGCAACGTATGGTGCGGTGGGGGGTGCGTGGGCGGCAGGGGAGAGTTTTGAGGTCAATCCATATTTCACCACACTACAATGCTCTAAAATGCGGCCTTAATGCACCACTTATTGAAAGACAATGACAGACACAACTAGAAACAATAGGATTTGATTTTTAAACAAAATATTTCTGTATGTAGTTAAGATGTAAAATGGAAATAAACAGAAAATGCTGACGGAAGGTCATCGATCTGAAACGTTAACTCTGTTTCTCTCTCTACAATGCTGCCTGACCTGCTGACTATTTCCAGCATTTTCTGTTTTTATTTCAGATTTCCAGCATCCGCAGTATTTTGCTTTTGTAAAATGCAAATTCTTAATTCAGTTTCTATGTTAGAAAAATGTTTCACAGACTAATATAAAAAAAAGTTAATGACTGATAGTCATTTATACCAGGAAAATAAGAAAATGTTTATGTAAAGGGTATTAATTTGCATACTCATAATTTAGAAACTCACCACAAAGCAGCTAGCTGCTTATCTGCTTGAGTGGCTGTTGCACCTGAATGAGTCTTCAGTCTCATAGCATACCTTTAAACAAAACTCAAATTTAAGCAGAGATATAAATAAAACATCAAAACAAAATTATTTACATTTCACCAGGTTCAGTGCCAAGATGAGACACTCAACATATAAGTAAATTATAAGTTAAAGTGTTTTAATTTGATACTATTTTAGGCAATGCCTGGATAAAAGTGCGAAAACATTAATTCATTTTAGTTCAATTAACCTGCAGCATTTCAAATATGCTAAACAAATCTGTGCTATTAAGTAACTTGTGTTATCCATGTAAAGGGACTTTGCTAGGTTTTATACCGGACGTGGTTATGTTACTGGACTAGTAATCCAAAAGCTAGACATCTGAGAGCTGTCCCACAGTCTAGTCAAGCAACAGCCTGACATAGTCATACTCACAGAATTGTACCTGTCAGCCAATGTCCCAGACTCCTCCATCACCATCCCTGGGTATGTCCCGTCCCACCGGCAGGACAGACCTACCAGAGGCGGTGGCACAGTGGTATACAGTCAGGAGGGAGTGGTCCTGGGAGTCCCCAACATTGACTCCGGACCCCATGAAATCTCATGGCTTCAGGTCAAGCATGGGCAAGGAAACCTCCTGCTGATTACCATCTACCGCCCTCCCTCAGTTGATGAATCAGTACTCCTCCATGTTGAACGCCACTTGAAAGAAGCACTGAGGGTAGCAAGGGCACAGAATGTACTCTGGGTGGGGGACTTCAATGTCAATCACCAAGAGTGGCTCGGTAGCACCACTACTGACCGAACTGGCAGAGTCCTGAATGACATAACTGCCAGACTGGGCCTGCGGCAGGTGGTGAGAGAACCAATGCGAGGGAAAAACATGCTTGACCTCATCCTCACCAATCTACCTGTTGCAGATGCATCTGTCCATGACAGCATTGGTAGCAGTGACGACCGCACAGTCCTTGTGGAGACGAAGTCCCGTCTTCACACTGAGGACATCCTCCATCGTGTTGTGTGGCACTACCACTGTGCTAAATGCGATAGATTCAGAACAGATCTAGCAGCTCAAAACTGGGCATCTCTGAGGCGCTGTGGGCCATCAGCAGCAGCAGAACTGTATTCCACCACACTCTGTAACCTCATGGCCCGGCATATCCCTCACTCTACCATTACCATCAAGCCAGGGAACCAACCCTGGTTCAATGAGGAGTTCAGAAGAACATGCCAAGAGCAACACCACGTGTACCTAAAAATGAGTTGCAAACCTGGGGAAGCTGCAACACAAGACTACATGCATGCTAAACAGTGGAAGAAGCATGCTATAGACAGAGCTAAGCGATCCCACAATCAACAGATCTGATCAAAGCTCTGCAGTCCTGTCACATCCAGTCGTGAATGGTGGTGGATAATTAAACAACTAATGGGAGGAGGAGGCCCCATGAATATCCCCATCCTCAATGATGGCAGAGCCCAGCACCTGAGTGCAAAAGACAAGGCTGAAGAGTTTGCAACCATCTTCAGCCAGAAATGCTGAGTGGATGATCCAGCTTGGCCTCCTCCCGAGGTTCCCACCATCACAGAAACCAGTCTTCAGCTAATTCGATTCACTCCATGTGATATCAAGAAACAACTGAGTGCACTGGATACAGGATGGGAATCGGGGAAAACTCTCCACTGGCTGGCGTCATATCTAGCACAAAGGAAGATGGTTGTGGTTCTTGGAAGTCAATCATCTCAGCCTCAGGAAATCGCTGTAGGAGTTCCTCAGGGCAGTGTCCTAGGCCCAATGACCTTCCCTCCATCATAAGACCAGAGGTGGGGATGTTCACAGATGATTGCATTCACAACTCCTCAGAAAATGAAGCAGTCCATGCCCGCATGCAGCAAGACCTGAACGACATTCAGGCTTGGGCTGATAAGTGGCAAGTCACATTTGCGCCACACAAGTGCCAGGCAATGACTATCTCCAACAAGCAAGGGTTTAACCAAAGCCACTTGACATTCAACGGCATTACCATTGCCGAATCCCCCACCATCAACATCCTGGGGGTAATCATTGATCAGAAACTTAACTGGACCAGCCACATAAATACTGTGGCAACAAGAGCAGGTCAGAGGCTGGGTATTCTGTGGCGAGTTTCTCACGTCCTTACTTCCCAAAGCCTTTCCACCATCTACAAGGCACAAGTCAGGAGTGTGATGGAATACTCTCCACTTGTCTGGATGAGTGCAGCTCCAACAACACTCAAGAAACTCAACACCATCCAGGACAAAGCAGCCCGCATCCACCACCTTAAACATTCACTCCCTCCACCACCAGTGTACCATGGCTGCAGTGTGTACATCTACAAGATGCACTGCAGTAACTCGCCAAGGCTTCTGCGACAGCACCTCCCAAACCCGCGACCTCTACTACCTGTATTGATTTGTTTGTGGGTTCAATGACGAGACATTTATGAAAGAGAATGTCTTTTTATCTAAAGCTTGTTCAACAATTTAACAACATTACAGGAGACACCATCTTAGGGATCCATCTAAAACGAAAGTAAAACTAAACTGCTTGTCTCTGTCACATGCCCTCTGCTGGTCAGGCATAAGTAATCAATCAGGCAAACATGCTGGCAAGGCATCATAATCAAACAGGCAAATACCATCACTATTTGCTGATATCATTACATCTCCCTTTCTTAAAACAAAAGTATTTTACTTTTAACTAACAACATGTTTTCTTTGTATTAATCTGCATTTTAACTGTAACACTTAATGAACTTACATTATCATTATGATCAAGGTTTTTTAACCTTGCTTTGTGTGTTCACATGAAATATGTAAATACACTAGAACTTGAAGAAAGAATAAGATAACATTACTTCCTTCTATAACAATAGTCCTTAAATTTGCTCAATGAGTCTCTCAGGAGGCTTCACGTGTCTTGAGGATTTTCTGATTGAGTGTCCTTGAATCTGAGTTGTTGCCTCCGATGATGTTTTCTCAGCTGTGTGATCAGGTTGTTCAACAGTATCAGTCTTTTGACCTGCTGTGTGATCAGGTTGTTCAACAGTATCAGTCTTTTGACTTGCTGTGGCTGGTCCCATGAGAAGATCTCGATGATTTCTTCTTAGAACAGCACCCTCATCTGTCTGAATGGTGTATGATCTTGGTTGAACTTCACTCAGGACAGTTCCCTTCTGAGTCCATATGTTTGTTTTGTCTTTGAACCTTACTTGGTCACCAGTGTGGAGTTCAGGTAGGTTTTGTGTTCCTCTGTCATAGTAGTACTTTTGCTTTTCTTTCTGTTGTTCTTTGAACTTCCTCACTTTCTCCCCCTCTTTTGTTTTCAGGAGGTTATCCGGGATGGGTAGGTTTGACCTTAGCAGACGTCCCATAAGGAGTTGGGCTGGTGACATACCACACTCGAGCGGCGTTGTGCGGTATACAAGCATGCTCTGGTAGAAGTCAGTTCCACTGTCTTTTGCCTTGTACATCAGTCTTTTCACTGTCTGGACCGATTTTTCCACTAGTCCATTGGACTGTGGAAAGTGAGGACTTGACGTTGTGTGGACAAAGTCCCACTCTTTGGCAAAGTGTCGGAAACTTGCATTGTAAAACTGGGGTCCGTTGTCTGTGAAGACCTCGCTTGCCACGCCATGTCTGGAGAATATGGCTTTCATACATGTTATCACAGCATCTGCAGTGGTGGTGTACAGTCTACAAACCTTTGGATACAGGGAGTAATAGTCTGTGACTACAAGATAGTCCTTCCCTTGACATACGAATAGGTCAGCGCCTACCTTCTGGTAAGATCTGTCTGGCGCTGGGTGTGGCTTTAATGGTTCTACTGGATTGCTTGCTCGATATTTCAGGCATATTGTGCAGTTTGACACCTCATTTATCACATCTTGGTTGATTCGTGGCCAGTACATCACCTCTCGTGCTCTTTTCTTACACTTTTCGATTCCCAGATGTCCTCCATGGATCCTTTTTAGCATCTCTTTTCTCAGACTCTTTGGGATAACTATTTTACTTCCTTTGTAGATGATGTCTTCGACCAGTGATAGTTCCGCCCTGCAGTTCCAGTACTTTGCCATGTCAGGTGAGCAGTCTTGCTTCATGTTGGGCCATCCATCCAAGATGCTTTTCCTCAGTCGTCTCATTGTTTCATCTTTGTTTGTCTCAGTCTTTATGAGCTCCATTTTTGCATCTGCTATGGGCAGTGCACTTGTGATCATGTCCACGTAGGCGTTCACTTTTTCATCCATTTTGGTGTTTGCGGGCTCACTTGGGTCAACAGCTCTGGACAACATATCTGCTGTATACATCAGCTTACCCGGTGTGTACGCAACATTCAGTGTATAGCGTTGCAGCCTGATCATCATTCTTTGTATTCTAAGCGGACAGCTATTTAGTGGCTTTTGGAACAATGCAATCAAGGGCTTATGGTCAGTCTCTACACTGATTGCTTGTCCTGCCACAAACTGGTGAAATCTTTCACAGGCGTATGTGATGCTGAGCAGCTCCTTTTCTATTTGAGCATATCGCGTCTCCGCGTCTGTCATTGAGCGCGATGCATATGCAATAGGTTGCCAGTAATCATATTTTTGCAGAAGAACGGCACCGAGCCCACTCTGTGATGCATCTGATGATATCTTAATGGGTCTCGCTGGGTCATAAAACCTCAGAACTGGTTCCTCTGTGAGCAGTTTCTTTAGATCGCTCCATGACTTCTCATGCTCATGATTCCATTCCCATTCTATGTTCTTTTCAGTTAGTCTTCTCAGTGGCGCCATCTTTTCTGAGAGGTTGGATATGAATTTACCCATGTAGTTGATCATTCCATTAAACCTCTGCACGTCCTTTTTGCATTGTGGCTTTGGCATATTCTCAATGGCGGACACCTTTCTGGGATCTGGTCTGATGCCCTCACTGCTAAGGATATCTCCCACGAATGTCAGTTCTGTCACCCCGAGCTGGCATTTCTCTCTATTCAGCTTCAGGTTTGTTTTCCTTGTTGCTTCCAGCACTTTTTTCAGTCTCTCGTCATGCTCAGTTCTCGTAGTTCCCCATACTATGATGTCATCCATCGATGTATCAACTCCCTTCAGGTGCTCATAGATCATATGGATAGTTTTGTGATACACTTCAGGAGCTGAGGCAATGCCAAATGGTAACCTTAGGAATCTGTATCTGCCAAATGGACTGTTGAATGTGCACAGTCTTGAACTTGCCTCGCCCAATTTCATCTGCCAAAATCCTGATGATGCATCTAACTTGCTGAAATACTTTGCATTTGCAAACTGTGACATGATTTCCTCACGTGTAGGAAGCTTGAAGTGCTCTCTCTTTATTGCTCTGTTTAGATCTCTTGGATCCAGGCAAATTCTGAGCTTTCCATTCTTTTTGTCCACAACGACGAGGGAACTCACCCACTCAGTTGGCTCATCTATCTTCTGAATCACTTTCAGGCTTTCCATCCTGTCCAACTCTGCCTTCAGTTGCTTTTGAAGAGCAAACGGAACTTTTCTGCATGGATGTATGACCGGTGTCATACTTTTATCTACTCTGATCGTGTGTTCTCCTGGAAGGCAGCCTAGACCCTTAAATAGGTCGTTGTACTCTTTCATGAGTTCATCATAGACTGTCTCTCCTTCGCTTTCCACAACGAGGACTCTCTTTACCAGGTTCAGTCTCTCACAGGCTTTTAAACCTAGTATGGCTTGCACATCCTTTGGCACCACGATTAATGCTAGCGTGTGCTCTCTGTCCTTGTGTGTCACTTTGACAATGCATCTTCCTTTCACTGGTATATTAGTACCTGGGTATCCTGTCACTTTCACTTTTATTCCATGTATCTTTGGTCTGGGTCTAATTCTCTTAAAATCGGTCTCTGATATCACATTAACTTGTGCTCCAGTATCCAATTTAAATGGAATGTGTATGTCATTCACTTTTAGTGTCAACATCCAGTCTTTTTTCTTTTTTGTTTTCAGACACAACATCTACATAGAACTCCTCTATCTTGCTTTCATCTACTGTATGGACCTTGCTTTGTTGCGCTTGGTTCTTACAGCAACGGGCATAATGGTTGTTTTTGTTGCAACTATTGCATTTTTTACCATATGCTGGACACTTTTTTGGTGTATGCTGTGTACCGCATCGACTACATGACTTTCGATTGTCCCTTTCATTTTCGTTCGCTGGCCACGCCTCTTTTTTCACATTGGCGCTTTTTGTTAAACGGTTTGTGTCCGTTCTTTCTCACTGCATCCACGTTGCAGCTACTGTCACTGAACAGCTCTTTTGCCTGCGACTTCACAGTCTCTGTAGCCCTACACAGTGCTATGGCTTTTCCCAGGTCTAGATCTTGCTCTCTTAGCAGTCTTTCCCTTAGACCATTATCTGGAATACCACACACCAGTCTGTCTTTTATCAGCGAGTCTGTCAGTCCCCCAAATTCACACGATTTGCTCCTGTTTCTCAGTTCAGTCACATACTGATCAATAGTCTCTCCCGTTTTCTGTACACGTGAAGAATCTGTGCCTCTCAAACATCACGTTACGTTTAGGTATGCAGTAGGCCTCAAACTGTTCCATTATTTTATCAAGCTTCATTTTGTCTCCATCAGCAGCGAATGTGAAGTTATTATACACCTCCAGCGCTTCATCACCCACGACATATAAGAACAATGACGCTTCCATTTTTCACTTTGTTAGCTATTCTCCAATGGTAAGTAACGATGTTCTCTTTTGGCTTGCTAATATGTGGAGAGCTGATTTAACTTCAGATTTTTCCTCTTCATCTCTTTCAATCACTTCTGACACCATGTATTGATTTCTTTGTGGGTTCAATGACGAGACATTTATGAAAGAGAATGTCTTTTTATCTAAAGCTTGTTCAACAATTTAACAGCATTACAGGAGACACCATCTTAGGGATCCATCTAAAATGAAAGTAAAACTAAACTGCTTGTCTCTGGTCACATGCCCTCTGCTGGTCAGGCATAAGTAATCAATCAGGCAAACATGCTGGCAAGGCATCATAATCAAACAGGCAAATACCATCACTATTTGCGGATATCATTACACTACCTAGAAGGACAAGGGCAGCAGGAGCATGGGAACAGCATCACCTGCAAGTTCCCCTCCAAGTTACACACCATCCTGACTTGGAAATATATCGCCGTTTCTTCATCGTCACTGGGTCAAAATCCTGGAACTCCCTCCCTAACAGCAGTTTGGAAGTACCTTCACCAGACAGACTGCAGCGGTTCAAGAAGGCGACTCACCACCACCTTCTCAAGGGCAATTAGGGATGGGCAATAAATGCTGGCCTTGCCAGTGACACCCACAACCCATGAACGTATAAAAAAAAATAACCTCTGTTTTGATTTATCATGATTTTTTCTGTTTAGTTTCAGTTATCAGCAAGCCTCCTCTCATCTAAATCAGGTATCGAAGTAAAGTCGAATTCAGCTAAATCAATTCAGGCATATCTGAGTTTCTCTGATTTAGACCCTAACTCCAGATTTAAAATGCAAATTTAATGTGAGTGCAAATCTAAAATAGCTAAATTTGCAATGTAAATGCATCCTAAAACAGTTCAGAGAACAGATAGAATGACAGACACAAAGTACATCTGAGTAGGGTGGAATGAGGGAAAGGAAATTGTAAAGGGATCTAATAGATCTTGCTTAGCAGATAATAATATTTTAATGACAGATGATCTCTGGTAACTTTTAGTCAAATCTGGCAGCATAAAACAATTTTGTTAGACAGGTAGAATTTGAACTAGAGGTTAGTCTCATTTAGCACAATTCCAAGCATTGGTGACAGATGAGGTGAGACAGTAGTTCTGCTTTATAGAGGAAATGGGCAACATTCAAGTAATAACTGTAAAACTTTGAACTGTAAAATGTATTTAACAACAACTCTCAGGAGACTGTCTGGAGTATGACTTACATTTTATTCAAAATATCTGCTTTCCTCCTATGGGCTGAGATTTTCCACTTTGGAGTCCTAAGCACTCACCAAGGGTGCATATCAGGAAATTGCACACCCCAGGCTGTGATTTTCTATCCTTTGAAATTAACGGTCAGAAAATTGTGGGCTAAAAGGGTGCAATTACCTGATATGCTCTTGTTTACACCAGGAGCACTTAAGTGGAAAATCCTGATAATGGTGTTTGTACATCAATCTTATCTCTGACCACTAGATGGCGCTATATAACTTGACATACATCATTGCATCGCACCCTTTTGCAAAATTCAAATAAATTTGAAACCGTAACAATTATATTATTATATGTTTATATTATCATACAGGTAAAAAAGTGGCTTTCAGATCTTGCTTGGGTATCTCTTCCAAATCTCAGGTTTAGTTTGTTGTTACACTGCTTTAATTATTTTATTGGCTCACTCCAGTCCCAGCCTTTCAAATGTTTTATTGAGATCTCTTAGGTTCCTTCTCAACTATGTGGGAGAAATGCCTTAATAGTTGCTTTAAATGTGCCCTCAAAATGTAGTCAATATTATGACTGAATGGTAGGAAATGTTATCATGAAGGTTTATACAAACAAAACATTTGTTACAGAGGACAAACTTTCAAGAGCACAGGCCAATAGATGGCTCATTAAGTATGTCCTGCCTTGTCTGGACCTGTGTGAGGCCCTTTTTTAGAAAAGACCTGAAGCTATGGAGTAAATGAGTGATCTGGCACGTCTAGGTGCTGGTGCTTCATGATTTGGAGGTCATCAAGGACACCTACAGGGCTGTGTGAAGTGATTGACAACAGATTGGCTGAACTTGTCTAACACATGTCATTTAGATTGATCAACAGAATTGAGGAGCATTTTTTGGAAATTAAGAATATATAAGATAGTGTTTTAGACAAAAGTTCAGTTTCAGTTCTCAATCTTCAGTTTTCAGTCTTCAGTTCTTACTTTAGTTGTAGTTCTTTTTGAAGTACTTTGTCTAGTATTTGTAGAAGGGTGCCTAAGATTGAAAAGTGCATCTCTGGCAGAGAGAAAGGTTACAGAAGTTAGGATTGTACGGCTATACTAGCCAGAAATAAGTATGTCACTTAGATGTACCAGATCAAGGTAGATGGAATTCAAGCCAGATAGTTCAGATACAAGCATATACCCAGGAGCAGAGGATTCAGGAGAAATGGATAGCACTTTTACAGATGGAGATTCATCTCTCTGATGTTTCAGAAGGCTAACACCATCCTCCCAGAGGAAGATGAGGCAATCAGTTCAACTATGCCTGATCATAAAACGAAGTATATGTCCTGGAATCATTGCCAACTATGAGCATATAGACTTTCATCTATTAAAATAGACTGGCTATCTAATGCTGTTAACTTGTCAGCTATCTAAGGAGTCTAATCATAAATTAATGTCACCAATTTACATCAATCTCAGACACCAATCTCAACTGTAAATTTATAATCAACAAGCAGTTACTGCTGAACTACTGTGACGTAACTGAACTGCCTTTGTAAACTTTCTTTTATTTTTTCAATTAACCCAATCTACTAATTAGTTGGATACTCAGTGTTTAAGCTTAAGTGTTGCTAACTATGATTCTAAGGTTAATAATTAGTTCATGACGTTGTTGTCTAACATCTTTGATAATTGGCAAGAAAGGGTCAGTAGCTTTTGTGTATCCTAATTGGAGGTTGGTAACACAATCCAAACTGCTTGATGTAAAACAAATTTGGCTACTATTCAACCTTTGCATAAACTGCGTGGCAAATCCCAGATAGTTCCTCGACAAGAAGATAAGGTGAAGGATTAAGGATTTGTTTGGTGACCTTGATCTATATTCTTGTTGTGATATATATCCGTGTGTTGTTACAGCTATTTATCACTTGCTCTTATAATATATGATCTCTGCTCATCGCTCTTACGTAGAACAGTTATAGGTTTCCATTTATTTTGCTCAGGTACATGCACTCTCATTGTATTTCCTGGTAGTAGTAGTAATAGTTTTAAACAACAACATCCTCAGTCAAAGTAAATATTTTCCTTACTTTTGTTGTACTTGAGCTGTTATGAAAGTCCTTTCTTTGATGAGTTTTATTTTGAGCAGTCACTTGAGGTAGGAAGTGATCTATGGTTCATCAACACAGACAATTCCCCAGATTTTCCTGTTAGCAATGAAGGAACGGCGCTTGCCGTTCACCTTGCTGACAGATGCCCACAAAGTTTTGACGGCTTTAGAGTGCAGACTTCCTATAATTGGGCATCTGTTTCAGTGCAGTGTCATCTCCAGGGGCTCTGTGGCATCTGTGGACAGGACAAGAAACAGCAAGGCTCTTCAACCAATCAGATTGAAGAATCCTCACTAAGACACGGAGTCCAAACCAGCAAGTATAAAGCAGGAAATATAAATTAGATTTAAATGATGTAGAGAAAACAAAATAAAAATTGGGAAATATAGATGGGATTAAGGAAGAGAGATTTACAAAAATTAATTTTTGTTTTAAAGAATCTGCAACATTAATTTTCTTCTGAGGAAATGAGATGCGTCACTTGTAAAATTAATTTTTCAGGGCCAGAGAGGTTGTTCAGTAGTAATTATCACTTATTACGCTGTTAAAGATTCACTTACTCCTAAATGCACTAGACTTAACTTTTTCAGTTGTCTTTAGTGTGGAACTAGTGGGTAAGTACCCCAAGTTCATGCCATTACAGTGATTTCAGTGCCGAGTCTATTGACGAGGACTGCAACAGTACACCCTGTGGAGGAGCAGGGTATCTCGGACAGCCACTTCTGGATTAACAGTAAAAGGGTTTTCAGAAGAGGCTAATTAGGGACCAAAATGGAGATCTATTAGTGGAGCCAGAGGCATGGCTGAGGTACTAATGAGTACTTTGCATCGGTGTTTACCAAGGAAGAGGACTTGCCAAAGCTATGATAAACAAGGATACTGGAGGAGATAAAAATAAATAAAGAGGAGGTACTAGGAAGGCTGGCAGTACTTAAAGTAGATAAGTCACCCGGTCCGGATGGGATGCATCCTAGGTGGCTGAGGGAAGTAAGGGCAGAAATTGCAGAGGTGCTGGCCACAATCTTCCAATTCTCCATAGATACAGAGGTGGTACCAAAGGACTGGAGGATTGTAAATGTTACACCCTTGTTCAAAAAGGGGAGAAGGATAAACCTGGCAATTATAGGCCAGTCAGTTTAATGTCAGTGGTGGGGAAGCTTTTAGAAACAATAATCCGGGAGAAAATTAACAGCCACTTGGACAAGCATGGACTAATAAAGGAGAGCCATCATGGATTTGTTAAGGACAAATTGTTTTTGACTAACTTGATTGAGTTTTTTGATGAGGTAACAGAGAGGGTGGCTAAGGGCAGTGCAGTTGATGTTTTGTATAGTCTCTCTCTCTCCCAGTCTCTCTTCTCTCTTTCCCCAAAGTCTCTCTCTCTCCCCAGTCTCTCTCTCTCCCTCTCTCCCCAGTCTCTCTCTCTCTACCCCAGTCTCTCTCTATCTCTCCCCCCAGTCTCTCTCACTCCTTCAGTCTCTCTATCTCCCCAGTTTCTCTCTCTCTCCCCTAGTCTCTCTCTCACTCTCCCCGTCTCTCTCTCCCCCAGTCTCTCCCTCTCCAGTCTCTCTCTCCCCATCTCTCTCGCTCTCCCCATCTCTCGCTCTCCCCACGGAGACATGGTTGAGGGAGGGTCAGGACTGGCAGCTCAATATTCCGGGGTATAGAATCTTCAGGCGAGACAGTGGGGGGTGTAAAAGGGGAGGGGGTGTTGCAATATTAATTAAGGAATCAATTACTGCTGTAAGGAGGGATGATATATTAGCGGGTTCCTCTAATGAGGCCATATGGGTAGAACTTAAAAACAAAAAGGGGGCAAGCACTTTGCTGGGAGTGTACTATAGGCCCCCGAACAGTCAGGGGGAGATAGAGGAACAGATATGTAGGCAAATCTCAGAGAAGTGCGAAAATAATAGGATAATAATAGTGGGGGATTTCAACTTCCCCAATATTAATTGGGATAGTCAGAGTGTGAAAGGCTTAGAGGGTGCGGAATTCTTAAAGTGCATCCAGGAGAGCTTTTTGAGCCAACATGTAGAAAGTCCTACAAGAGAGGGGGCGGTACTGGACCTAATTCTAGGGAATGTAGCCGGGCAAGTGGTGGAAGTGTCAGTAGGAGAGCATTTTGGCGACAGTGACCATAATTCGGTGAGATTTAAGGTAGTCATGGAAAAAGACAAAGACGGCCTGGAAATAAGGGTTCTAAATTGGGGAAAGGCCGATTTTAATATGATAAGGCAGGATCTGGCCAAAGTGGACTGGGAGCAGCTACTTACAGGAAAATCCACATCAAAGCAGTGGGAGACTTTCAGAAGGGAAATAGAGAGAGTACAACGCCAACATGTTCCTGTAAAGGTCAAGGGTGGGACCAACAAGCAAAGGGAACCTTGGATGACAAGGGATATACAAAAATGCATTAGGAAAAAAAGGGGGGCTTTTGGCAGTTACAAAAGACTAAAGACGGAGGAAGCCCTAGAGGAGTATAAAAAGTGCAGGGGCATACTTAAAAAAGAAATTAGGAGGGCGAGGAGGGGCCATGAAATAACACTGGCGAGCAAAATAAAGGAAAATCCTAAGATGTTTTATAAGTATATTAAGGGCAAGAGGATAACCAGGGAAAGGGTAGGGCCCATTAGGGACCAAAGTGGCAATCTGTGTGTAGAGCCAGATGATGTAGGCGGGGTTTTAAATGAATTTTTTGCATCTGTGTTCACTATGGAGAAAGACGATGTAGACATAGAAATCGGGCAAGGGGACTGTGACATACTTGAACATATTAGCATCGAGAGGGAGGAGGTACTAGCGGTTTTAGCAGGCCAAAAAGTGGATAAATCCCCAGGCCCGGACGAGATGTATCCCAGGCTGTTGTGTGAGGCAAAGGAGGAGATTGCAGGGGCTCTGACACAAATTTTCAGAACCTCTCTGGCCACAGGGGATGTACCAGAGGACTGGAGAACAGCTAACGTAGTACCATTATTCAAGAAGGGTAGCAGGGATAAACCAGGGAATTACAGGCCAGTGAGCCTAACATCTGTGGTAGGGAAATTATTGGAAAAAATTCTGAGGGACAAAATTAGTCTCCACTTGGAGAGGCAAGGATTAATCGGGGATAGTCAGCATGGCTTTGTCAAGGGTAAATCATGTCTGACCAATCTGATTGAATTTTTCGAGGGGGTGACTAGGTGTGTGGATGAGGGAAATGCTGTGGATGTGGTTTACATGGATTTCAGTAAAGCCTTTGACAAAGTCCCGCATAGGAGACTGGTCAAGAAGGTAAGAGCCCATGGGATCCAGGGTGCCTTGGCGCGTTGGATCCTAAACTGGCTGAGTGGCAGGAGGCAGAGGGTGATGGTCGAAGGTTGCTTTTGTGACTGGAAGCCTGTGTCCAGTGGGGTACCTCAGGGATCGGTGCTGGGACCCTTGCTGTTTGTGATCTACATAAATGATTTGGATGAGAATGTAAAAGGTATGATCAGTAAGTTTGCAGATGACACGAAAATTGGTGGGGTGGTAAATTGCGAGGAGGAAAGCCTCAGGCTACAGGACGATATAAACGGGTTGGTCAGATGGGCAGAAAAGTGGCAAATGGAATTTAACCCTGAAAAGTGCGAGGTGATGCATTTTGGACGGACAAATAAGGCAAGGGAATACACAATGAGTGGTAGGACCCTAGGAAGTACAGAGGGTCAGAGGGACCTTGGTGTACATGTACATAGATCCCTGAAGGCAGCGGAACAGGTAGATAAGGTGGTTAAAAAGGCATATGGGATACTTGCCTTCATTAGCCGAGGCATAGAATATAAGAGCAGGGAGGTTATGATGGTGCTGTACAAAACGCTGGTGAGGCCACAGCTGGAGTACTGTGTGCAGTTCTGGTCGCCTCACTATAGGAAGGATGTGATTGCTTTGGAGAGGGTGCAGAGAAGATTCACCAGGATGTTACCTGGGATGGAGCGCCTCAGCTATGAAGAAAGACTAAACAAGCTGGGGTTGTTTTCCTTGGAGCAAAGAAGGCTGAGGGGGGACCTGATTGAGGTGTACAAAATGATGAGGGGCATAGATAGGGTAGATAAAGAGGAACTTTTCCCCTTAGTAGGGGGGTCAATAACAAGGGGGCATAGATTCAAGGTAAGGGGCAGGAGGTTTGGAGGGAATTTGAGGAGGAACTTTTTCACCCAGAGGGTGGTTGGAATCTGGAACTCACTGCCTGAAAGGGTGGTAGAGGCAGGAACCCTCATAACATTCAAGAAGCATTTGGATGAGCACTTGAAATGCCATTGCATACAAGGCTATGGACCAAATGCTGGAAAATGGGATTAGACTGGACAGGGATTGATGGTCGGCGCAGACACGATGGGCCGAAGGGCCTCTTTCTGTGCTGTATAACTCTATGACTCTATGACTCTATGACTATGACTCTCTCTCTCCCCTGTGTTTCTCTCCCCATGTCTCACTCTCTTTCCCCTGTGTCTGTCTCTCTCTCCCCATCTCTCTCTCTTTCTCCCCAGGTCTCTCTCTCTCTCTCTACCACAATCTCTCTCTCTCTCTCTCTCCCCCCCAGTCTCTAGCTCTCTCTCACTCTTCCCCAGTCTCTCTCTCTCCCCCCCACTCTCCCCCAGTCAATCTCTGTCTCCCCATCTCTTTCTCTCTCTCCCCGTCTCTCTCTCCGTCGCTCTCTCACTCCCCTGTCTTTCTCTCTCCCCAGTCTCTCTCCCTCTCTCTCACAGTCTTTCTCTCTCCCCATCTCTCTCTCTCCCCATCTCTCTCCGACTCTCCCCAGTCTCTCTCTTCCCATCTCTCTCTCTCTCCCCGTCTCTCTCTCTCCCCCAAGTCTCTCTCTCTCCCTGTGTCTCATTCCCTTTCCCGTGTCTGTCTCTCTCTCGCTCTCCCCAGTCTCTCTCCCTCTCTCCCAGTCTTTCTCTCTCCCCATCTCTCTCTCTCTCCCCATCTCTCTCTTCCCATCTCTCTCTCTCTCCCCCGTCTCTCTCTCTCCCTAGTCTCTCTCTCTCTCTCTCTCTCCCAGTCTCTAGCTCTCTCTCTCTCTCTCTCTCACTCTTCCCCAGTCTCTCTCTCTCTCTCTCTCTCTCTCCCCAATTCTCTCTCAATTCAATTCAATTCAAATCGCTTTATTGGCATGACAAGTTACATCTTATTTTGCCAAAGCATTGGAAAACATTCATGTTTGTTCACAAAAATACAGATCTATCCATACAGTGTATAAACAGATATATCCCTGAGTGTATAAATATACTTTCATATAATTTATATATACTCTTATCTTATCTTTAGTGGTTGTCCCTCTGTTTATGGCAAGCTGTAACATAGTGTGCCGCCAGTGTTATGCAACTTCCCATACCTACTAGGGGAAGAGAGAGTTCTCTCTCTCACTCTTCCCCAGTCTCTCTCTCTCTCTCTCTCCCCAATTCTCTCTCTCTCTACCCCAGTCTCTCTCTCTCCCCAATTCTCTCTCTCTCTCTACCCCAGTCTCTCTCTCTCTCTCAGTTCAGTTCAGTTCAGTTCAAATGCTTTATTGGCATGAAAGTTTACAGAGAACCATATTGCCAAAGCTTACATAGCAAAAAGGTACAGTTTTCCAACATTCTGTAGGTGTCAATCGATTTGACATTTGTTGGGTACATACAATATTACTTTTAAACAATATTAATTTTAAACAGTCTTTCTACTTCATTTGGTACGTTCAATATTAATTTTAAACAGTCTTACTTTTAAACAGTCCTCAGGTTGTGACATGTTGTTACATATTTGGCCCCAAGGTATGGTCTGTCTCCTTCTCCTAGGACTAATCTCAATTTTGACAGATCATCCAATTCCTTGAAATCTGGGGTTGTTTGGCTTAGCTTGTTGAATAATATGTTTCTTGATGTGTTGAATTTTTTGCATTTTAGGAGGAAATGCATTTCTGTTTCAACCTCGCCAGCCAGACATTGATCGCATATTCTATTCTCTCTAGGCTGCCAGGATTTCTTGTATCTGCCTTTTTCAATTTCCAGTTGGTGGTCGCTTAGTCTGTACCTGGTGAGGGTCTGTCTCTGTTTTGTGTCTCTGATGGTCGTGAGGTAGTCTGCCAGTTTATATTCTCTTTTTAGGGCCCGGTAACATTCTAATCTGCTTTGGCTTTCGGTTATTTTGTTCCAATGTTCCAGGTAGGTTTCTTTGCATTTTTTAATGATTTGGTTCACTCGGATTGGTGTTTGGACGGCTGTGTTGGTCTGGGGCTGGTCAGGGTCCGGCTGAGTACTTAGTTTCAGTAGCAGCTGACTCAGGGGACTCTTTTCTGGGTTTAGCTCTTGGGTCTGAAAGGCTTTGAAATGAAGGGTGTCTGGGGAGCTAGATTTGAGGTGATTTAGGAAGTTTAGTGCTCATTTTTGGATGTTTATTATCAGTGGGTATCTGCCTAGTTCGGCTCTGCATGCATTTGTTGGCGTTTTTCTTTGGGTGTGAAGGATGCTTCGGCAGAATTCTGCATGTAGGGCTTCTATTCTGTGTTTTTCCCATTTAGTGTAGCTTTGGTGATTTAGCGGGCCCCATACTTCACTACCGTACAGTGCAATGGGCAGGATTATGCTGTCAAATATTTTGAGCCAGATTTTGATTGGGATTTGGATGTTGTAGAATTTTCTTTTTATTGCATATAGGGCTCTTCGGGCTTTTTCTTTTAGTGCATTCACTGCTATGCTGAAGCTCCCTGATGCTGTAATAGTTAGACCAAGGTAGGTGTAGCTCATAGTGTGTCCTATAGTGGTATCACTGAGGGTAAACTGGTATTTGTTTTCCTGACATCTGGGTCTTTTCTGAAAAATCATGATGTTGGTTTTCTTTAGATTTACTGTTAGAGCCCAATTTTGGCAGTATTTGTCGAGTAGGTCTAGTTGTTGCTGTAATCCCTGTTCTGTGGGAGACAGCAGAACCAGGTCGTCCGCATAGAACAGGGACTTCACTTCTCCATCCAGGAGACGGAGACCTGGTGACTCGCTTTGCTCCAGCATGTCTGCTAATTCATTTATGTATATGTTGAACAGGGTCGGGCTCAAATTGCAGCCCTGCCGGACGCCTCTTCTCTGGGTGAAGAAATCGGTGCGTTTGTCTCCAATTTTGACCCCGCATTTGTTTTTCAGATACATTGATTTAATAAGGTCATAGACTTTGCCCCCTATTCCACACTGAAGAAGTTTATAATAGAGCCCTTCGTGCCATATAGAGTCAAAGGCTTTCTTTCTCTCTCTATCTCTCTCACTCTTCCCCAGTCTCTCTCTCCCCAATTCTCTCTCTCTCTCTACCCCAGTCTCTCTCTCTCTCTCTCTATCTCTCTCACTCTTCCCCAGTCTCTCTCTCTCTCTCCCCAATTCTCTCTCTCTCTCTACCCCAATCTCTCTCTCTCTCTCTCCCCCAGTCTCTAGCTCTCTCTCTCTCTCTCTCTCACTCTTCCCCAGTCTCTCTCTCTCTCTCCCCCAGTCTCTAGCTCTCTCTCTCTCTCACTCTTCCCCAGTCTCTCTCTCTCTCTCTCCCACTCTTCCCCAGTCTCTCTCTCTCTCTCTCCCCATCTCTCTCTCTACCCCAGTCTCTAGCTCTCTCTCTCTCTACCCCAGTCTCTTTCTCTCTACCCCAATCTCTCTCTCTCTACCCCAGTCTCTCTCTCTCTCTACCCCAGTCTCTCTCTCTCCCCCCAGTCTCTCTCTCTACCACAATCTCTCTCTCTCTACCCAAATCTCTCTCTCTCTACCCCAGTCTCTCTCTCTCTCTACCCCAGTCTCTCTCTCTCCCCCCAGTCTCTCTCTCTACCCCAGTCTCTCTCTCTCTACCCAAATCTCTCTCTCTCTACCCCGTCTCTCTCTCTCTACCCCAGTCTCTCTCTCTCTACCCCAGTCTCTCTCTCTCTACCCCAGTCTCTCTTTCTCTACCCCAATCTCTCTCTCTCTACCCAATCTCTCTCTCTCTACCCCAGTCTCTCTCTCTCTACCCCAGTCTCTCTCTCTCTCTCCCCCAAGTCTCTCTCTCTCCCTGTGTCTCACTCTCTTTCCCCTGTGTCTGTCTCTCCCCAACTCTCTCTCTCTCTCTCTCTCTCCCAGTCTCTAGCTCTCGCTCTCTCTCTCTCTCTCTCTCACTCTTCCCCAGTCTCTCTCTCTCTCTCCACAATTCTCTCTCTCTCTCTACCCCAATCTCTCTCTCTCTCCCGCAGTCTCTAGCTCTCTCTCTCTCTCTCTCTCTCTCTCTCTCTCTCTCTCCCCCGGGTCTCTCTCTCTCTCTCCCCCAGTCTCTAGCTCTCTCTCTCTCTCTACCCCAGTCTCTCTCTCTCCCCCCCAGTCTCTCTCTCTCCCCCCAGTCTCTCTCTCTCTCCCCATCTCTCTCTCTCTCACTCCCCATCTCTCTCTCTCCCCATCTCTCTCTCTCCCCCAGTCTCTAGCTCTCTCTCTCTCTCACTCACTCTTCCCCAGTCTCTCTCTCTTTCTCTCCTCAGGTCTCTCTCTCTCAATTCAATTCAATTCAATTCAAATCGCTTTATTGGCATGACAAGTTACATCTTATGTTGCCAAAGCATCGGAAAACATTCATGTTTGTTCACAAAAATACAGATCTATCCATACAGTGTATAAACAGATATATCCCTGAGTGTATAAATATATACTTTCATATAATTTATATATACTCTTTTCTTATATTTGCTGGTTGTCCCTCTGTTTATGGCAAGCTGTAACATAGTGTGCCGCTAGTGTTATGCAATTTCTCTCTTCCCCTAGTAGGTATGGGAGTTTTTGGTCGTCATTCAAATTTCTGAATTCCGGGCATATTTTTGTGAATTTTGGGTAGAAATTCTCCCTTATGTCCTGATATTTTCTCTCTCTCTCTCTCTACCCCAGTCTCTCTCTCTCTACCCCAATCTCTCTCTCTCTACCCCATCTCTCTCTCTCTACCCCAGTCTCTCTCTCAATACCCCAGTCTCCCTCTATCTACCCCAGTCTCCCTCTCTCTACCCAAATCTCTCTCTCTCTACCCCAGTCTCTCTCTCTCTACCCCAGTCTCTCTCTCTCTACCCTAATCTCCCTCTCTCTACCCCAGTCTCTCTCTCTCTCCCCCAGTCTCTCTCTCTCTACCCCAGTCTCTCTCTCTCTACCCCAGTCTCTCTCTCTCTACCCCAGTCTCTCTCTCTCTACCCCAGTCTCTCTCTCTCTACCCCAGTCTCCCTCTATCTACCCAAATCTCTCTCTCTCTACCCAAATCTCTCTCTCTCTACCCCAGTCTCTCTCTCTCTACCCCAGTCTCTCTCTCTCTACCCCAGTCTCTCTCTCTCTACCCCAGTCTCTCTCTCTCTACCCCAGTCTCTCTCTCTCTACCCCAGTCTCTCTCGCTCTACCCCAGTCTCTCTCGCTCTACCCCAGTCTCTCTCGCTCTACCCGTCTCTCTCGCTCTACCCCAGTCTCTCTCGCTCTCCCCCAGTCTCTCTCGCTCCACCCCAATCTCTCTCTCTCTCCCCCAGTCTCTCTCCCTCTCTCCCACAGTCTTTCTCTCTCCCCATCTCTCTCTCCCCATCTCTCTCCGACTTTCCCCCAGTCTCTCTCTTCCCATCTCTCTCTCTCACCCCGTCTCTCTCTCTCCCTAGTCTCTCTCTCTCCCCCAAGTCTCTCTCTCTCCCTGTGTCTCACTCCCTTTCCCCTGTGTCTGTCTCTCTCTCTCTCCCCATCTCTCTCTCTCTCTCTCTCTCTCCCCCAGTCTCTAGCTCTCTCTCTCTCTCACTCTTCCCCAGTCTCTCTCTCTCTCCCCAATTCTCTCTCTCTCTCTACCTCAATCTCTCTCTCTCTCCCCCAGTCAATCTCTGTCTCCCCATCTCTTTCTCTCTCTCCCCATCTCTCTCCCCATCTCTCTCTCTCCCCCCATCTCTCTCCGACTCTCCCCCAGTCTCTCTCTTCCCATCTCTCTCTCTCCCCGTCTCTCTCTCTCCCTAGTCTCTCTCTCTCCCCCTGTGTCTCGCTCTCTTTCCCCTGTGTCTGTCTCTCTCTCTCTCTCCCAGTCTCTAGCTCTCTCTCTCACTCTTCCCCAGTCTCTCTCTCTCTCTCCCCAATTCTCTCTCTCACTCTTCCCCAGTTTCTCTCTCTCTCTCTCCCCAATTCTCTCTCTCTCCCCAATTCTCTCTCTCTCTACCCAATTCTCTCTCTCTCTACCCCAGTCTCTCTCTCTCTACCCCAGTCTCTCTCTCTCCCCCAGTCTCTCTCTCTCTACCCCAGTCTCGCTCTCTCTACCCCAGTCTCTCTCTCTCTACCCCAGTCTCTCTCTCTCTACCCCAGTCTCTCTCTCTCTACCCCATCTCTCTTTCTACCCTAATCTCTCTCTCTCTCTACCCCATCTCTCTCTCTCTACCCCATCTCTCTCTCTCTACCCCATCTCTCTCTCTCTACCCCAGTCTCTCTCTCTCTCTCTCTACCCCAGTCTCTCTCTCTACCCCAGTCTCTCTCTCTCTCTCTACCCAGTCTCTCTCTCTCTCTACCCCAGTCTCTCTCTCTCTACCCCAGTCTCTCTCTCTCTACCCCAGTCTCTCTCTCTCCACCCCAGTCTCGCTCTCTCTACCCCAGTCTCTCTCTCTCTCTACCCCAGTCTCTCTCTCTCTACCCCATCTCTCTCTCTCTACCCCAATCTCTCTCTCTCTCTCTACCAATCTCTCTCTCTCTACCCCAGTCTCTCTCTCTCTCTACCCCAGTCTCTCTCTCTCTCTCTACCCCAGTCTCTCTCTCTCTACCCCAGTCTCTCTCTCTCTACCCCAGTCTCTCTCTCTCTCTCTCTACCCCAGTCTCTCTCTCTCTCTACCCCAGTCTCTCTCTCTCTCTACCCCAGTCTCTCTCTTTCTACCCTAATCTCTCTCTCTACCCCAGTCTCTCTCTCTACCCCAGTCTCTCTCTCTCTACCCTAATCTCTCTCTCTCTACCCCAGTCTCTCTCTCTACCCCAGTCTCTCTCTCTCTACCCCTGTATCTCTCTCTCTACCCCAGTCTCTCTCTCTCTACCCCAGTCTCTCTCTCTCTACCCCAGTCTCTCTCTCTCTACCCCAGTCTCTCTCTCTCTACCCCAGTCTCTCTCTCTCTACCCCAACTCTCTCTCTCCCCCAACTCTCTCTCTCTCCCCATCTCTCTCTCTCTCTCTCACTCCCCATCTCTCTCTCTCCCCGTCTCTCTCTCTCCCCATCTCTCCCTAACTCTCTCTCTCTCTCCCTCTCTCTCTCTCTCTCTCCCCATCTCGCCTCAGAGCAGCAGTGGCAGGCGGGCGGACCTGCCAGTGAACGAGGCGGCTGAGCGGCGGCGGTTAAAAGCAGCTCCGAGACCAGGTAGGCCTCAGAGCAGCAGTTGCAGGTGGGTGGACCTGCGAGGGAACGAGGCGGCTGAGCGGCAGCGGTTAAAGGGATCAAGGGGTATGGGGAGAAAGCAGGGACCGGGTACTGAATTTGGATGATCAGCCATGATCGCATTGAATGGCGGAGCAGGCTCGAGGGGCCGAATGGCCTACTCCTGCTCCTATCTTCTATGTTTCTATGTAACCACTCCTTCAAGTTCATCTAGGATTTGTGACATTTAAGTTGGAACATCTGTAGAGATGAGGTGCTTCTAAAAGGCATTTGAGTATACACATATCTGCTAAAAGGACTATTAAATGTCCACAACTTTAATGCAGACAAGTGGCAGATGGAATTTAATACAGAGAAGTGTGAGGTGATGCATTTTGGCAGAAGGAAAAGAGAGAGGCAATATACACTTAATGACACAGTTTTAAAGAGTGTGCAGGGACAGAGGGACCTGGGAGTTAATGTGCATAGGACCCTGAAGGTGGCGGGACATATTGAGAGAGTGGTAAGCAAAGCTTATGGGATCTTGGGCTTCATAAATAGAGCTATTGAGTACAAAAGTAGATAAGTTATGCTGAACTTTTATAAAGCGCTGGTTAGGCCTCAACTGGAGTATTACGTCCAGTTCTGGTCACCACAATTTAGGAAGGATGTGAAGGCACTTGAGAGGGTGCAGAGGAGATTTACCAGAATGGTTCCGGGGATGGGCGATCTTAGCTACAAGGACAGGTTGGAGAAGCTGGATTTGTTTTCATTAGAGCAAAGGAGGTTGAGGGGTGATTTGATAGAGGTGTACAAGATTATGACGGGTTTGGATAGGCTAGATGGGGAAAGGCTGTATCCACTAGTTGATGGTACAAGGACTCGGGGACACAGACTTAAGGTTTTGGGCAAGAGATACAGGGGGGACGTGAGGAAAAACTTTTTTAGGCAGCAAGTGGTGAGGACCTGGAACTCGCTGCCGACGGAAGTGGTGGAAGCGGAGACACTCAGGGCTGGATTTTCTCAGCCCCGAGGAGGCAGGTATGGAAGCGGGACTGCTGGTAAAGTACCAAAAAGCGGGGGCAGATGACAAACCCACCCCCATCCCGCCTCCGTGCCCTTTTGCCAGGAGGCGGGAAGATGCGCTGCTTTGGGTCCCGTCTCCTGGAGGCTGAAAAGGGGTTAAATCCTTTTAACTGCCTGTTAACAGGTAGTTAACAGGCAGAAAACAGGATTAGTCCCATTTTACCTTTTTAGGTGAAGGCTTCCCGACCTTGGAGAATCCTGCCGGGTTTGAGGAGTCGAGTAGGAGGTCTGCGGGGGTCGGAGGGATTTGAAAGTAAGATGTAGAGGTGAGTGATGGGTGCAAGTAAGTATGGAGTGGTAAGTATGTGAGGTGAGTGTTAAGTGTTAAAAAATGTTCACTTACCTTGGTTTCTGCCAACAAAGCCTTCATCCGCTCTGGATCGGGAGTCCTGACATCTTGTCGATTTCACAGACTAGCTGTTGGATCCTCTGAACCAACAGCCATCTGAAATCTACAAAGTTGAAAGGTCTGATGAGTCCTAAACACAAGGGCCTAGAAATTCAGTATAGCCACGTTTGGGGCGCTACAGCCGGGCGGCCGCTAAAGTTTGCGCCCGGCGCAACTTCGCGCCACCTTCGCCGATATTCAGTGGCATCGCCCCAAGAGGTTGCTGCTGCGCTAAAACAGGCGATGCACGACTATCATTAGGCGCTAAGCCGGCGGCCCGGGGCGATACCCCCGAGGGCGGGCGCAGCGCAGGTGCGGCGAGTTGCTGATTGACGGCAGACACTCTGGCGCCGGTCAGCTCTTAAAGGGGGAGGGTGGATTTGTTTGCCTGCCACGCCCTGCACACTGCAGCCCTGAAGCAAGGCCTGACCACTGCTGCTTCATCTGTGCAATGCCCAGGACTATGGAGAAGGCCAGGGAGAGAGCGCAGCGCTTCAGCGACGGTGACCTGAGGGTGCTGGTTGGCGCAGTGGAGCGCAGGCGCCATGTTCTGTTCCCTGAAGGTGGCAGGAGGCCGCTGCCCAGCGCCTATCGGAAAGCCTGGAGGGAGGTGTCAAACAGGGTGACCTCCAACAGCGTGGTTGCCAGGACTCCTGTGCAATGCCGGGAAAAGTTCAACGACCTCACTCGGGTTGTCAGGGTGAGTACCCTTTCCAGTGTCCTCCTCATCCCTGCATGTGCACCTCAGTTTATGGGCAAAGGGACCTGAAAGCCCTAATGCCCAGCCCTCATCCAGCAGCTATGGGACTGTCATGAAAATCACTTGCACATTCAGCACTTCACACACTGTACAAGCTATTCGATCATGGGAGGCAGTACAGCCAAGATCAGGGCTTTACACTGTCAGGGCTAGTCCACCATGGGAGGCAGTGCAGACAAGATCAGGTCTTCACACTGTACTTAGAGGCCGTCCTTTCTCTTGCAGGCCAAGGTGGCGCACAACCGGAGGCAGCAGCGTGAGACCGGGGGAGGCTGTCCTGACCTCAAAGAGCTCTCCGACCTGGACCAGCGTGTGGAGCGCATTATGGCAGGCCGGCTGATTGGCCCCGTCGCCAGTGGAGATGCCGACCCTGTTCTGGGCCCCAATGGTAAGGGCATCACCTTTTTGACCTCTCTCTTTCCACTTGCGCCTCAGAACAGCATCCTTTGCCACTGTCCGACCAATGCAGTGCATAGCAGCACTCATGCCTCCCTCGCTGCCGCCCTGTCCTCACTCTAAAGCAACTCTTGTGCCTCCCTGCTTTCAGATGGTGAATCGCCAGGTGAGGAGGCGGGCCCTCAAGCTGCCACTGTCAGTGATTCTGAATTCAAGGAGGGGGAAGAGGAAGCCGGCCCATCAGTGCCACCCTCAGCCGAGGCAGCCCATGGCGATGATGGGGACACGTCTTCCCTGGAGGGGAGCCGGGGGGGGGGGAAGGGTCGGAGGAGAGTGAAGCTCCGGGGCCCAGCGGCCTGCAGCAACGCGGGAGGGTTGGGGAAGCTCGGCGGACTTCTCCCCGGAGGGTGAGTGCGGCCTCCAGTCCTGCGATGGTGAGCGCAGAGGAGGTGCGGCTCCTAGAGGAAATGGCCGCCCAGGCTGAGCGCAGGCACACTGAGCTCATGGCTGCAGTGACAAGGATGCCTGACTCCATAGAGTCACTGTCAAGGAGTGTGCAGGAATTCGGGGCAGCACAGGCGGCTTCTAGCCAAGTGCTCAGTCGTGCCGTCCATTCACTGGCTGGTGTCATGCGGACACAGACCAGGGCCACACGGGCACTAACTGCTGCCACCCTCGCTGGATCGGCCAGGCATCGCCAGGGCATTCGCCGCGCCGCAGCAGCCCAGCAGTCTGTGCTTCAGCAGATTGCTGCGCATGCTGCAGTGCTGGCCCGTGCGAGTGCCACTGTCTCAGGCGACCAGGGAGTACCTGTGATCTGTCAGGTTGGCAGCATTCCTGCAGCCGACACTGCCACTCCTCCATTGCAGCTGCCACCAGCCGCTGGACAGAGTGCTGCCGCACAAGCAGAGTTGCAGCAGTCAGCAGCCGGCCCCTCCAGGGCCAGAGCTGGTCCAGGCCGACCCCCAAGGGCATCTGCCGTCTCGCCATGTGACCCTCAGCAGCCTTCCCCCAGCCTTGCTGCAGCCACTGGGGTCCCATTGAGGAGGAGCTGCAGGGCGGGCAGGGGCCAGTCACGGATGCGAAAGGCATCACCCTCATAGGCCAAAAAGTAGAAGGTGTGCCCAAATGTTTGGTTTCACATGCAAAGGCCGAGACTGTTCGTTTTGTGTTTTTTGAAAGGCCGAGACTGTTCGATGTGTGTTTTTTGAAAGGCCAAGACTGTTCGATGTGTGTTTTTTGAAAGGCCGAGACTGTTCGATTTGTGTTTTTTGAAAGGCCGAGACTGGTCGATTTGTGTTTTTTGGGGGGGCTTCTCTCCATTAGTTTGTAATGTGGGAAGGGCAGAGGTTTCCAAGTAATAAATGTTCTTAAATCGCACTGTCCATGCTTTATTTTGGAAGTCCTGGTTGCCCTGCTCGGCTGAGGGCTTGTGTAGCGGCTACATTCATCTGGTGACATTGGCACAAGCCATTCCCTGAGAGGGGGCCTAGAACTGACGTTCAATAAGCCGCCGACGGGCGGCCCTTGCACTTTCTGCCTCCCTCCTGTGCTGGTCCTCCTCCTCCTCCTCCTCAGGTGGTCCTCCAATCTCTGGTGGCAGTGGCTGAGTCCTGCGGCTAGCCAGGTTGTGCAGCATGCAGCACACAACCGCGAAATGGGAGACTCGCTCAGGCGAATATTGTAGGGCTCCTCCGGAACGATCCAGACAGCGGAACCGTTGCTTCAGGACGCCGATTGTTTACTCAATAATGTTCCTGGTTGCTTGATGGCTGTCATTGTATCCCTCTTCAGCAGGGGTGCTGGGCGCACGGAGCGGGGTCATCAGCCAGGTGCACAAAGGATAGCCTTTGTCCCCGAGAAGCCATCCTCGTGGGTGAGGCTGGGCCTCGAACATGTCTGCCACAGAAGTCTGGCGCAGGATGAAGGCATCGTGGCTGCTGCCTGGAAAGCGGGCATTGACAGCTAGGATGAGCTGCCTGTGGTCACACACCAACTGCACGTTGAGCGAATGGTAGCCCTTCCGGTTGCGGTAATCCTCGGCATTCCCCAGAGGTGCCCGCAAAGCCACATGCGTGCAGTCAATGGCGCCCTGCACCATGGGGAAGCCCGCTAATGCTGCAAAGCCCATTGCACGCTGTTGCTGCTTGACAAGGGCCATGGAGAAGGAGATGAACTGACGTCTCCTTCTTAAAAGGGCATTGGTCACCTGGCGGATGCAGCAATGTACGGCAAACTGGGAGATGTTGGAAATGTCCCCAGTAGCAGATTGGAAGGAGCCGGTGGCATAGAAGTTGAGAGACACCGTCACCTTCACTGCCACCGACAGAGACGTCCTGCTCCTCAGATGTGGCTGCAGATCTCCGCGAAGCAGGTGGCAGATCTCAGTGACCACCGCCCTTCGGAATCGCAGCCTCCGAACACACTGCTCGTCAGACATGTTCAGATATGAGAACTGCTGGCGGTATACCCTGGGTGGGTAAGGCCTCCTTTGCCGACGCCTGTTGCCCCCTCTCCGTCTGGCCATGACTGCCACTCTCTCACGGTGTCTGTGAGCCCTTTGAGTGCAATGGAGAAGGCCAACGTTTGCACCCATTGCAGCCCCCATTATATGTTTGCAATCAATGATATGGCTCTGAAGTTAAAGACAAGTGGAAAGCTGTGGCCTGAAGCCACAAGTACCTGTGCGAGTGTTGAGCCAAACCAGAAAGCTCTCTACCTTTGTCTCTCTGCAAAGATCCGTCTCTCACAAAGAAGGAGTGTTGCAAAATGGCTGCCTTTTCTACTGCCGGAGGAGTGCCCTTTAATTTGCGCCCCCTGCGCCCCGCAGTGACTGAGAACCGTTCCCCTCTACCAGTCGCTAGGGGCGCCAGGCGCACAATAGGCCGGCGCCACTGAATTTCCGGTTTGGGGCGAACAAAAGGCGTTGCACGATGAAATGACGTCAGGATCTGCGCGCGCAGCTGAGTGCGCGCAAAGGCTTTGCGCCACCGCTAAATCTTTACTGAAGTTGGGGAGAGGCGCAGATCCCGCTGCGCCCGGCCGCTAGCCGCCTAGCGCCCAACATCTCCTCCTCCTAAGGCGCTAGCGGCTGGCGCAAACAACTGAATTTCTAGGACAAGGACTCATCAAACTACAGAGAATGTCAGTGTTTGACAGCTTCACAGAGCTGTCAAATGCTGACATTTCTTCTTTCAAGAAGTCTTGACAGATAGCACGTGCTCTGTCAGTGACTTCCCCCCTCATTGGCCTGCTGAGCCCGCAGGGTGGGCTTAATAAGGTCAATCAGGGGAAAATCCCGCTAGTAGGCCAGAAGATGATGGAGGCGGGACATAGACCCGACAAGTAGCAGTCCCGCCTCCAACTCGTCTCCATTGCGAAAATCCAGCCTTCAATGTTTTCAAGGGGAGACTGGATAGGCACTTGAGGAAAATAAACTTGCAGGGCTACGGTGAGAGAGCGGGGGATTGGGACTGACTGGAATGCTCTACAGAGAGCTGGCACAGATGCGATGGGCTGAATGGCCTCCTTCTGTGCCATTATGACTCTATGGCCTAGAAACTCAGTTGTTTGCGCCAGCCGCTAGCGCCTTAGGAGGAGGAGAAGTGGGGTGCTAAGCGGCTAGCGCCCAGGCGCAGCGCGATCTGCACCTCTCGCAAACTTCAGTTAAGATTTAGCGGTGGCGCAAAACCTTTGCGCGCGCTCAGCTGCGCGCGCAGATCCTGACGTCATTTCATGGTGCAACGCCCTTTGTGCGCCCCAAACCGGAAATTCAGTGGCGCCGGCCTATTGTGCGCCTGGCGCCCCTAGCGACTGGTAGAGGGGAACGGTTCCCAGTCGCTGCGGGGCGCGGGGGGCGCTAATTAAAGGGGACTCCTCCTACAGTAAAAATGGCAGCCATTTTGCACCACTCCTTCTTTGTGAGAGACGGATCTTTGGAGAGAGACAAAGGTAGAGAGCTTTCTGGTTTGGCTCAACACTCGCACAGGTACTTGTGGCTTCAGGCCACAGCTTTGCACTTGTCTTTAACTTCAGAGTCATAGCATTGATTGGAAACATATAATGGGGGCTGCAATGGGTGGAAACGTTGGGCTTCTCCATTGCATTCAAAGGGCTCAGAGACGCCGTGAGAGAGTGCCAGTCATGGCCAGATGGAGAAGGGGCAACAGACATCGGCAAAGGAGGCCTTACCCACCCAGGGTATACCGCCAGCAGTTCTCATATCTGAACATGTCTGAGGAGCAGTGTGTTCGGAGGCTGCGATTCAGAAGGGCGGTGGTCACTGAGATCTGCCACCTGCTTCGCGGAGATCTGCAGCCACATCTGAGGAGCAGGACGTCTCTGTCGGTGGCAGTGAAGGTGACGGTGGCTCTCAACTTCTATGCCACCGGCTCCTTCCAATCCGCTACTGGGGACATTTCCAACATTTCCCAGTTTGCGGTACATTGCTGCATCCGCCAGGTGACCAATGCCCTTTTCAGAAGGAGACGTCAGTTCATCTCCTTCCCCATGACCGTTGACAAGCAGCAACAGCATGCAATGGGCGTTGCAGCATTAGCGGGCTTCCCCATGGTGCAGGGCGCCATTGACTGCATGCATGTGGCTTTGCGGGCACCTCTAGAGAATGCCAAGGATTACCGCAACCGGAAGGGCTACCATTCGCTCAACGTGCAGTTGGTGTGTGACCACAGGCAGCTCATCCTAGCTGTCAATGCCCGTTTTCCAGGCAGCAGCCACGATGCCTTCATCCTGCACCAGACTTCTGTGGCAGACATGTTCGAGGCCCAGCCTCACCCACGAGGATGGCTTCTCGGGGACAAAGGCTATCCTTTGTGCACCTGGCTGATGACCCCGCTCCGTGCGCCCAGCACCCCTGCTGAAGAGCGATACAATGACAGCCATCAAGCAACCAGGAACATCATTGAGTAAACAATCGGCGTGCTGAAGCAACGGTTCCGCTGTCTGGATCGTTCCGGGGGAGCCCTACAGTACTCGCCTGAGCGAGTCTCCCATTTCGTTGTCGTGTGCTGCATGCTGCACAACCTGGCTATCCGCAGGACTCAGCCACTGCCAGCAGACATTGGAGGACCACCAGAGGAGGAGGAGGAGGAGGAGGACCAGCACAGGAGGGAGGCAGAAAGTGCAAGGGCCGCCCGTCGGCGGCTTATTGCAAGTCGGTTCTAGGCCCCCTCTCAGGGAATGGCTTGTGCCAATGGCAGAAGATGAATGTAGCCGCTCCAGGAGCCCTCAGCCGAGCAGGGCAACCAGGACTTCCAAAAGAAAGCATGGACAGTGCGATTTAAGAACATTTTTTACTATGATATCTCTGTGCCCTTCCCACATGACAAACTAATGGAGAGAAACCCCCCCAAAAAACACAAATATACCAGTCTCGGCCTTTACAAGTAAAACAAATATACCAGTCTCGGCCTTTACAAGTAAAACAAATATACCAGTCTCGGCCTTTAATTATGAAACAAATACACCAGTCTCGGCCTTTAAATATGAAACAAATACACCAGTCTTGGCTTTTATAAGTAAAACAAAACATTTGGCCACACCTTCTACTTTTTCCCCTGCGAGGGTGATCCGTTTCGCTTCCGTGACTGGCCCCTACCCGCCCTGCAGCTCCTCCTCAACGGGACCCCAGTGGCTGCAGCAAGGCTGGGGGAAGGCTGCTGAGGGTCAGATGGTGAGACGGCAGATGCCCTTGGGGGTCGGCCTGGACCAGCTCTGGGCCTGGAGGGGCCGGCTGCTGACTGCTCCAACTCTGTTTGGGCGGCAGCAGTCTGTCCAACAGCTGGTGGCAGCTGCATTGGAGGAGTGACAGTGTTGGCTGCAGGAATGCTGCCAACCTGACAGATCACAGGCACTCCCTGGTCGGCTGATACATTGGCACGCGCACGGGCCAGCACTGCAGCATGCGCAGCAATCTGCTGAGGCACAGACTGCTGGGCTGCTGCGGCACAGCGAGTGCCCCGGCGATGCCTGGCCGATCCAGCGAGTGTGGCAGCAGTTAGTGCCCGTGTGGCCCTGGTCTTTGTCTGCATGACAGCAGCCAGTGAATGCACGGCATGACTGAGCACTTGGCTAGAAGCCGCCTGTGAAGCAGCGAAGTCCTGCTGACTCCTAGCCTGTGCTGCCGCGATGTCCTGCAGACTCTTGGCCTGTGCTGCACTGAATTGTTGCAGACTCCTGGCCTGTGCTGCACTGAATTGTTGCAGACTCCTGGCCTGTGCTGCCCCAAATTCCTGCACACTCCTTGCCAGTGACTCTATGGAGTCAGGCATCCTTGCCACTGCAGCCATGAGCTCAGTGTGCCTGCGCTCAGCCTGGGTGCCCATTTCCGCTAGGAGTCGCACCTCCTCTGCGCTCACCGTAGCAGGACTGGAGGCCGCACTCACCCTCCGGGGAGAAGACCGCCGAGCTTCCCCACCGCTCCCGCGTTGCTGCAGCCCGCTGGTCCCCGGAGCTTCACTATCCTCCGACCCTTCCCCCCTGCTCCCCTCCAGGGAAGACGTGTCACCATCATGGCCATGGGCTGCCTCAGCTGAGGGTGTCCCTGATGGTCTGGCTTCCTCTTCCTCCTCCTCTATGTCTGACTCGGACACAGTGCCAGCTTGAGGGGCCGCCTCCTCACCTGGCGAGTCACCATCTGAAAGCAGGGAGGCACAAGAGTTGCTTTAGAGTGAGGACAGGGCGGCAGCGAGGGAGGCATGAGTGCTGCTGTGCACTGCATTGGTTCGATAGTGGCAAAGGATGCTGGTGTGAGGTGCAAGTGGAAAGGGAGAGGTCAAAAAGGTGATGACCTTACCATTGGTGCCCAGAACAGGGTCAGCATCTCCAGTGGCGACGGGGCCACTCAGCCGCCCTGCCATGATCCGCTCCACTCGCTGCTCGAGGTCGCTCAGCTATTTCAGGTCAGGACGGCCTCCCCCGGTCTGTTGCTGCTGTCTTCTGTTATGCGCCAGCTTGGCCTGCAAGAGAAAGGACCGCCTCTAAGTACAGTGTCAAGCCCTGATCTTGCCCACACTGCCTCCCATGGTCGATTAGCCCTGACAGTGTCAAGCGCTGATCTTGCCCGCACTGCCTCCCATGGTCGATTAGCCCTGACAATGTCAAGCCCTGATCTTGCCCGCACTGCCTCCCATGGTCGAATAGCCCTGACAGTGTCTAAAGTCCTGATTGCGCAAGTGCTTTTCATGACAGTCCCATAGCTGCTGGATGAGGGCTGGCCATTAGGGCTTTCAGACCTGTTTGGCCATAAAGTGAGGTGCACATGCAGGGATGAGGAGGATACTGGAAAGGGTACTCACCCTGACAACCCGAGTGAGATCGTTGAATTTTTCCGGCACTGGGTTGGTGCCCTGCCAACCACGCTGTTGGGCGTGACCCTGTTTGCCACATCCCTCCATGCTTTCCGATATTTGGCGGGCAGCGGCCTCCTGCCACCCTCAGGGAAGAGGATATGGCGCCTGCGGTCCACTGCGCTAACCAGCAGCCTCAGGTCACCCTCGCCGAAGCGCTGCGCTCTCTCCCTGGCCTTCTCCATTCTCCTGGGCATGGAGCTGTTCCAGAAGCAGTGTTCAGGCCTTGCCTTAGGGCTGCAGTGTGCAGGGCGTGGCAGCCAAGCAATTCCACCCTCCCCCTTTAAGTGCTGACCGACGCCTGACTGTCTGCCCTCAATGAGCAACTCGCCGCACCTGCGCTGCGCCCGCCTTCGGTGTTTGCACCCCGGATCGCCGGCTTAGCGTCTAATGATAGTCGTGCATCGCCTGCTTTAGCGCAGCAGCAACCTCTTGGGGCGATGCAACTGAATATCGACGAAGGTGGCGCTAAGTTGCGCCAGGCGCAAAAGTTAGCGAACGCCATGCTGTAGCGCCCCAAACGTGGCTATACTGAATTTCTAGGCCTATGACTCTATGAATCTCCACATAAGTGTACTTGCCAATAGCCATAATTTGCACCAATTTAAAGATTTGAGCATTTGATACGCATGACACTATTATCTGATGAAAGGTCATCGATCTGAAACCTTAACTCTGTTTCTCTCTCCACAGATGCTGCCTGACCTGCTGAGTATTTCCAGCATTTTCTATTTTTATTACACTATTTCCTCTGTTGGTCTGCATTGGATAATGTTCTCTTTATTTCGTTATATTGGCTCTGAAATTGCGGTCGGAGGCTTACCTCCGGAGTACCCCTCCGACCCTCGAAAGAATTACGAAACTACCTGCTGGCAGCAAGGCTGCGAAAATTTGCAGTCTCAGGCTGCGAGGCAGAGGGCAGCATAATGGCCCACTGATCCTAGGGACGCAGGTGGTGCAGAAGCGTACCTGGGATCATGTGGGCCTGGTCCTCCAATCGCAAAGCAGAATACCATTTTAATCATTTCCGAAGGGACTCCCCTAATGAGTTGTAATGGAATCCCGAAATCTGATCTAATTACAATTTACAGAATTGGAATTTTATTCATAATTACCTTCATTCCACCAAGCTCACTAAAAATGTAATTTTTTGAAAATTTTAAGACATTAAAACTGTAATCTGGGCTAATATTTGCAGAAACTCATTTCATACAGCGTATGTGTATAATTTACGATCTGAAAATGTTTAATTAATGGCTTAGATATCCCCTTACGCTGATGCAAACAGACCCTGCGTCTGTTTGCATCAACCATAACACTTACGTGCACAATTGCTGGCCAGTCTGTGCCAGTGATTGCTTTTTTGTGGCCTGTGTGAATGGCTTGTCAATGCGTATGCAAGTGCATGCAGAAATCCTGAACTTGCGGTGGATTTCAAAGGAGATTTGGCGGTGTACTTTCAGAGTACGCTGCTATACCGCATGCAAAATCGGGCCATTAAATCTTTAGGGTTGAAGCATGTTCATACCTGCTTGGTTTAACTACTGTTACCATACTGCTGATCCACAGGCTTGGTTCTTTAACTTTATTACCTCAGGTTTCTCCATTCTATCTAGCTCATCATGTGTTTTATCACAGAGTGCAACTGGCATTTTCCTTGCTAGATGTAGTCATATGCTGTGCTTTCCTGCTATGATTTCTAAGTCATTAAATACATTAGCAAACTTCTCTAACACTGAATTTATTGTTAGTAGTTACATCAATTCTTTTCATCAGTCCTAAATGTTAGTACACTTGCAATCTACTTGACTGTGACATGATGTTAAATTGAGCTAATTTAAAATTAACAGTTCATGGTCTGTCATTTATCTTGAAGTTGACCTGCATATTCAACATAATCTCCTGTCTGAATCTTATCCATAAAACAAATCATTCTCACTCTATCTCAGATTACTCTTCCATTCTATTAACGTTTTTCTTTTATTTATCTGATCAGGATGCTTTTGCTTTGGCTTTGCACACTTTGGCAAAATGATTTTGTTTTTCGTACCACATAGACATTTGGCCTTACTCTGGGCACTTTTTCCTTTTATGCAATTTGCCACAGTAACTGCCATGATCTGTTATCAGCTACATATGATGTTTCTTGTCCCCACTGTACAAAGTGACATCTCTGCTCCACTCATTATTTATAGAACTGACAGTATTACATAGATGCTTTAACTATGTTTTGCTGGCTTCTGTTGCTATACAAATATCAACTGTTCCCTATAAATCTAAAACTCTTGTTTTAGGCTCTTATTTGATCATCTTTTATTCTGTATTCAATGAGGGGTCCATGCTGACAAAATTTGTGCCAGTAATTTCTGCGGGGTTCTCCGATCTCCCGCCAATAATTTCAACAGAAGATCAGCGGAAACCCCCGAAAATGGTGTAAACGCTGTACATCCCATTTCTCTGGGGTTTCCCCATACCTTCCACCTAAGTTATGGCAGGGGACCGAGAACCTCTGCGGAAATTCTACCCCTTGGTCTTTGTTCACAAACCTATGAGATACTGATCAATGCTTTCTCCTTGAGCTTGAACCTAGTATTAAAGGCATATCTTTTGTATATAAGAGTCTTCTGAGGTGTGAAATATTCCTCAAGCTTGGCCATGAATAGCTTCATGTTTCATTTACCCTCTTCCTCTCCATAGGTAAATGTAATGTACACCTCTATTGCTTTCTCAGTTGTTGCATACATTAAAGCTCTGGCCTGCAGATTGTCTATTTTGACTTGTTCTCCAGTTACTGTTGCAATACTTTAAGCATTGTTTCAAGTGTCCCCATGCTTCATGAAATGTTGTTCTAGTGTGATATGATTTGGGAGCTTTAAACCTTCCATTTCTATTCTAGTTTTAACATCATGTGGGTCACCTATTTGAACTACAGTTCTTAGGAGACTGTTTACAATATCTCAAGCTTTATTCAAAATACCTTCTTCCTTCTCTGAGCACAAAGGTAAAGTTTCCAGGTCCTCACACACAGTGAGGTACCATGCTACATGCTTGCATTGGAAAATTGTGAGCCCACCGCCTGCAATTTTCTCTCATAGCGTTCCAGTGTGTGCTTGAGGTGTGGGAACACTTGGAAAATCAACTCTATGAACACTAGATGGCTCTAAACAGCTTTACACATATGAAGGCAGATTCCATGTTCCCGCACTTCCAGCAGGAAGTGGAGCTGACAAAGAGTGCACCATGGGAAATCAAATGCACACATCCGGCAATTTTCTGCCCACTGAAATTAATGGATGGAAAATCATCAGCAGTATGCTTGCAATTTCTTGCAATCAAGTCCCTGTGAGTGCCACTCCTTGCTGTGAAGTACACTGGATAGGGTAAATAGCTTTTTCTAATTCTTATATTGTTATATTCCTAATATTGAAATAACATTAAAAAATGTTGAATGAGTTTATCACGATAAAGGATGTTAGCATTGAGGAGTGAAACAGTTTCCTATTTCAAGGACCCAGTGTCAGTAACAAGTAGGTCAGGAATTGCACAGCAACCGCAGAGTAAAACTCACATAAATCTGTCCAACAACGTGCCTTAGCCCAACCTCACAATTGTATTCGCTACAGCACTAATGTGTTATTTTCATTTATCAAGACCAGCCATACTTTCAGTCTTCTTGAAGGTCTTGCACAAAAGACCCTCAAATTCCAAGAACCTGAAGGTAGAAAAATGCCATTGTCTGGGCAAGTGGGGGCAGAATTTGCCCATCAGAAATTCTGTCTGAAGTGGGGGTGGATACATAATATCCCTGTCCACATACGGGCGGGCATGTTGTGATGGTATTCAAATGAGGAAAATAAGTCATATAACATATTTCCCATCATTTGTAGCATAGCACTGCTTGGCTCCTGAAAGCCAGTGTTGCAAAGTGCCTCGGGGAGAATTTAAAGACTAGTTTCCTGAAAGCAATCAATCACAGAAATTGTCTTAATTGGAAAGTGGCAGAACTTAAACCTTTTTAAACATGTTGGACCAGGACTGCTGGTCCAGTTAGCTGCGGCAAGAAAATTATTTCCCCTACCCGAGGTAGGTGCCCCATTAGCATCGTAAATGACACGGACATCTGCCTGCAATATGTAAATGACCCTTACCCCAGTAAATGAGTCAGGGTCAGGGGTGCAGCCATACCAAACAGGCTTTCCCAGGAATTTCTGGGCCAACGTCCATGCTCACCTATATGCACTGTTTTATTGCACTTAATCGCTTTAGCTAAATCTTTGCATTAACTATATACACTGTTATCCATTTTCTGCAATCAATGATCTTATGATTTTTAACATACCTGATAAGTTCCACTGTTTCAGAGTACATTGTATATGGAGATTTAGCTTCAAGGGGTCCATGCTCCATTGCATTGCCACACTCAATAAAAGACAATGCTGCATCTATATAATTGACTGCCTTTCCAAACTTTTCCACCTAAACCAAACAAAAATAGCCTCAACATTGAAATGTTCTCATGAGGACATATTAAAATGTATAGTAACATTAACAGATTTCACAAGGTTAATATATTCAAATCATAATACAAAACTACACATACCACAGCATCAGCTTTGTGCTTCATTCTTTTTGCCTCCTGCATGTAATAGTCTGCATTGTGTTGCCTACACAGATATATATCAAAAAGTTCCAAAGTAGTTGAATATTTTCAAGGTAGATTATTTACAAAAATGGTATAAATCAAAGGAAAATTGCTAGAGGTTACATAGTGTGTACAATGTTGATTATCCTTTTAAGTATTTAACTTAACACTTAACATAATTATAATGTAACATTTTCAAAGTGCCTTACTCACTTGTCATCAAGTACAAGACTAGGTCTCCTGGAATCTTTTTGTCCCTTTGATGCTGATGACCATGAACTTGCTTGAAGTGGTTGAGATGATTGATTATTGCAAACGTGATTGCTCTCTGAGTTAACGTGGAGCCCTTTCTGCATCATAATTACAGCAAAATAATTTTAGTACAGTCTATTACAAAAGAGAGGAGAATAAAGAACATGTTAATAATATTCTACACAAAACCTGAAAATGATGGTTTCGACAGTATGACAGACCGTAGCTATAATGTGCTGATTAGCAGCTAATCAAACACTGCATTACAATAGTTTCACTGAACAGTGACAGTTCAGTTGATTCATTGTAAAACTGTTTTGTAGACCAATGAGGCTGCTACGAACTATATTAGTGATTTCTGTAAGTTTGATTCCATGGGCAGGAATTTTCTGTACCTGGGCAGGTTGGGTGTGGGCGGTCGCAACCTCGTTCTTCATTCCATCCCCCTCCTGAGATCGACTTTCCGTTAATGGTGCCTATTAAGGCCGCCCTACGCGTTACCCGGCCCTATTAAATGATGCAGGTCTGATGACGTCATCGATGACACGTTTTCAGCCGGGATATTTAAAGGAGCCATGGCCACCTTGCATTTGAAGGTTCATCTAGGAGTATGCAGGCACTGCACTGGACAATTGGAGTGTTGGACAGACTTGGAAACATGACTGCACAGAGGCAGAGGGCTGCACCCAGGTTCTCAGATGACTCCCTCCATATGTTTGTGGAGGGAGTGAGATCACACAGGGAGGTCCTCTTCCCTTCGAATGGGCGGAAGGGACCTCCCCAGCAGATCAAAGGAGCCTGACTCCAAATAGCAGAGAAGGTCAACAGCAGGGATGTTGTCAGGAGGACCTGGGTGCAATACCGGAAACATTTCAATGATCTCATTATATCAAGAAAGTTGAGTGCAAAGCCACACTCAACTTCATCCTGCTATGTCACTCATCACATCCCCATCACTCTGCCTTCCCAACCCTACTCCTGTACATCATTACTCACACCAACATACCCGCATGCCTATCCATCCCTCTCTCCTTCTATCTACATTATCACATCCCCATCTTACTAGCCACCCCTCACACTCCCCCTCATCCTAATGCAAATTGTACCAATTAACAACACACAAGGAGGCCACTTGGCAATGCCACCCCACTTCATCATAGTCACCCTCTAAAGATGTAACCCATCCATCCCTTACACTCATTCCATCACTCTCACTCAACCTCCTCTTCTTTCCCTCCTTTCAGGAGAAGAAAGCCCACAATAGGAGGGAGAGGGAGAGAACCGGAGGTGACCCTCCATCATTGGCTACTTTAACAGCAGCAAAGGAGGTTGCCCTGGAAGTGTCAAGAGTCACAGAGCAGTTTGAGGTGGGAGACAGAGAGAGGGGGACATCTCAGTAACCTGGTGACACAATTACATCTCATACAGCCACATGGCATACAGCAGTCACTCATGTGGGGACTGATGTCAGCGGCGAGTGAATGTTCATCATGTGCATAATGGTATCTGTACCCATTCTTGATATGACATATCTAACTCATCTCTTTACTGTTCCACAGATCCATCAAGAGCCCCCCAGCCCCACCCCCACTGTCCAGGAGGAAGAGGAAGACAACTCCTCAGGGGAGCCTCCAGCCTCGGAGGGTGCACCGTCAACAGACATAAGCGCACCCAGCACCAGTGCAGATATACTCACCTCGGTGGGTCCAACACGAGATAGAGTAGTGTTGTCACCTGGTGTCTCACAACTCACAAGTGAGCAAGAGCAGGTGGTGGAGACAGGGACAGCAGTGGAGGCTCCTCGCTGGAGGGCGCAGGATGCTCCCAGCTCTGCTCAGCTGCATGCAAACGCTGAGCCTTGGGGCCATCCAGACAGAGGGCGATCCTGGAGGTGCAGCAAGAAGTGCAGGAGGCTTTGACAGGATTTGCGACTGTGATGTCTGCAAATGTGCAGAGAATGGAGGAGTCCATCGCCAACATGAGCACCACCGTGTCGCTAGCGATGGCGACTGCAGGCTTTTCCATGGATAGGATGGTCACCTGCATGGAGCAGCTAATGCGCCACTCACAGGAGCACATGGTCTCTATGGAGAATAGATGGCAGATGCTCATCGACCTCCTGTCTAGGAAGGATGTCAACGTAGACGTGGGTCCTCATGGCCCCACTGCTGTGCAGAAAGGTGCTCACCAGCTCCTTGTTAGCAGGGAAGTGTGGGTGGCCCATGAGAGGGATGATGAGGAGAGGGGACATGGAAGTGGGGGCTCCTCTCAAAGCGCTCACACTTCTCCCCTGTTGCCCAACCCCCTCAGTCAAAGCCCCAGATGGCTCCTCGGATCGCAATGGCCGAGTCTGCCCCTGCACAATCGCAGGAGGAGCATACTTTAGCAGGGCCATCACATACTCCAAAACTCAGAGGACATCTGCCAAAAGTGTCTATGCAGTCGCAGCTGCTTCTACCTCTGCTGAAGCCACAGGGATCACACCTCGTAGAAGCACACGTAAGAGAAAGATGAAACACATATTTGTGTAAAGTTTCCGTTACTGTGATGTCACAGATAAAAATATTTATTTTGACCACTTTCATGGTCATGGGCAAATTTGTGTGCAACTTTGGAAGTGGCTTAGTGAGTTGGACTGAATGGTGAGACATAACGGTACCTCCAGCAATGGTGGTCAGTGTGAAAGGAATGGCTTGGTCATTGTAGGGATGCTTTATGGTGTTGCTGTGGGGTGGTGCCAACTTGGCATAGCATGTGGCAGCCATATGGGTGTAATGCCTGAAGTTAAATAAATCTGGCCATGATGAGGCCATCCCTGGCCTCCCAGGCAGCAATGTGCTCGGGTGCTGGTGGGATCTGGACTGCAGGTTCCTCCTGCTCCTTCTCCTCCTCCTCTTCTGAAGAGACTGTATGTTCAGAGCCTTGCTCCTCATACAGCACTAATCCTCACTACTGCGCTATGTTGTGCAGGGCGGAGCAGACCACGACGATTCTGGAGACCCTAGCTGGTGCGTACTGAAGGGCTCCTCCAGATCCATCAAGGCATCTGAGGTGCATTTTCAGCATGCCTATTGTCTGCTCTACGATACAGCTGGTGGAAATGTGGCTTTCATTATATCTCTCCTCGGTTTCAGTACGCAGTACTTGGCCTCCTCAAGGGTGTCAGGAGCCACATCTTCAGTGGATAGCCCTCGTCTCCAAGCAGCCAGCCTGAAAGTTTGTTTGGAGGAACGAAGAGCTGAGGGAGGGTGGACTGGCGCAGGATGAAAGAGTCATGGCAGCTGCCAGGGAATTTGGCGCACACATGCATGATGATCTTCCTATGGTTGCAGACGAGCTGCACATTGAGGGAGTGGAAGCCCATGTGGTTTACAAAGACTCCTGGGTAATGATAGGGTGCCCTGATGGCCACATGTATGCTGTCGATGATGCCCTGCACCCGTGAGAAGCCAGCCAGAGCGGCAAAGGCCAGCGCCAGCTCAGTAATACTGGCTTCATCAGTGGCAAAGTTGATATAATTGGCTAACTTGTGAAACATGACATCGGTGACCTGTGTGCTGCATCTGCGGGCAGTCGACTGTGAGATGCTGTAAATGTCTGCTGCAGATCCCTGGCAGGAGCCTCAGGCGAAGAAGTTGAGGGTGCTGGTGACTTTGACAGCCACGAGATAGCATAAGCCTCCTTTGGCACTACTGCTCAGTCATGTTGAGGAAGCTCATCCTCTGCCTGTATACCCTGTTTTGGGGGTATCGCCTCTGGCATGGTGCAGCCCTGTGCTGATGCCCTCTGTTCTGTGCAGCATCAAGTTGTTGAAGAGAAGGTTGGTGGTGTTGTTGTTGGTGCTGCTGTTGTGCCTGGTGCTGCGGGTGTTGGGGCTCATTGTGGTCCGATTCTGAGGACCGAGGTGAGGCAGTATAAACGGCACCCATGCTGATGGAATAGATGACAGGTCAAGTAGATATGACAGAAGCAAGCTGTTAATGGTGTGATAGATTCTACCAATGAGCTAACAGTGGATCCTGACTTTGCTGAAAAGACTTGCAACCTCTAGAAAGCTAAATCTGTGCTGACAATCAACTCAGCAACAGCATCTGCCTTTTAAAGTAAGCAGGTGTCAGGTGTGAGCATTTATTGTGCTTTCCATGCTGCGCACTAATAAGCTGGATCAATGGCCACTGAACTTCCGCCGCAGGTTCACAGACGTGGTGCCCGAGCTGTGTGATTCCCGTGGTCATCCAAGGAAATTTGAAAGGTAGGGTTAAAAAGAGATTTAAGGGTCTGACAAGTACCTAATGATCATCTAAATTATCTCTGCCACCTCTGCCGGTTGTGTCACTGCCGCGCTGGCAAACGCGCCCAAGGGAAAGGAGTGTAGGGGCGGGTTCTCGACCCGCTCCAAGGTATTTCAAATTTCCCTCCTGACCCACCTCCAATCACGCCCGCACGGACGGCAGAAAATTCCGGCTAGCATTTAAAGAAATATTTCATAATTCTCAACAAAAATACATTCAACTCAAACAAAAACTCCACGGGAAAAGTGATCCAACTGTGGCCTAATAAAGAAGTTAAGGATAGCATTAGAGTGAAAGAAGAAGCTTATAATATTGCAAAGAATAATAGTAAGCCTGAGGATTGGGAGAGTTTCAGAAACCAGCAAAGGTTGACCAAAAAATTGATAAAAAGGGAAAAAATAGAATATGAGAGAAAACTAGCAAGTAATATAAAAGCAGATTGTAAGAGCTTCTACAAGTATGTAAAAAAGAAGAGAGTAGCAAAAGTAAACATTGGTCCCTTAGAGGCTGAGACAGGAGAAATTATTATGGGGAATAAGGAAATGGCAGAAACGTTAAACAAATATTTTGTATCTGTCTTCACAGTCGAAGACACAAAAAGAATACCAAAAATGGTGGGGAACCAAGGGTCTAATGAGGGTGAGGAACTTAACGTAATTAATATAAGTAGAGAAAACGTACTAGAGAAACTATTGGGGCTAAAAGCCGACAAATCCCCTGGACCTGACGGCCTACATCCTAGGGTTCTAAAAGGGGTGACTGAAGAGATAGTGGATGCAATGGTTTTGATCTTCCAAAATTCTCTAGATTCTAGAATGGTCCCAGCGGATTGGAACATTGCAAAAGTAACACTGCTATTCAAGAAAGGAGGGAGAGAAAAAACAGGGAACTACAGGCCAGTTAGCCCGTCATCAGTTGTCGGGAAAATGCTGGAATCCATTGTTAAGGAAGTGGTATCAGGGCACTTAGAAAATCATAACATGATTAGGCAGAGTCAACATGGTTTTATGAAAAGGAAATTGAGTTTGACAAATTTATTAGAGTTTTTTGAGGATGTAACTAATAGGGTAGATAAAGGGGAACCAGTGGATGTAGCATATTTGGATTTCCAAAAGGCATTCGATAAGGTGCCACATAAAAGGTTATTACACAAGATTAGAACTCATGGGGTTGGGGGCAATATAGTAGCATGTATAGAGGTTGGTTAACGGGCAGAAAACAGAGAGTAGGGATAAACAGATCTTTTTCAGGTTGGCAGGCTGTAACTTGTGGGGTGCCACAAGGATCAGTGTTGGGGCCTCAGCTATTTACAATCTATATTAATGACCTAGATGAAGGGACTGAGTGTAATGTATCCAAGTTTGCTGATGATATAAAGCTAGGTGGGACAGTAAGCTGTGAGGAGAAAACAAAGAGTCTGCGAAGGGATATAGATAGACTAAGTGAGTGGGCAGTAAGGTGGCAGATGAAGTATAATGTAGGAAGAATAGAAAAACAGAATATTTTTCAATGGTGAGAAACTTTCAAATGTTGGTGTTCAGAGAGATTTGGGTGTCCTCGTGCAAGAAACACAGAAAGCTGGCATGCAGGTACAGCAAGCAATAAGGAAGCAAATGGCATGTTGGCCTTTATTGCAAGGGGGTTGGAGTATAAGAGTAAGGAAGTCTTGCTACAATTGTACAGGGCCTTGGTGAGATCATACCTGGAGTATTGTGTACAGTTTTGGTCTCCTTATCTAAGGAAGGATATACTTGCCTTGGAGGCGATGCAACGAAGGTTCACTAGATTGATTCCTGGGATGAGAGGGCTGTCCTATAAGACATTGTGTAGAATGTGCCTGTATTCTCTGGAGTTCAGAAGAATGAGAGGTGATCTCATTGAAACATACAAGATTCTGAAGGAGATTGACAGGGCAGATGCTGAGAGGCTGTTTCCCCTGGCTGGAGTGTCTAGAACTAGGGGACATAGTCTCAGGATAAGGGGTAGGCCATTTAAGACCGAGATGAGGAGGACTTTCTTCACTTGGTGGGTTGTGAATCTTTGGAATTCTCTGCCCCAGAGGGCTGTGAATGCTGAGTCTTTGAATATATTCAAGGCTGAGATAAATAGATTTTTGGACTCTAGAGGAATCAAGGAATATGGAGATTGGGCGGTAATGTGGAGTTGAGGTCGATGATCAGCCATGATCTTATTGAATGGCGGAGCAGGCACGAGGGGCCGTATGGCCTACTCCTGCTCTTATTTCTTATGTTCTTATGTGTTTTCAACTATGAAGCATGATCCGCAAAACATAATTGTTAACGACACTGCACAAGAGGTGAAATAGAGTACAATATTTAGTACTGGCAGAATCTCTGACAGATGATAGTCAGAGCCAGCAAGAGTCTTGAGAAGGAATGAATCACAGAATTAGTGGCATTAGCCTTGAAAGGGAATGAATCATTTAATACAGAGGCTAAAGCTGCCATCCAACTCTTGGATTGCATTTGTGGATTAGTATTGGCAGATATTAAGGAAGAAATCGTACAGTCCCACCCTCCCAGCTGGTGGAGAATGGCTGGTGCACAGTAGCCTGCAAAATGAGAAATTGTGAAGGAACTAGAAAGGAACAAATACATTTTTAAAAAGTAGCATAATATTATATTTGCTTCTTCAGGACAGCACAAACTGTCCTTCACAAAATTCTCAAAGTGCCACAGATCCTTTCACAATTAATTACACAGCAGTTTTAACTCTAGATATTTATAAAACCTAAAGGCTTGTTAATAGCCTTTAGAAACATAGGAATATAGGAACAGGAGTAGGCCATTTAGCCCCTCGAGCCTGTTTCGCCATTTAATGAGATCATGGCTGATCTGTGACCTAACTCCACATATCCACCTTTGCCGCATATCCCTTAATACCTTTGGTTAACAGAAAGCTATCACTCTCCGATTTAAAATTAACAATTGACCTAGTATCAACTGTCATTTGTGGAAGAGAATTCTAAACTTCTACCACCCTTTGCGTGTAGAAGTGCTTCCTAACTTCACTCCTGAAAGACCTGGATTTAATTTTTAGGCTATGTCCCCTAGTCCTGGATTCCACAACCAGCAGAAATAGTTTCCCTTTATCTACCCTATCAGTTCCCTTTAATATCTTCAAAGCTTCGATAAAATCAACCCTTAATCTTCTAAATTCCAGGGAATACAACCCTAGTTTGTGTAATCTTTCCTTTTAATTTAACCCTTGGAGTCCAGGTATCAGTCTAGTAAATCTACGATGCACTCCCTCCAAGGCTTATATATCCTCCTTAAGGTGTGGTGCCCAGAACTGGACACAGTACTCCAGGTGTGGTCTAATCAGGACTTTGTATACTTATAACATGACTTGTAACCTCTTGTATTCTAGTCATAGAGTCATAACGGCACAGAAGGAGGCCATTCGGTGCATCGAGTCCGTGATGGCTCTCTGTAGAGCAATCCAGTCAGTCCCATTCCCCCGCTCTATCCCCATAGCCCTGCAAGTTTATTTCCCTCAAGTGCCTATCCAGTCTCCCCTTGAAAACATTGAGTGTCTCCGCTTCCACCACTTCCGTTGGCAACAAGTTCTAGGTCCTCACCACTCGCTGCATAAAAAAGTTTTTCCTCACATCCCCCCTGTATCTCTTGCCCAAAACCTTAAATCTGTGTCCCCTAGTCCTTGTACCATCAACTAGTGGGAACAGCCTTTTCCAGTCTAGCCTATCCAAACCCGTCATAATCTTGTACACCTCTATCAAATCACCCCTCAACCTCCTTTGCTCTGATAAAAACAAATCCAGCTTTTCCAAACTGTCATTGTAGCTAAGATCTCCAATTCCCGGAACCATTCTGGTAAATCTCCTCTGCACCCTCTCAAGTGCATTCACATCCTTCCTAAAGTGTGGTGACCAGAACTGGATGCAATACTCCAGTTGTGGCCTAACCAGCGCTTTATAAAGGTTCAGCATAACTTCTTACTTTTGTACTCAATACCTCTATTTATGAAGCCCAAGAGCCCATATGCTTTGCTAACCACTCTCTCAATATGTCCCGCCACCTTCACGGACCTATGCACATTAACTCCCAGGTCCCTCTTACCCTGCACACTCTTTAAAACTGTGCCGTTAAGTGTATATTGCCTCTCCCTGTTCCTTCTGCCAAAATGCATCACCTCACACTTCTCTGTATTAAATTCAATCTGCCACTTGTCTGCCCATTCTACTAGCTCATGTCCTGTTGCAGTCGATTGGTATCATCCTCACAGTTTGCCACACCCCCAAGTTTGGTGTCATAGGCAAATTTAGAAATTCTACTCTGTATTCCAATATCCAGGTCATTTATATATATCAAAAAAAGTAGTGGCCCCAGCACTGACTCTTTGGGAACACCACTGTCTACCATCCTCCAGTCTGAAAAACAGCCATTTACCACAACTCGCTGTTTTCTGTCCTTAAGCCAATTCCTTATCCAAGCTGCCACTGACCCACCTATTCCATGAGCCTCAATTTTGATAACCAGCCTTCTATGTAGTACTTTGTCAAACGCCTTCCTAACATCCATGTAGATAACATCCATTGCATTCCCTTCATCAATCCTCCCTGTTATTTCATCAAAAAAATCAATTAGTAAGTCAAACACAACCTGCCTTTTACAAATCCGTGTTGGCTCTCCTTAATTAGCTTAAACCTCTCCAAGTGCCCATTAATTTTTTCCTTGATTATTGTTTCTAAAACTTTACCCACCACTGATGCTAACTGTAGTTACTAGGATTGTCCTTACACCCTTTCTTGAACAATGGTGTCACATTTGCCACTTTCCAATCCTCAGGCATCTCCCCTGCATCTAGGGAAGATTGGAAAATTATGGCAAGCCCTTCTGCTATCTCCTCCCCCAATTCCCTTAGTAACCTGGGATGCAAGCCATCTGGACCAGGCGACTTATCCACGCTAAGCATACCCAGCCTTTCTAGTACATCCTGTCTATCAATTTTCACTCCTTCCATTGCTTCTAACTTTTCCACTTCTACCAATATTTTGTCAGCATCCACCTCCTTAGTAAACACCGATACAAAGTACTCACTGTGTATTCTAGCCTTGCCCTGTGCCTCTAAGCACATATCACCTTCTTTGTCCCTAATAGTCCCCACCCCACCTCTTACTACCTGCTTACTGTTTACATGCCGGTAGAAGATTTTTGGGTTCCCTTTTTTTTTCGCCCCTTAATTAAGGTTTTTTTTTCTTTGACGCAGCCCCATAGCTGGGGGTGACCATCACCACCCCATTACTGGGGTGTGACTACGCTTGATCTTAGCCAAAAGGCCTTTTATGTTAACCGCCATTCTACTCTCATATTCTCTCTTTGCCAATCTTATTTTCATCTTCACTTCCCCTCTCAACTTATTGTATTTGGTCTGGTTCTTCCTTGAAGAATTCACCTGACATGCATTATACACCCTCTTTTTTTGTTTCATCATCTTCTCAATCTCCCTCGTCATCCAAGGAGCCCTTGCTTTGGTTCCCTTACCCTTCCCTCTTGTTGGAATGTACCTAGCCTGTACTTGGAACATCTCCTCCTTAAAGAACACCCATTGTTCCATTACAGTTTTTCCTGTCAGTCTTTGGTTCCATTTTACCCTGGCTAGATCCTTTCGCATCCCATTGAAGTTAGCCCTATTCCAGTTTAGAAGTTCCACTCTAGATTGTCCCTTGCACCTCTCCATTGCTAATCTAAGTCTTACGATACGATGATCACTTTACCCAAGTGTTCTCCCACAGACACTCCCACAGTCCTCTAAATATAAAGGTCACAATTCCATTAGGCGTTTTGATTATTTTTTATACCTGTCCTTGGCATTTTAATGATTTATGTACATGGACCCCCGAGTCGCGGAAATTGCCAGCGCGTTGGGAACCCGCCATCATCCTGCCGTCTTCCACATTTAACTCGGGCACGTTTCCCAGCACGCCATGGACCCGCTCGGGTGAGGTGGGTGACCTCATTGAAGTACTTAAATGCTTGTTGAGAGACCCTTAAGAGGCTTTTTAACATCAGGTTTTGGCTTTAACTTTTTGAGCACAGGATTCACTCACCTCGGGAACCTCGCCCGTGAAGGGGAGGCGGAAGCTCAGTGGCCATTGTACGAGTCCATTAAGTGACAGCTGGGAAAAACACAAATACTCCCACATTATACCTGCTTCTTTGCCTAATGGAAACATAGAGACATAGAACATAGAAAAATAGGAGGAGTAGGCCATCCGTCCTTCGAGCCTACTCCGCCATTCAATATGATCATGGCTGATCTTCTATCTCAATACCATATTCCTGCTCTCTCCCCATACCCCTTGACACCTTTTGTGTCTAGAAATCTATCTATCTATCTCCTTCTTAAATATATTCAGTGGCTTGGCTTCCACAGCCTTCTGTGGTGGAGAATTCCACAGGTTCACCACCCTTTGAGTGAAGAAATTTCTCCTCATCTCAGTCCTAAATGTCCTACCCTGTATCCTGAGACTGTGACCCCTCGTTCTAGACCCCCCAGCCAGGGGAAACATCCTCCCTGCATCCAGTCTGTCTAGCCCTGTCAGAATTTTATACATTTCAATGAGATCCCCTCTCATTCTTCTAAACTCTATTGAATTGGGGCATCCTGTGCCCTCCGGCGAGAAGTCTCCACTGCTGTCCCTGTCAACACCATCTGCTCTTGCTCACTTGTGATGTGTGAGACACCAGGTGACAACACTACTCTATCTCGCACAGGACCCCCCGATGTGTGCGTATCTACACTGATGCTGGGTGCGCACGGGTCTGCTCCAAAACCCAGAGGGACAGTGCACCCTCAGAGACTGGGGCTTCCTCTGAGGAGTTGTCTTCCTCCTCCGGCTGGACAGTGGGGGGCACTTGATGGACCTGTGGGAGAGTAAAGAGATTAATAAGAAGTTTTAGGATAAGAATGGGTAACGTTACCATTATGCACACGATGACATTTCACTGGCTGCTGATATCAGTCTCCATATGGGTGACTATTGTATGCCATGTGGCTGTATGAGATTGAATTCTGTCACCAGGTTGCTGGGAGGTCCCCCTCTCTCTGTCTCCCAGCGCTAGCAGCTCTGCAACTCCAGAGATGTCTAGGGCCTCCTGCTCTGCTGGTGTCAAATCTGTGAAGACTGGAGGGCCACCTCTGGTTCTCTGCCTTTCCCTATTGTTGTGGGCTCTCTTCTCCTGCAAGGAGGGAAAAAAAGAACTTTGAGTGAGAGTGATGGAATGATTGTAAGGAATGGATGTGCTACATCTGTAGAGGGTGACTATGAGGGAGTGGTGTGACATTGCCAAATGGCCTCCTTCTGTGGTGTTATTTCCTATGATTGCATTAGGATGTCAGTGGTGGTTAGTCAGATGGGGACGTGAGTAGGTGCATAGACAGAGAGGGATGGGTGGACCTGCAAAGTAGGTTGGTGTGAGGAGTGATGTGCAGCAGTAGGCTTGGGAAGGCAGAGTGATGCGGTTGGGGTGTCTGGCACATCAGGATGTAGGTGAGTGTGGCATTGCACTCACCTTTCCTGACCTCATGAGATCATTGAATCTCTTGCAGCATTGGATCCACGTTCTCCTCACCACAGTCCTGCTGCTGACCTCTGCGATGTCTAACCATGCCCTCTTTGTGTATTTTGCAGGTCTTCTTCTGCCATTCGCAGGAAAGAGGACCTCCCTGCATGCTCTTAGTCCCTGGACCAGCACTTTCAGGGAGGCATCTCGGAATCTTAAGGCTGCCCTTTGCCTTTGTGTCTCTATGACCCACAGAATTGTCAATGTTATTCAGCAATTTTGAGCACTTGAAACCACCTTCAACACTCCTACAGCAACCTTCAAATGAGATGTGTGCAAGGCTGCTTTAAATATTCGCGCTGAAAACAAGTCATCGGTGACGTCACTGGTCCTGCTCCATTTAACTGGGTCGGGTAATGCACATGAATCTTTTAATTGGTGCCATTGAATTAAACACGCAGTGCAGAATGCGCTGTTCAAATCTTCCGGATGGCGACCCGCTATGCGGCCCGCACGCACCCGACCCAACTCCAAGGTAAAGGTTGCGGCCACTGACTGTGAGACTGCAGTACAACCTCCCAAGGACTAATATCCATAAAGTCAGCCCCATAAATCAACCAGGCTGCCAGAGAACCTATAGTAAGAAAAGCAGTTCCAGGCTTTCAGAAAACCAAGCAGGCCATGACTGTTTGATCATTAAGAAACTAAAGATTTTATAACCATTAAAGACAGAACACCCCACTGCCAAGCTGGCCTGGACAATGAAGGATCAGATTCTGGGGCATTGGAAATAGTTTTGGGACAGGACTGAACTATACTGATGGAACGGTTTACACCTGAACAGAGCTAGGACTCTTTTGAACAAACATAGGCTGTGTCATTTATTCAGTTAAATGTATGATGGCTAATTAAATCTGAGTGTCAGTTAAAAAACATCTAAACAGGCCACGGCAACTGGTGAAAGAGTGTATAAGTGGTTGGCTCTGTTTGTTAAGCGGAGCTATTAGAAGATAGTCAAACCAAATAGAATCGTCACAGGAAAAGATAAGGTAGACTACAGTAGTAAGCTCCCATAGTCAGAAAACATTACAAGGAAGAAAAGGACTATCCATATAAAAATTATCAATAAGTTAATAGCTTACTTAGTATTAATGTAGATTCTAGGGGTTCTGACAAAAGCTCATTGATCTGAAACGTTAACCCTGCTTTTCTCTCTCCACAGATGCTGCCTGACCTGGTGAGTGTTTCCAGCATTTTCTGTTTTTATTTCAGATTTCCAGCATCTACAGTACAGTATTTTGCCTTTTGTCATCAGATTTTTATTCCATTGAAATCAATCAGGCAGGCTCCAGTTTTTGACCACCAGTCTGCTTCTGACACCAGACAGATGGCCAGTCAAAGGCTGGCAGAGACACATAACCAAATGCACCCAGTTACATATAGAGAATAGTAAAAATTATTCAGCATTGTTGTCAAATATATACTGTATGATGAATAATGCGGATAAAATGATTGTGCAGCGTTTGGTTGTTTTGCCCATGCAATTAGATATTCTATTGAAAGAAATCAATTGACTTGTTTCTTTGAGCTGCCAGTATAACTGGAATTTTGAGATGTAATTTTTGAAATGCCAATATTTATCTCCGTATCAACTGCACCACATCTGAAAATAGACCATTAGACAACAGAGGACGAGCAAATTAGCCAGGAGAGTTATGCTGCTTTCTGCCTTTTTATACTTTAAGTAAATAATAATAATTACAATGTCATTTTTAAGCAGTGAAGAACTAGTGCAGACTTTGCAATGAGTCACCTTGTCCCAAAACAGACAATAATTACAGTGCAGTTATAGAATGCACTGAATTAGTCAATAAGCCAACCAAAGAAAACTTAATTAATGAAATTTTCTGTTATAGACTAACTTAATTTGGTCATTCTTTTTTCCCTTGTGATCTAACAACAGTCATGTCATTGTGGTTCTGGCTTCAACCACATGCTTGTAGACATCTGCTGATTGCAACAAAACTGAAATTTACCAGTTCTACAAAGAAATGCTTTATTTAGTCAACTGAATATGAACAAAAATTCATTATGCACACTTGTAAATACTGTCAGACTTCAAATAATAGTCATCAGAAAATTTCTTGGGAGTTCTCCCAAATGGCTACCGTAACTTTGGTGGCAAATTGGTGGAAACCCCATTTACCCCCTATCTGGGGTTTACACCGAAGTTATGGTGGTCAATTGGGAGAACCCCCGAGAAAATTGCTGATGATTGTCTCTGCAGCTTGCAGGAAGTTAATACTTTACAACATGCATTGTATTTAGATTGTTAAATGCAAACATAGTAAAGAATAATGGCTTGGAATTTGCGGTCAGCGGCAAAGGAAAGGCCTTCACCGCTGACCCCAAAGTAAGCTTCACACAAAGATCTTGCGATTCCTGTGACGAGACGTTTGGGTTTTCCGACACGTAATTGAAATCAACGGAAGCTAATGGGGATTCCCAGCGAAGAGTGCTGTGATGGCAACAAGCTGTCTAAACAGCCAATCAAAATGCAGAATTCCCACAGACAGTGAATGAGGAAGTGGGTAAGCTCCTTTGATTCTAACCTTTTAAAAATGTTAGAGAGAGCAAAACAAAGATTGGGGCTCTCACATGGGGAAAAGGCAAACCTGAAATAAAGATGAACAATTTTTTTTAAAGTTTCTTAAAAATTTTAATTTTTATTAAAATGGGTAAATTTGACACTCCACAAAATTAAAATTAGTTTGTCAGGGCCATAACCTTTGCTTAGCAGTCAATACGCTGTTAAAACCCCAGTTACACCTAATCCAACGAAGTCGAACTTTTAAAGGGGAATTTAACAGTAGTATTACCGTGGAAGAGCCGATGTTTTTGTCAGTTTCCATGATTTGAGCGATTACGCTGATTGCCGGCTATGTGGGGGGTGAGGTGGGGGTGGGGGAGGGGGGGGGGCACAGCGCAGCCTGTGGAGGAGCAGTGAATGACCGACCGCAACTTCAGGATTTACGCATTAGGTTGCGTATGCGCTAAATCCTGAAGTTGCGGTCAGTTTCAAAGGCGAAATGACAGCGAGCACTACCAGTTCGCTGTCATCAGGACCGCAAATTCTGGGCCAATAGGTTCAAGCAACTGCTGTGCCCCTGGGCCAATCAATTTAAATTTTCAGATCATGCAGTGATGCTGAAAATAATTTTAATATTACGACGGCAAAGCTACTCAAGTATCAGGAATAGGTTTAGTTCTGTAATATTAATCCTAAGCTACTAAAATAAATGTGCAAGTCAAAAGCTGGCCTTAATACCAAGTGATTTTATTGACAAGAACAGATTCTCCAATAGTAATCTTACCTCAGGGGAAGGGGGAGTTCAGAGCAGGGGTGGCCTATACTTTCCCTGTGAGGCCTGGAGGAGGTATTAGTGTAAACTTTGTCAGTAACAGCAACTTCTAGGCTCAACTTCAGCGTTCTTTCCCATATTTTAGGTACATGCATTCATAGAATGGAGCTGCATCATGTAGCACTATCACTGTGCCACTAAAACTGCAATCTAAACTTGTCCAGTAGTCCCATAACACAATTAGACTTTAAACATCAGATTTATTTCCATTCTGTTTTTCCTGTATATCTTCCAGTTCACGTACAAATGGCAGTACACCAGGGAACACTATGAAACTTTCTACAGTTTTCTTTGTGTCCTAAATCCTATGCATACAGAATGCTTAGCTTCTCTAATTCTCTCACTCCTGCTTCATTCGTTGTCATTGTGAGCAGTGTGGGTGTACTACAACAAAATGGCCACTAAAATTCTGTAAGATTTCTCAATTATTTATTTTGTCAGAGAAACATGGCAATCAGTTTCATGGTTTCCAATGAGTATTAGAAATCCTGTAATTGAATTTACAGCACAGAAACAGGCCATTCGGCCCAACTGGTCTATGCCGGTGTTTTTGGTCCCATGAGCCGCCTCCCACCCTACTTAATCTAACCCTATCAGCATTTCCTTCTATTCCCTTCTTCTTTGTATACTTATCTAGCATCCCCTTAAATGCAGCTATGAATTCTTTCTCTATATGTCTTTTCTGATCTGGAGTTCTCTGAAAAACAAGAATTTCTGCAGATATGATAGCAATATCTCGTGTACTTTCCCACATTATAATCTCCACACTCTCCTCCATCAGAGCAAATGCTGGTTTGTTATGTAACATCTCAAATACATAAATGGAAAAAGGCACTATTTTTGTGACTCCACTAAAGATTTATTTCACATGCTGTGCTTCATCACAACCATCCTACCCTGCTATCACTATATGGATGCTTGGTGTACCACAAAATCTATCAACAGTTTTTGTAATGAATTCTTTAAAATGATAAAGCAAAATATATTACCCCCAGCAAGTTATACTACTACACGTTGTACAGAGTTTGAATGTTGTATTTACTTACACTCGAGTCTTTAGTGCAAGACCGTGATTTACTCTCAGATTTCCAATGTTTTAAGGAAGAGAAGGATGTTGAGGAGCTGTTTGGTAAAACAGGATCATTGTTTCCTGCAATGGTTGTGTTGTTTTCAATGGGGTACTTTTGATCTGAGATGTAGGATAACGGTGAAAGTGGAGGCTGAAGTATTTTCTCTCTCTCATTTGCTTGCTTGGATAATCTACATTAAGATAATGACAATAGGAAAAAGTGAAATTCAAAATATTGGCGTTTAAGGTAACAATAACATTAAAGAACTATTTGGCATTTTTCATATATGTTTAGTTTCTGATTATTGTAACCTAGATATTGAGAATAAGAATTCTGCTGGGATGCAGTGTGCAGTGCACAGGTGCCCTCATTTACACTAGCAGCATGGTTTGGGGCATGTTTTGATAGCGTGGAGGATAGGGGTGGAAAATCTACAGCAGGAGCTTAAAATTGCAGGTGTAGCTCCTTGAAGAGCCACCTGCACTTCCTATTGTGAAGAATTTGTTGCTACTTCCTGTTGTTGCTACATATTTCATATGATGAGCTCTGAAGTTGCAAGTACCTGGGGAAGAGGGAAGACAGCTCCTTTTCAGAAGCAACACCAGAAGTAATGCTCAGAGAGGTGATGCAAGGGACAGTTATCATTTTTGGTTGTGAGGAGCACCCTCCTAAGAAATCATCAGATAGGGTTGCATAGGGGGAGGTGGTGGAGCAGGTGAATGTAGTTTCTGTTGCTTGAGGTCTTCCTCCCAGATGCTGAATATTTTTGAAATAACTGAGAATATATAGACTGGTATACAATAAATACATTGCAGTAGTTTCCAAGGTACCTGACATCTATCTGCACAATGTGGTTCTGATGATCACTTAAAAACTGCAAGTTGATGGAATGGTGTCCCTTCCTGTTCAGAAATGCTATTGCATTGATGCAGGGAGCCTATATGTGCACATGGCTTATATCGATGAAGCCTAGTGTTTTTGAATTGTCATCCACTAAAAGGTGAAGAGCCCTATTTTGCTATTAATCATTGTCCTTAGGGAAATTGATAAAGTCCTTGGCCCCAACAGACAATGCTTCATTAACCTGATGTATGCACTGGTGCACTACAGCCTGGTTGATCTGATAGATGTCATACTTGGTAGTCTGAAAAGAGCCAGTGGCATAGGAAGTTCAAGTCAGTCATGACTTCCACTGCCACAGTAGAGCCATGCTAGTTGCAGAGGGAATTTGGAGATCTGGTAAAGTGTAAGCAGCAAGGACTCAGCTCCTCTGACATGTTTAGTTAACTGTGGTGTTTTCTATACATGCACTCCTTAGGCAGGCATGGATTCACTGAGCCCACTACTGATGCAGGCACACCTGCCACTACTCATAGCTATAGAACTCCTCATCTTCCAGTTCTCTGAGAGCAAAAAGAATTTTCAGATGACTGCTCATACTTTGCAAAGGGGGCTGTTGACAATCTCAGTATATCTCTCTTGTATATGTAGTAGATGGTAAAAAGAGGCAAATAAATAAAAAATAAAAGGATAAGTTAAAGTGCAGTGCCAATAAATACAATGCAACTAGAGTAATGCAAAGTGAGTAAACAAAAATGGTAAAAAAATGATGCAAATAAGTCACCAAAACCAGCGTTAAGAAGAACCGGAATGCCTTCTACTGGCTGTGAACCTACTTTGATTTCCGTAATTTGAATTTTATCTATCACTGTTCCACCTATTTTCATAATTTATCTAGTTTCTTTTGTGGTTCTTTGGCTGCCTCATTTGACTCAAATGCCTTCCCCCAAATTTAGTGTTGTCTGCAAATGTGATCAATTTGCTTTAAGTTTCTGATTCCAAATTGCTGAGATTAGAAACAGCAGGCACCCCACCATCAACTACATACAGTAACTGCCTCACACCTGATTCACTTCCCTAACAAAAACCCATTGCTCCTTTTCCTTCTGCCACTTTCTTATCAGGTTTTACTTTGCTTATCAAAGCTAATGTAACAGCCTCTTGTGACGACTATTGTTGATTGGCTTTCCGGAAGCATAGGTACATCATATTATAAGGTTTTCCACAATTTACTTATAATGCTATTTCCTCAGAAAAGTCAAGAAGGTTTATCTGGCAGGATCTTCTCTTCTGAAAGAGTGTTGGCTGCTATTTTCTATTTGATTGAATGCTTAAAATTCCCACTGTTTTAGAATGAGAAATAGTTGGCTCCTGTTTACCAAAAGAATCAATGGACAAATAACAACACCTACTCATTGATGGCCATGGCTTTTTGACTTGGCACATAAGAGCTGTCAGTGGAGGGCAGTAGTGCAATGAGAGGCTCTTTGTCTAAATGGTTCTTCTTATTTTCACTGTAAATATCGTTGTTTTCAGACTGCAAAAATATATAATGGTAAAAGTTATTACAGAAGCTTGTAAATATGCAGCAAACATTTCAAAGCCACTTCACAGAATCATAGAGCATCACAGCACAGAAATAGGACATAGAGCCCATCAAGTCTGTGCAGTGGTTTTTTTCCATTTGGGCAACCTAGTCTAACCCATTCTCCTGCTTATCCCATACACTTTAACATTCCATGTTTTTAAGTAATTATCAAATGACTTATTAAAAGAATTTATGGATTCTACTTCAACAAGTAGACAATGCTGTGGTGGAAATAAACAATCTTGGTAATGTATAGGATATATGTGTTTTGAAGCTCAGCTCTGGGTCAAACAGAACATCGGGGTTGTGCGCAGTCTAGTTCAGCATGAACAAGCAGCCAGGGAGGGGGACAGAGTTGATGGAATGCATGCAGAATTTTGCAGGGGGCTGTAAACAATGGCTTTAGTTTTCCTGATGTTCAAGTGGAGGAAATGTTGACTCTTCCATGACAATCAGGCAGTCCAATAGCATGGATGCCTAATATAAATCTACCTCCCCCTCCACCACTTCACTCAACCTTGGCCCTCTGCCCTCTTCTAGTCTCCATTGTTGCAGTTGTCCCTTATCCCTGGTCCAATTATCTCCTCCTTCTAATCCCACTTGACCTGAAGACTAACTTGGTGTTGACTACCTATGTGCAATACCATGGGAAATTGACTAGCAATATACATTGACACTAGAGACAAGCACTCTTTAAGCATGCTGCTTCAATCAAAAATGTTTGTCTGCAACATAAAAACGGATGCATGGCAACCTGCCACTATAATGGTAGAAACATTTAAGTACAAAGGCTACAATTTGTCTGCCACCCTTTTATTGGAGACAAGGGACAGGATGTTTTGTTCTCGACATCTCAGTGTTTTGATGATGATCTAGGTGGCAAATTTCCAATCATTTCAATATTTCCAGACCAGATTTTTTTCCAAATTATTGAAGCACCCAACAAATTATTACAATATTTCAATACCTATCTACTGAAACACCACAACTTTGTGATAACCTGTTTGTCAATACTTTGCCAACAGTTAAATAAGATTCATTCTCTATTGTGACCTTATAGTGAATGAGAGTTTGTTATCTACATAGGAGTCATAATGTTATTATGCATGCATGAATCTTGACTAAATCAAGAGGCTTAAAGAATCTGCACACACGAACCTTGCACATGGACAAAAAGTGTGAAGTTACAATTGCAAATTTATGCATCTGGCCCTGGGACAAGGTCTCTACAGGCCAGCAATGCTAAAGGTTTATTACTAGCTTGCATACAGGCAGTTTCCAAATGGCAACACGTTGGCCTAGAAATTGCGGTCGGAGGCATACCTCTGGAGTATGTCCCCAACCCACAGAACATTTACGAATTTACCTCCAGGCACCCAAGCTGTGAAGAGTTGTGGTCTCAGGCCTCCAGGTGTACGGCAGCATAAAGGCCCACGGATCCCAGCGATGCAGGTGGTTCATAAGTGTCCCTGGGATCACGTGGGCCCGGTCCTCCAATGACAAAGGAGGATTCCATTGCAATCATTTACAAAGGGAATCTCCTAATGATAAGCAATGGAATCCCCAAATAATTATACAATTTACAGAATTCTAATGATTATAAATGTACTGAATTGCAATTTTATTTATAAATCCCTTCATTGCACCAACCTGAATAAAAATGCAATTTTTTGATAAATAATTTTAAACATCTTAATCCGGGCCAATATTTGCATAAACTCATTTAAAGTGTATGTGCATAATTTTGGATTTTAAATGTTTTATTTAAGCCTTACATATGCCCTTACGCTGATAAAAGCAGGCCCTACGCCTGCTTTTACCAGCCATAAGAGTTGCTTGGGCAATTGCTGGGCAGTTGTTGGGCAAATAGCTCAACTCTACGCCAGCAATACTCATTTTTCAGTCAGTTTGGATGATCTGTCAAGGCGTACCTTGACAGAGCGCAAGTTCTGGATGGTCACAGAGACCGCAATTTCTGCCCCATTGTCAAACACCTTCACACAAACTGTTTATTTTTGCTGTTATTAGTATTTTGATTTGGAGACAGAGAGTAAAAACTATTGTAGGAAGTTTTCATTGCCTCCGCTAGCAAATTTCTTGGGGCATTTATACTGCATGGTTGTAGCACATAAGGGAATTAGATTGTAAATGTTAAGAGTATAAGCCATTGTGATATAGCCAAATGCTATGGTTTACAAAAATGTAAAAATTAAGAATAGGAAGATGATTCTTGGAGAATTAGGTATTAATTAGACCATTTAGCAACAAAGATGTTATATGTCATATTTTATACAATGGTCACCTCGATTGCAGCTTTACAATGCAGGCAACTGAATGGCCAAAGGGTGAATCAGGATAGCTGGAAATTTCTGGGAATGCAGGTTAGTTTAGAGGAGGAAATCATTTAAGGGGCCATCCACTCTAATAATAGTGTGATGGGAGCGACATGCACATTTTAAAGAAAGTAATAAACTGCGATCTCTTCTGCGATGGTGGCCAGAGGGTGAGCGGGAGAAGCAGGCCACCACACGTGGAGCCGAGCCGGCAATAGTGAGGAGGAGGCCGCGGTGACGAGGAGGACGGAGCGGCTGAGGGACATCGTGCTCCCACTGCCACTGGATGCCAAAGAATTGACTTTCTGAACACGGTGCTGTAAGAATAGCTGACGTGTCCCTACAGGGAGTAAGCATTCCATTGTCCTAGTTACATATGGCAAATAAAATTGAATTGAATTTCTTACGACTCAGCTTCTCTTTTTCCCTCTATTCTCTGCTCCCTCTTCCTGATTATTTAGCTGTACCAAGTATTGTTAGCAAGTTAAATGTCATGTGATTCAGAAAGTATACTCATAACTACTGTGTACAAAACAAGTATTTGTTTGATTTGTTACCTTACACAACTGTATCGACTTCTTCATTTCTAAGGTTGAGACTTCTGCTGCTTCCTCAATTTCCTTCTCCCTGTTGTAAACTGAGTCTCCTACCTACTCTAACCCTGAGCACTTGCCATTTTCCAGTTTCTCCCCCCATCTCTCGCCTTACCCTTTTCAAAGTAATTTCTTCCGTGCGACCCATTCCCTGCTTCCATGATCCCCTCCCCAACTCCTGACCACTGAACTTCCCTCCTACCTATCTGAATGCAGCCAGTGCATTTCCAGCAATGATTCTTTTTCCATCCATATACTTCTGGAGTCCTCCAAGAATCTATCCTTGGCTCCATCCTCTTACTCATCTATATGTTGCTCTTCGGTGATATCATTTGCAAGTGTGAAGTCAGCTTCCATATGTATGTTGATGACTCCCAACTCTGCCTTTCCACTTCTCTCAACCCCACAACCACCCCTTTGCTGTCAGACTGCTTTTCTGATATCAAGTCATGAATCAGTCATAACTTCTTCCAACTGAACTTGAGGAAGACTGATGCCATTGGTGACAAAAATGAAGCCGTTCGGTCTTGTTTGAGCTTTGTTTACCTTCCTTTAAATTAGTCAGCTGTCATAAGTAGTTTAAAAAAACTAACTACATTCAGAATCTTATTCCAAGATTAACTGAGTATAAATTTTGCAAGTTTTGTCAGTTGTCTGCAAAACTTAAGACCTTTTGTACAAACACAGACTGTGTGACTTGTTCCATTATTATAAGTATATACAACAGTAAGCTATTTTCAAACATGCCCAACATTTATTTAAATCCATGAACTCTGATAACTGTTTTGGGATATTAAGGATTTGTAACTGTTTGAATCTAAGGCCCCAATATTTACGGGGAGGGAGCGGGGGAGTACGGTTGCGTGAGGGTGGGGGAACCCGGAAATCCCGGGAACACGGAGGTCCTGCCGAATTTAACGGCAGGACCTCATTATCATTTTTTATTCCATTTCCCACCCAGCAGTTGGCGAGATTGACAGGAGCACGGCAATCGGGAGGAATAGAGAGAGGCAAATATTGGGGCATGTATGGGGGGGGGTGCTCAGAGCACAGCAATCGGGAGGGAGTGAGGCAAAGATCGGCGGTTGGCTGATCACGGCAGCGAGGAGAGGCTGTGATCGGCAGATGATTTGCTTGAGGGGCTGGGGGATCACTCTGGCTCCTCCTGGCTCACAAGTTGTGCTATAAAAAGCACATACCTGCTTGATCCAGCTGCTCCCATCTCCATTTAGCTGCCGGGTTCCCGAGCCCTGGGAAACACAGGCCAGTGTTAAATTTAAATCAGGCTCCCAACCACATGGTGGGAGCCTGATTTAAATATTATAATGAAATGTCCCGCCTCTTGAGAGCGGGACAGAGACACACCATGCGATCCACCACCGTAAAAATGGCGGCAGGGGCTTATGGGGCAGGTTGTAGTCATGCTTCGTGAGTTTTAATTTTAACCCCCCCACCCATTCCCGTCCATTGTGGGGGGTTAATATCGACCCCTAAGAGTAAGATTTAAACTTCCAAGAGATATAATTCAGACTAAGACAGCTCCCCCAGTGGTAAGAAATGCAAGAAGAAAGAAAACACTGTTTATATAAGAATTATTTTTAAAAGAATAGCTTATCATTTAGAATGTTATTTTCACGTGTTCATCTTTATTGTTTGCCTTTCAAGGAGCTAGGTATAAGGACTTCTAATGTAAATGTACTGATGTATTCAAATACTGTTACTTTCACTTGTTCATCTTCTGTCTCACAATTGTTGGCCGAGCCTTCAGCTGACTTTACCCTGTTCTTTGAACTCTCTCCCGAAAACCCTCTGCCTCTCCATCCACCTTTAAAAATCTTCCTAAAACCCATCTTTTTGACCAAGCTTTCAGTTGCCACTCCTAAGCCCTCTTCTTATATCTTTATCTCCATTTCCTTATTCACCTCTATTTGTGAAACACCTTGGGATTTTTTTAATGTTAGAAGTGCTATGTAAATCCAATTTGTTGTTATTATACATAGAGTGAAGCCAGTTAAAGTAGGGCTATGATAGTCCAGTTAGCTGTGTTATTGTAGTTTTGGATTAACAATCCAGTAGAATGTGAGTTCAAATCCCACCATGGCAGTTTAAAAAAAAATCTGGAAATAAAAACCTGGTATTAGTAAAAGTGACCATGAAGCTGTCGAATTGTCATAAAACCCCAATTGGTTCACTGATGTCTTTTAGGGAAAGAAACCTGCCATCCTTACCTGGTCTGGCCTTTACATGACTCCAGTCCCACAACAATGTGGTTCACTCTTAACTGTCCTCTGAAGCGGCCTAGAAAGCTACTCAATGGTATCAAACCGCTACGAAGAATTAATGGGTGGTCCATCACCATTGTGTAAGGGCAACTAGGGATGGGCAATAAATGATGGCCTTGCCATCGATACCCGAGAATAATTCTTTTAAAAAGCTTTGTGTGTTATCACTTGTTGCGGAATAGACATATGGCCTATTGTACTGCCTTCTAGCCTGTCTCAAGAACCTGCTTTTATTTTATTCAGCTGCATTCATCTTATTTAGGCATATAAAGTGGAAGTCAGAGCACATCCAGAATGCCATGCTGATAGGCAGAGATAGGCAAGAAAACAATCGGACAGTGATTGTTTGTATTAATTAAGAAATAAACTGAATATATTATGCACTTAAAATAAAAGTGTCCTGAAAGTTTGTAGGCACTCCCATCCTAAGTATAATTCCCTGCATCAGGGTGGTGTGGCCAGGGGGAGAGGACTCCTAGGCTGGCCTAGGATCTGCTGGGTAGCCTCTATGTTGAGTGAAATGAGCCTCCTGGCCAGTGTAAGTGGATCCCACCTGGGGGGGTCCAGGCTTGGGTCTTAGCCTGCAACCCTGAAAAATTGTTGACAGGCTTCCAGCCTGATTAACAAGGGGGCTGGTAGGCATATTTGAAATTTCCCATTTTGGCTGCATTGCATGAGGGTGGGTGGCCTTCACTGCATCTCTTGCCTCCCCCTCCCACTGGCAGATCACAAACTACACATCAAATAATGATAATATTTTCCATTTATTAATAATTATACATTGACATACCTTGCGTTTTCTTCTTGATTTTGTTGATGGTTTCTCCTGTGAGGGACTGGAACCTTCATTAACATTGCTATTGCAAATCCCCTCAGCAGTATCTTTTTGGGTTAGAGACTCTTTGGGTAACTGTCCAGGAATTCTGGATAAAAGTGTCAAATCTATTTTTACCCAGAGAGACTTGAGTTCCTCGTTGTCCTTTAAAGGTGAAAGAAGTTCATTTCGACCAAAAGGGACTAAAGCAAACAGCTGTGCCTCTGAGTCATTGGTTGATTCATTAGTAGTCCTATTGACAGAGCTGACTGCACTGCAGCTCCTGACTCTGCTAAGACTATTGCTACAGTCATGTAATTTGTGGTTGTCTGGCGAAGTAGAAGTTGGTGGAAATTTGGCTGGAAGAAATTCTTCATTATCGGAGTCTTGTCCTGAGCCTGATGAAGTTGAAGATGACGAAGATTCAGTGTCAATAAATTCTCTGGATTTAGGTATATTTTTACCAGCTCCCTTGTGCTTCCTTTTTTCGCAAAGAAATCCTGTCTGCAGTTCTCTTTTAGGCCCTACTTTGTTAGCATTAGGTTTGGTTTTGTGCTGTTCTGATGTACTGGAGTCCTGGCTTCCTTTTCCCTTAGAAATTATGCATTGATTCTCTGAGTTCAGGAAGCTGAGATTATCTCCAATAGACATTTTTCCTGTCTTCCTGGGCTGCTTTTTTCCCAATGTCCTTCTCTGGAAGGCAGATTCATTATGAGTAGGTAACTCTTGTTTACCACTTTTAGTTTTGTGATCAGTTCTAGGCCTTTGCTTTTCTCTATTAGGACTTTGGTTTTCTCGCTCTTTGAAGTCTGTTTGGCTGAGTACAAGAGCTTTTGCCCTTTCCTGGTTCTCATACTGCTGTATACTATGAAACTGATTGTTGCTGAGTCCATAATTGCCATTCTCGCTCACAGTGGTGTTATTGTTATGTGAGTTCACTTTGTTTAACCATTTGTCAAGTTGCCACTTGTTAGTTGAGGTCTGCTCTGGCTGGAAACAGATGCAAATTTAATATAATCTTTCAACACAATAAAATATATTAAAAAAAGATGCACTATTAAATCAGTTATAATTGCAGAATGGAGGCTAATTAACTGACAGTGATTACACAACAGTATTTTTTTAGGAAGACTTGTATTTATTAGTTGCTTTTGGCCTTAAATCGGTTTTGGAATACAGCTCAGCACTATAATAACTTGCATTGTTAAATTCCTAGGGTGAAAGATAAAATCTAAAAGTTTCTTGCTTATAATATCTTATATTCAACTATAAATGGCAATAGCATTAATTAAGGGTAATAAAATAAATTATTTCATGCATTTCAGACATTAATTAAGGTTAGATCAACTGCCTGCTGACGGTGCAACACTGCCCAATGTCCTTTTTTTTACAGATAAATATATGGGAAAGATACTGTAATAATTAAGTGGGTTTAAAAATATTATTGCACTGATCGTAATACTTTGCTTTAAAGATCTTTGTTTTAAAGAAAACAACCCTCTGGTGTGTAATGATGCTTACTTTTTGCCACCTGCCACCCTTTTTAGTGGTATTATTATCCTGTTGCTTACCTTTAATACCAATTGTTATTGAGAAATGTGTTCCTACCTCAGGAGTAGTGATGTGTGAAGGTTTGCTGCTATTGGTGTCACTGGAGCAACTTTCAGCCTCAGAGTCAGACTCTGAACTGCTTTCTGATTCGCTGGAACTGCTTGGCTCATCGCTGTAATGACCTGAAGCTGTGCCTTGAATCTGTTGCATTGGACCACTGTAAGAAAGTATAATGCATGTTACAAATTAAAGAGGTATCTGTTTCCAATCCCTAGCAATAATATTCACTTAGGGTGTATTATTACTTTTGCATTGCTGAGAAGTGGTTTCTGTTTCATAGGAATGCAAAAGTAACCGTATAAGGTCAGAGTCCTGATCTTCTGGAGGAAGCCATCTGTTTTGGTTTGACACCAAATAGAATAAAACTCAGTCCAAGTCTAGTTTAAAGAGTACTGAGAGGGTCATTGGAACATGGCCAGAGGTTATTTAAATGCTTGAGAGTAAGAGCACGCTCATCTATGTTTTCAATATATTTTAAAGTTACTGGCTATATATTTTAAAGTTCTACTCATGAGTACAAACACACATGTGTACAGTTGTAGGCTGGACCCCAGAATCAAATTCACAGCTAGACAGTATAAACAAGTGCTGCTGGTTGTGAATTGCTACTTTAACTGAGATTGGTAGCTGTGACTGCAGCTTCAGTTAACATGCACAGATAGCTGACATCTTTTACAACTTAGTTTTTAAGTCATAAAAATGGGTAGTGGATTGGCTGCCCATTTTGCACTCTGCTCAATTTTCCTTTCCTCGGACGGAGCGTATAATGGGCGGCCAATCTGCTACTGCCCATTTTATGCCCCCAACCTCAAATTCTGTCCATAGTGTCTGTTTCTTTTGCTGCAGAGTAATTTTACTTCTAAAGTTGTCCTCAAAGCACTGTGATCCATAAACAGAAATCATTTTTGTTACTCTTCCCTGCATCCCTTCTAATGAATCAGTCTCTTTGAAAGTATTATCATCAAAACTTTTAACAAAATTATAGGGCCAATTTGAACCCCTCGCGGCCGATGAGAATGGGGTGTGCATGGTGGTTAAAATAGAGGCAGCGTCCTGCCCTCCAGCCTAGTGCCACACTCACAGCCTCTATGTTAACTCCTGGGTTTCGGGAGTTGTGTGAGGCCCTCGCTGGGAACACCAGGTGCCAAGGAGCAGCAGACCCAGAAGAGGGCTGAGGAAGTATATGAACTTAATTTTGTAAAGGTTTCCTTGTGGGCCCAGAGGAGCTCTCCTGTTCCCCATGCCCCCAATGTTCCTCTTCTCCCTCTGATCTGAGGGACGGCCAGGCACAGGCCTAATTTCAATTTCTTTTGGTGGAGGGGGGGGGGGGGGGGTGCATTCCTGTGTCTGGGTGGCCCCTGGCAATTTCAGAGGAAAAAGGGGCGGAAGGCCTCCTTTCCAGACATCCCACCTCATTTGTATGGCTGCCCTATACTTGTGCAAACACTTCACTCCCCCTTGGGAGAATCCCCAAGAAATTCCCTGGGTTGCATAAAGGGGGCTAAGAATTGGTGCAATGAATCTCCTCCCCTTTTTCCTCTCATTTGTGCCTGGAAGCTGATTATTACCCAGTAGCAAAGGAAATGGAAATCTGCCCCCCATGTTTCTTCATGCATATTAATGACTTTTAATAAAAATACTGGACATAATAGAAAATATTTTAACTTTGGTAATCTAGCATAAAATATTAACCTTCTGAACACTGACTTGGTGAGACAGTTTCAAAAAAGGTCGATAGGACAAATTTTGACGTGATCCCTTTCATCGGGTGGGAGTGGGCAGAGTGAGCCTGTCGCCTGCCCGGCGAAAGTGGTCATAGGCCTAAACCATTTTAATTATCGGGCCTCATTACCATATTTGCAGGGAGCTTCCTCCTCATTCAGCGTAGCAAGCCGATTGAGGTTTGGGGTTGATGGGGAAGGGGGGAGGTGACAGAGTGGTGACAGTTGATTTAAGATAAAGTAGGAGGGCCATGTAGGTTCAGGCATTGAACTGAACATTTTTTGTGGGGGCAGGAGGAGCAGTAACATCCTGCTGACCCCACAGAAATCACTAGGAATCCTACCTGCTCTGACTTTAGAGCGGTCTGCAGCAGTCCCTTTAAGGACTCCTGGTTAGGCTGCTCTACGTCCAGTACTGCTGGGCAGAGCACGCACCATGCATAGTGTGGACTCTGCCCAGTGATACTTGAAAATTGCATTGGGGTCCTTTTGATGTTGTAGTGCCCCAATTTGCATTTAATAATGAAGCTCCCACCTGCTTTGGCCACCTATTTGAGGGCTCCAATCAAAATGGCAGTAGAAGCACCGACTGTGAAAATGAGCAAAATTAATGGACAAATCCTTGGTTTTTGCACTACATCACATTAAAACATCAGCCATAAGCTTAGGATTGCATTAAATAAATAAACAGCAGATTAGTTGTAATATAACATTTCACATACAAACAGATTTATGTAGTTTTTATTGTCCTCTTTGAGTTAAGTTTAACAGAGAAATAGAAATAAATAAATGGTCACAAAAATCCTTAGAGATCAGAAATGGGCCTTTCTATTGCTTTTTTGAGAGTTCAGAGTACTCTCATACTGAAATATGCTCACGGAAATAAGCCAAAAAACCTTTGATTATTAAGGATTGTTATGGCCCTGTTCTTTGAGAATTCCTTTGCTCAGGCTATAAAAGGAAATTTATGCTACATACACGTATTTAGTCCTGTAAGTTAGTTAAGAATGGGCAAGATGCCACAGTTTAAACAGAGTACTAACAGAACACAGTTGCAGATTTAGGGGAATGGGGTTTATTAATCTGGCTCCAAATGTTAGTCAGGACCTAAAATAACTAGTGATGTCACCCTGGACCTGATTTAACTTCTGCTCACAAATCACATACTCAAATGAAAGAATTTACAGCTGATTTGTCAACACTATCAATATGGAAAGGATTGTCATGTGGGGATAATAATATTGTTCTTGGTGCCTAAAATGCTGATGTGTATCAGGTACAGGAGATCCATATTATTGGACTCTGGGGCTGTTGTGCACCCATTCCATGGGATGGTGTAATGAAGAAGTGCTGAGGGCTTGTTTACTAGGCATCTGTAGACTCATTAAGGCCTCAAAAAAGTGTTAATAAGATTCTGGCTCCATGATGCAGTCTCACTACCTTTACAACATTGCTAGCGCTTAACACTTACATAAAATGGGTAATGGATGATTAGCTTGTTCAGACATGTTGGGGGAGAAATTTGTGTGCTTTGCGCCACATGTTTGCACCACAAGACGGCACTAAAGTGCCATTGACAGCTGTAATGACAGCTGATGCTGGTTCCAGCACTGCACGCCATATTGGTGTTGCTGGTAGCGCTGCCGGTAAACTCGATTGCCAGGGACCTCACCATCATGGAGATCGTGACATCAGTGAGTGTGCAACGCTCACTAGATGTCTGATCTCCCAACTTCGTCATAGCCACTTACCTTAATAGCAGTGCAGAACAACGACAGGGAGAGCTGGTGTCTACTAGCAGGAAGCAGGCTGCAGCCCCAATCAGCTGCAACTAACATGGTTCTGCAGTTTCAGTACCTGTTTGCTACTTCCTGCAACTGAAAAAGCTTTCTTTAGTTATTCAAGTTTTTTTGGTGACAGGGAGTGTTGGTTCAAGTGCAGAAGTCACTCATTATTTGTTAAAGGCTTCTGGTCACAACACTTCCTCACAGTCATGGGGGCTGCGGGATTGCGGGATTAACTCAAGAGGATGATGAGGAGGAAGAGGATGAGGAGGAAAAGGACGAGGCAGAGGAGGATGAGGAGGAAGAGGACGAGGAACAGGAGGGAGGGCAAAGGCAGCAAGACAATCGGCTTTCTGGACAGGCTGTCCATGACCAGCTCATCAGACTCTGATTCACAAGAATGAAGCCCCAGATCCCCGTAGCTCACCACATCCCCATCATACAATCGCTGCCTCATGCCATATCACAGTGTCCTCCTGGTCACAAAGGTGAAACAAGAGAGACCACAAAATATTCCAAACACACTTAATAAATGTATCTATAAACATAGCACACATATCACATCAATTCTAATAACTAATGACCCTTGTGCCTGCCATAGTTGAATAGCTGCCAAAGTGTGCAAGGTGTGAGATGTGGGTGTGAGTGTTGCTAGGTAGAGATTGTTGCTGGGTGAGTGCTGGGGGTGTGGTGCATCGAGTAGTATGTGAAGTTTGTGGTACAGATGGTGGTATGTAGGATTTATTGAAGCCTTCATGCACCTTGACCACCCGTGTGAGCTCGTTAAACTTCCTCCTGCACTGTGTGTGGGTCCTGGGGACCACAGTGCTGCCCATGACATGGTGTCCCACCTCCCTCTACATAGTCTGGCCAACTTGTGGCAAGGGGCTTATGCTAGTTGGAGGGTATGGGACCACCCATCTTCTCTCCACTGCTAAGACCAATGCCTCCAAAGCTTCCTCGGAAAACCTCTGGGCTCTCTCACTGGGGCAGAGATCTGCCATCAGGATTTGTAAATAAGTGCTCCTTCTTCTTATGGTTGTTGAGGCAGCTGAGCACACCCAACAATGCTGAGAATGAGGTGCTGTAGCATCAATGAACCTCCCCTTTAAGTAGTGAAAAAAGCCTGTGGCAATCATTACTTGCATTTAGATTGCCCCCGATATTGGTCCATCTTTTCAGTGTAATGCCAATGAGCTTGAGCTTTTAGACTAGAATCATGACTGCAATCATTTTAATGAGGAGTGAGGATGAATTTTGCATGCATCCTAGATGACTTTCAACTGGCGCTACTTAACCATTTTTAGTCTAAACACTGCCAATTTCTTGACTATAATGAATTTCTAGCCCGTTGGCTCTTATTCCTTAAAGAATAGTTGCATCAAGTTGCTGTATGTTGACCCAGAAATGTCACTGTTTATTTCATGTAGTTATTCACACCAGTATGCTTCTAGGAATGTGTTATAGACATCCAAACCAAGAGAAGGAAAGGGAGTTGCAGATGTATAATTAAATCACTAGATAGCCAATGAAGAGTAGCTAGTGGTGATGGGAGATTTCAATTAGCCACTCATAAGATGGACAAATGAAGGGCAGTCACAAGAGATGGAAGGCTCTCAAGAAGCATTTATTGATGCGATCAATAATTGCTTTTTAATTCAGCACATGAGGACTAGTACTTGAAGAGATAATATCTTGGATTTAGTGTTCAACAATGAATCACAGTTGATAGGTGACATGGAGATGGGGAGCACCATTCTGATTCAGATCATTCCATTATAAGATTTAAAGTATGTGACTGTAGCAAGTTTAGGGATAATAGCATGTGCCACATTTTAGAAAGGCTTGCTTCACAGAAATGAAGAGAGACCTAATGGTGGTTAAATGGGAGAGGAGCTGGGTGAGGATAATGAAAAGCAATGGGGTACTTAAAAAAAAATTCTGAAAGGCTATGAAGGCATATACGTCTATGAAAAGCAAAACAGTATATAAAGAGAAAAAGTCACTAGTTTCATGAAGAATTGGTTTGGCAACTTGTGTTATTACAGGCTATTTCAAATGAGTAATTATCTTTTAGGCTGGGAAAGGTATAAAAACCGGTTGGCACTAACAAAATGAAATATTATTCAAGTTAAATTGAATCTACAGAGAAGGAGAATAGAAAATATCCATAATAATGAGAAAGCATTTTTTCCTTGTTAATGAGTTAGAAGTTGGTTAGAGAACAAATAGGTCCATTGCAGGGTGGCTCAGGCAGAATTATAAATGATGACAAGGGCATGGCAGAAGAGTTGAACAGATGCCTTACATCTGTTTTTAAGTGTGAGAAAGTTGGATCTGCCCACTGTGTAGCAGATAAAACTGAAACTCAAATGGGTTGACTGCACATCTCAAGGAATTGATACAGGCTAAATTAAAAGGTTTCAAGGTGTGAAAACCACCAGGGCCAGATTTAATATACCTTAGGGTATTGAATGAAATGGCAGAGGTCATGAGTGATGCTATCTGAGAACAGGGGAAGTGCCAAATGATTTGAGGAGGACAATGTGGTGCCCTAATTTACAAAGAGGATTAAAATCACAACCTGGAAACTATAGAACTGTGAGTTTAACCTCTGTAGTGGGGAACATACTCGAAAGCATCATCAAATATTTATGAGCATCTGAAATGCTCAGGTTTGATCGGGGACAACCAACATAGTCCTGATTGACAGACCTGAGCCAGGTTTTTGAAGAATTCACTAGAGTGGTGAATCAGGGAGCTCCGGTAGATGTCATCTATTTGGATTTCTATTTTTTTACAAAGTATTCTGTGTGCTAAGATTAAGTGCCATAGTATGAAAGGTAATGCATCAAGATGAATTGCAAATTAGGGAAGGATTGATATCAAAGGGTGGTTTTGAATGGGATTGTTTCATTAGTGGTATAATGCTAGGTCCCCTCTTGTTTATTTTTATTTTTTTATTCGTTTATGGGATCAGGCATCGCTGGCAATTTATTGCTCATCCCTAGTTGCCCTTGAGAAGGTGGCGGTGAGCCGCTTTCTTGAACTGTTGCAGTCCGTGTGGTGAAGGTACTCCCACAGTGCTGTTAGGCAGGGAGTTCGAGGATTTTGACCCAGTGATGATGAAGGATCAGTGATATACTTCTAAGTCAGGATGGTGTGTGACTTGAAGGGGAACTTGGAGGTGGTGGTGTTCCCATGTGCCTGCTGCCCTTGTCCTTCTAGGTGGAAGAGGTCGCGAGTTTGGGAGGTGCTGCCGAAGAAACCTGGGCAAGTTGCTGCAGTGCATCTTGTAGATGGTACACACTGCAGCCACAGAACACCGGTGGTGGAGGGAGTGAATGTTTTAGGTGGTGGATGGTGTGCCAATCAAGCGGGCTGCTTTGTCCTGGATGGTGTCGAGCTTCTTGAGTATTGTTGGAGCTGCACTCATCCAGGCAAGTGGAGAGTATTCTATCACACTCCTTACTTGTGCCTTGTAGATGGTGGAAAGGCTTTGGGGAGTCAGGAGGTGAGACACTCGCTGCAGAATACCTAGCCTCTAACCTGTTCTTGTTGCCACAGTATTTACGTGGCTGGTCCAGTTAAGTTTCTGGTTAATGGTGACCCCCCAGGATGTTGATAGTGGGGGATTCGGCGATGGTAATGCCATTGAATGTCATGGGGAGGTGGTTAGACTCTCGCTTCTTGGAGATAATCATTGCCTGGCACTTCTGTGGCGCGAATGTTACCTGCCACTTATCAGCCCAAGCCTGAATGTTGTCCAGGTCTTGTTGCATGCGGGCATGGACTGCTTCATTATCTAAGGAGTTGTGAGTGGCACTGAACATTATGCAGTCATCAGCGAACATCCCCATTTCTGATTTTATGTTGGAGGGAAGGTCATTGATGAAGCAGCTGAAGTTGGTTGGGCCTAGGACACTGCCCTGAGGAACTCCTGCAGCAATGTTCAGGGGCTGTGATGATTGACCTTCAACCACCACAACCATCTTCCTTTGTGCTAGGTATTACTCCAGCCAGTGGAGCGTTTTCCCTCTGATTCCCATTGACTTCAGTTTTACTAGGGCACCTTGATGCCACACTCAGTCAAATGCTGCCTTGATGTCAAGGGCAGTCACTCTCGCTTCACTTCTGGAATTCAACTCCTTTGCCCATGTTTGGACCAAGGCGGTAATGAGGTCGGGAGCCGAGTGGTCTTGGCAGAACCCAAACTGGGCATCAGTGAGCAGGTTATTGGTGAGTAAGTGCTGCTTGATAGCACTGTCGATGACACCTTCCATCACTTTGCTGATGATCGAGAGCAGACTGGTGGGGCGGTAATTGGCTGGGTTGGATTTGTCCTGCTTTTTCTGGACAGGACATACCTGGGCAGTTTTCCACATTGTCGGATAGATGCCAGTGTTGTAGCTGTACTGGAACAACTTGGCTAGAGGCACGGCTAGTTCTGGAGCACAAGTCTTCAGCACGATAGCCGGAATGTTGTCTGACCCATAGCCTTTGCTGTATCCAGTGTGCCCAGCCGTTTCTTGATATCATGTGGAGTGAATCGAATTGGCTGATGACTGGCTTCTGTGATGGTGGGGACCTCAGGAGTAGGCCAATATGGATCATCCACTCGGCACTTCTGGCTGAAGATGGTTGCAAATGCTTCAGCCTTGTCTTTTGCACTCACGTGCTGGACTCCACCATCATTGAGGATGGGGATATTCATGGAGTCTCTCCCTCCTGTTAGTTGTTTAATGGTCGACCACCATTCACGACTGGATGTGGCAGGACTGCAGAGCTTTGATCTGATCCATTGATTGTGGAATCGCTTGGCCCTGTCTATAGCAGGATGCTTTCGCTTTTTAGCATGCATGTAGTCCTGTGTTGCAGTTTCCCCAGGTTGGTACCTCATTTTTAGGTATGCCTGGTGCTGCTCCTGGCATGCTCTTCTATACTCCTTATTGAACCAGGGTTGGCCCCCTGACTTGATGGTATTGGTAGAGTGAGAGTAATGGACCATGAGGTTACAGATTGTGGTGGAATACAATTCTGCTGCTGCTGATGGCCCACAGCACCTCATGGATGCCCAGTTTTGAGCTGCTAGATCTGGTCTGAATCTATCCCATTTAGCAAGGTGGTAGTGCCACACAACACGATGGGGGGTGTCCTCAGTGTGAAAGATGGGACTTCGTCTCCACAATGACTGTGCGGTTGGCACTGCTACCAATACTGTCATGGACAAAAGCATCTGCGACAGGTAGATTGGTGAGGACGAGGTCAAGTTGGTTTTTCCCTCATGTTGGCTCTACCAGGCCACTCTTGGTCATCGACATTGAAGTCCCCACCCAGAGTAAATTCTGTGCCCTTGCTACTCTCAGTGCTTCTTCCAAGTGGTGTTCAACATGGAGGAGTACTGATGCATAAGCTGAGGGAGGGCGGTAGGTGGTAATCAGCAGATGTTTCCTTGTCCATGCTTGACCTGAAGCCATCAGACTTTATGGGGTCAGGATTCAATGTTGAGGACTCCCAGGGCCACGCCTTCCTGACTGTATACCACTGTGCCACCACCCCTAGTGGGTCTGTCCTGCTGGTTGGACAGGACATACCCAGGGATGATGATGGAGGAGTTTGGGACATTGGTTGAAAGGTATGATTCTGTGAGTATGACTATGTCAGGCTGTTGCTTGACTAGTCTATGGGATAGCTCTCCCAATTTTGGCACAAGTCCCCAGATGTTGGTGAGGAAGATTTTGCAGGGTCGACTGCCATTGCCGTGTCCGTAGCCAGTGCTGAGGTTGATGCCGGGTGGTCCGTCCAGTTTCATTCTTATTATTATGTTTCGTAGCGGATTGTTACAACTGAGTGGCTTGCTAGGCCATTTCAGAAGGCAGTTAAGAGTCAACCATATTGCTGTCGGTCTGGAGTCACATATAAGCCAGACCAGGTAAGGATGGCAGATTTCCTTCCCTAAAGGATATTAGTGAACCAGATGGGTTTTTACAACAATCCGATAGTTTCATGGTTACCATTACTGATGCTAGCTTTTTTTACATTCCACATTTATTTAATTAACTGAATTTAAATTTCCCAGCTGCCGTGGTGGGATTTGAACTCACGTCTCTGGATCATTAGTCTAGGCCTCTGGATTATTAGCCCAAGTGACATTACCACTATGCTACCGTTCCCCTAATTGTCCCATTCCGGGCTGTGGAGAAGTAAAGAGGATGAGCAGAGATAAAATAACACAGTCACTATCACAGAGGATGTTATTCATGACTTTGGTTCATGTAACTTTGTTATTATTTAAGCATGTATAGATTTTAAGTTGATTACATAAGCAAATTTATATGCAAATTAGGGTATATACTAATACATTTTTGAGATCACAAAAGTTTGTATATAATATATTTCGCTTTATATAGCATAAGAATTTAGCAGAACCTGAGGTTTCTCTCTGACTGAAGCACTTTGATCAGGGTTTTCCGCACATTATTTTCCACCCATTTCTTACTTTACTGGAGCATTGTCAAGGGGAAATGTTTAGTACTTCCGTCATTGACAGCACTCACTAATATAAATGACCTGACCTTCAGTATTCTGACAGCAGCACAGACTCAGATTTTTAAGGGGTCTACCAGTCTGCTATCTGATACCTCTGTTCCATGGCTGATCTGGTTGACACTACCGAGATTGCACATGCACAGAATTGAGGCTATTGTGCTGCCTAAATTATGATGTGCTGAGGTGCAAATCTCATCAGATGTTTTCTGTTAGTTTTGAAGCTATGCACTTTCAGTTGAAAAGAAAAGATCAATAGACTTTAATGCATTCCTGTGTTCTCATTGTAACCTATGGATATGTCACTCAATGGAGCACAGTGGAAGTGGTCTCCATATTACACTTCAGCCTAACACTGGGTAAGTAATATATATGGGGAAAAGATTCAAGTGTTATTCTGCCAAAACAGGATAAAAACTCAGCAGTATTGCAAAAACGCCTACAAATACCACGCTGGATAGGCATCATTGTGTATGCTTCTTGGCGACTCTTTTGTTCTGATGTTAATCTGATTCCTGTTGCTGCATACTCTGATGTTGTATTCCTCAGAAGATCTACAGATGTTCTTGTTGGACAGTCCATATTTCATTTGTAGGTATACAACATAAGGGAGCTTCCTTGCAGACTGCATGATTTTTAATAGTTTTAAAATGTACCTGACCTCATTACTATGTTTTGAAAAAAATAAAGTTTAGATTTTGAATATTTTATTGAGGTTTCCAGGATGGTGGCTATTAATATATTTCACCTATTGTAATTTCCATGCGCAATGTCATACATTCATTCTTTTTACTTTTAAACCATTATCTTATGTGTGTGGCTTATTGTAACTCAACAACTGCCACCTTTAGGAGAATTATATTATTATTGTGTCACTAATGTATTTACTGAGCCAAACCAATATCTTTGTAAATTATGCCTTTTCTGTTCATTTCTCTTATCTCTGTATGCAGATCACTTAAATCATGTAAAAAGAAATTCAGAATGTGTTGGTTCAGAAATCATGTTGTGTAATAGCAAGATGACAGATGTGTTAGCAGACTGGAGCCAGATTAGAGTGTGTGTTTCCTTCTGTTGCCAAATGCTTGCTTGTCTAGCGAGATAAATGAGGCTTCAACAATGTTTTATTTGACCTCTTGAGAAATGTAAAGCAGTTATGACTTTGTCTGTATGTTTGTCATGGATCCTACTTCAGCTTCGTATGAATTAATGAAGCCAAGGAAAACTCACAAATTACTTTACTGTGGCTTTATAATATGCAAGGTATATTTAACTGATATAAACATTTAATATTTTTTGGGGAAAAATTCGGTATCAACCATTTTGGGCCACTAACAGCACTAATTAATGCAAAATTGAGTTTCAGCACACCAAGAGGGAAGTGGAGCACTAAATCAAGCATTACACGCTTCTCTTAGGGTGCTAACGTCGGAGAGCGGGGCGCTACCTTCAGAGCGCTAATCAAGTTCCGGCGCTGTCAATTAGAAAGTCGTCAGACAGACTGGCGCCTTCCAGTTCTTAAAGGGGAGGTTTAATCATGCTGCACTGCCTCACACTGATCATTGCTGCTTGTGAACTGGGCCTGCAAGGAGCTGCAAGCCTTCACTCAAAGAAGTCAAGGCTGATCAGAGGCCCAGAGAGAAAGCTCGCCGGTTCAGTGACCATGCTTTGGAGGCTCTGGTCGCAGCCGTGGAACGCCGACGGGCAGTGCTCTTCCCGGACACTGGCAGGAGGCCATTGCCACAGGACTTTAGGAGGATGTGGATGGAGGTCACCCAGGACGTGTCAGCCAGAAGAGTGGTCCACAGAACTCTCATCCAGTGCCGGAAGAAATTCAACGACCTCACTCGGGTAGTCAGGATGAGTACATGCTTTAAAAACCTCTGCATGCCACCATCTCAATGCACACACTATATAAACCGCCACATTCCCAACACTCACCCACCAACTGTGCCCACCTACTAAAAGTCACATCCACATCTCATGCCTTGCATACATTAACAGCTATTCAACTATGGTAGGCACATCTGCCAAACACATAGCTGCACACTCACTCCTTTTTCTTGGAGGCCAACAGGAGGGAGCAGCTACGAACCGGAGGAGGTGAGGTGCACCTGAACCTCCTTACAGACCTGGAGGAGCAAGTGGTCCACATCATTGGGGCCCAGGTCATGGGTGCTGTGGCCGTCGGAGACGTCGACCTCATTGGGGACAATAACGGTATGTTCATCACCTCTCCCCCTTCTCTCATACCACTTCCCCCTCACACCACAAGCCTTTCCCACTTTCCATCTAAGTATACTGTCTTCATTCCTTGCTCCCTTCCTGCCCCCATCCCCTGACCTTAACCTCACTCTTGTGCCTTTATGCTTTCAGATAATCAGCCACCAGCTAACCAGCTTGCCCCTTAGCCTCCCAGTGGCAGCGACGCGGGAGAGGAGAAGCAGGAAGAACAAGCCAGAGCCTCACTGCCTGTGTCTCCCGAAGGCGCTAGGTCTAATAATGGGGCGACGTGGTCGCTGGAGGGGTGCCTGGTAGATGGGTTTGATGTGGGTGAAGCTCCGGGACCCAGCGGGCTGCAGCAATGTCACAGGGAAAGGGAAGCTCGGGAGCCATCTCCCCGGAGGGTGATTTTGCGCACGAGTTCTGCTGCACAGGACTCAGATGAGGACGGCGATCTGGAAGTGTTGATCAGACGGGCGATGGGCATGAACACCGAGCTCATGGGTGCAATGGCAAGGGTGCCGAAGAGCATGGATGCACTGGCAAGGAGCGTGGAGGAGTCCACTTCCAACATTGCACTCAGCTCTGCTCACACCGTCAAGCCCATCCTTGGCAGTTTGCAGAGGAAGGTTGACTCACAGAGAGAACGTGGGGACCCAGACCTCATGCTGCGTGTCATGGATGAGGTGGCAGCAGCTATTGCAGCACAGGCTGAAGCAACGCAACGGCTTAGTGCTGTAATGGAGTCAGTGGTTGCTGGCATCCAATCTCAGACTGCCCTCACATAGTCTCAGATTGATGCCACGCAAGCACTGACTGCTGCCATTGTCGCTGGGTCGCACACAGTCCACCGTGCCACAGCAGGCCAGCAATCTTTGCTCGAGCACATTGCTCCGGATGTTGAGATTCTGCCCTGGGGGAGTGGCAGTGGTCGGTCGAGTAGGAAGGTGCTGTCCTCACTCAGGATGACAGCATTCCTGCTCCCACCACTGCCACTCCGCCATTGCACTTGTCGCAGCCTGTAACCCAGCCATCCCAGACTGCTGCCGCCCATGCTGAGGTGGTGCAGTCTGCAGCTGGACCTTCCAGGCCCAGAGCTGGTCAAGGGCGTCCTGCAAAGCCATCTGCAGTCTCTGGCTTCCAGACTCTGCAGCCTTCCACCCTCACAATTATTCTACTCCCTTAACCTGAACCTATTTTCTGTCAACTTTTTAATTTATAAATTCTGATGACCACAACTATAATTACACCCTCTCGCTAGAGCATCAGTTTTGATCTCCCAGTTAATCAATCTACTGCAGACAAAGTCCTCTGCTCCAACCAACTTTACTTCTGTTTCCCAAATTGCTGTACGTTTTGCAATTTAATACAGAGAGAACTCTCCTGCTAACCAAAGCTGGGAACTGAATGTTCCAGGATACTCAACATTTAGGAAGGACGGACAAAAAGGAAAAGGAGGTGGCGTAGCGCTGTTAATAAGGGATGAGATCGGTACGGTAGAGATAAAAGATCTTGGCTCGGCAGATCATGATGTAGAACTGGAATCAGTTTGGTTGGAGCTAAGAAACAGCAAAGGGCGGAAAACATTGGTGGGAGTTGTGTATAGACCACCAAACAGTAGTGGTAATGTAGGGCACAGTATCAATCAAGAAATTAGAAGTGCATGTAACAAGGGCAATACAGTAATCATGGGGGACTTTAATCTACATATTGACTGGGCAAATCAAATTACCACTAATGGTGTGGAGGACGAATTCTTGGAATGTATGCGAGATGGATTCCTGGATCAGTATGTGGAGGAACCAACCAGGGAACAGGCTATTCTGGGTCTGGTACTGTGTAATGAGAAAGGGCTAATCAATAATCTTGTGGTAAAGGGGCCTTTAGGGACAAGTGACCATAATATGATTGAATTTTACATTAAGTTTGAGAGTGATGTAGTCCAATCTGAAATTAAGGTCTTCAATCTAAACAGAGGAAACTACAAGGGTATGAGGGACAAGTTGGCCAGGGTAGATTGGGAGACTACACTAAAAGGTATGAAGAACATAAGAAATAGGAGCAGGAGTAGGCCAATCGGCCCCTCGAGCCTGCTCCGCCATTCAATAAGATCATGGCTGATCTGATCCTAACCGCCAATCCACTATCACAGAACCATCTCCTGAATCTAACAGAATTAGACACACGAAATAGGAGCAGGATCAGGCTACACGGCCCCTGGGCCCGTTCTGCTACCCACAGGGCCATGACCGATCCGAACCTAGACTCATGTCCAAATTCCTGCCCGCTCCCCATAACCCTTAATTCCCTTTACTTCTAGGAAACTGTCTATTTCTGTTTTAAATTTATATAATGATGTAGCTTCTACAGCTTTTTGGGGCAGCATATTCCATGGACCTACCACACTCTGAGTGAAGTAGTTCCTCCTCATCTCAGTTTTGAAAGAGCAGCCCCTTATTCTAAGACTATGCCCCCTAGTTCTAGTTTCACCCATCATCGGGTACATCCTCCCCGCATCCACCCGATCCAACCCCTTCACAATCTTATATGTTTCAATAAGATCGCCTCTCATTCTTCTGAACTCCGATGAGTAGAGTCCCAATCTACTCAACCTCTCCTCATATGTCCATCCCCTCATCCCCGGGATTAACCGAGTGAACCTTCTTTGTACTGACTCGAGAGCAAGTATGTCCTTTCTTAAGTATGGACACCAAAACTGTACGCAGTATTCCAGGTGCGGTCTCACCAATACGTTGTAAAACTGAAGCAATACCTCCCTATTTTTATATTCTATCCCCCTAGCAACGAAAGCCAACATTCCATTGGCCTTCTTAATCACTTGCTGCACCTGCATACTAACCTTTTGAGTTTCGTGCACCAGGACCCCCAGATCCCTTTGTACTTCAGTACTTTCCAGTTTCTTGCCATTAAGATAATAACTTGCTCTACGATTTTTCCTGCCAAAGTGCATAACCTCACACTTTCCAGTATTGTATTCCATCTGCCAAATCTCTGCCCACTTACTTAGCCTGTCTATGTCCCCTTGTAGGTTTTTTATGTCCTCCTCACTCACTACTTTCCCTCCCATCTTAGTATCATCTGCAAACTTTGATATGTTACACTCAGTCCCCTCCTCCAAATCGTTAATATAGATTGTAAAGAGTTGGGGACCCAGCACTGACCCCTGCGGAACACCACTAGTTACTGATTGCCAGTCTGAGAATGAACCATTTATCCCAACTCTCTGCCTTCTGTTAGATAGCCAATCCTCTATCCATGCCAGAATATTACCCACAATCCCGTGATTTTTTATCTTAAGCAATAATCTTTTGTGTGGCACCTTGTCAAATGCCTTTTGGAAGTCTAAATACACTACGTCCACTGGTTCCCCTTTATCCACCCTATATGTTACTTCCTCAAAGAACTCCAGCAAATTTGTCAAACATGACTTCCCCTTCACAAAACCATGCTGACTTTGTCCTATTAAATTATGATTATCCAAATGTCCTGTTACTGTCTCCTTAATAATGGACTCCAAAATTTTACCTACCACAGATGTTAGGCTAACCAGTCTATAGTTTCCAGCCTTCTATCTACTGCCCTTTTAAAATAAGGGTGTTACATTAGCAGTTTTCCAGTCTGCCGGGACCTTTGCCGAGTCCAGGGAGTTTTGGAAAATTATTACCAATGCATCCACAATCCCTACCGCCACTTCCCTCAAGATGGACATACAATGGCTACAATTCAAGGAAATAATGCATAATTTGCAACAAACATATATTCCTCTAGGGCATAAAGACCCAAAAGGAAAAGTGATCCAACCATGGCTAACAAAAGAAATTAAAGGTAGTATTAAGTCAAAGGAGGAAGCTTATAAAGTTGCCAGAAAAAGCAGTCAGCCTGAGGATTGGGATCTTTTTAGAAATCAGCAAAGGGTGACCAAGAAATTGATAAAGAAAGGGAAAATGGAATATAAGCACAAACTAGCAAAAAATATAAAAATGGATTGTAAAAGCTTCTATAGGTATGTGAAAAGGAAAAGACTGGCGAAGGTAAATGTAGGTCCTTTACAGTCAGAGATGGGAGAATTTAAAAACCTTCCAGAAATACGAGAAAACCAAGGGTGTGGTGAGAATGAGGAACTTAAAGAAATTATTAATAGTAGAAAAACAGTACAGTACTAGCAAAATTAATGGGACTAAAATTCGATAAATCCCAAGGACCGGATGACCTACATCCTAGGGTTTTGAAAGCGGTCACCATTTGGGATAGTGGAGGCATTGGTTGCCATCTTCCAAAATTCTATAGATTCTGGAATGGTTCCTGCAGATTGGAGGATAGCAAATGTAACCCCGCTATTTAAGAAAGGAGGGAGAGCGAAAATGGGGAACTACAGACCTGTTAGTCTCACATCAGTAGTTGGGAAAATGCTGGAATCTATTATAAAGGATGCAATAACTGGGCACTTAAAAACTAATAGTAAGATTGGGCAGAGTCAACATGGATTTCTGAAAGGGAAATCCTGTTTGACAAACCTATTGGAGTTCTTTGAGGATGTAACTAGTGGAGTAGACAAAGGGGAACCAGTAGATGAGGTGTATCTGGATTTTCAGAAGGCCTTCGATAAGGTCCTACACAAGAGGTTGGTGAACAAAATTAGGGCACATGGAATTGGGGGTAATATACTAGCATGGATTGAGAATTGGTTAACAGACAGAAAATGAAGAATAGGGAGAAACGGGTCTTTTTCGGGATGACAGGCTGTGACTAGTGGGGTACCGCAAGGATCGGTGCTTGGGCCCCAGCTATTCACAATCTATATTGATGATTTGGATGAGGGGACTAAATGTAACTTTTCCAAATTTGCTGATGATACAAAGCTAGGTGGCAATGTCAGTTGTGAAGAGGCTGTGAAGAGGCTTCAAGGGGATCTCGACAGGCTCAGTGAGTGGGTGAGAACATGGCAGATGGAATATAATGTGGATAAATGTGAAGTTATCCACTTTGGCGGAAAAAAACAGAAAGGCAGAGTATTTCCTAAATGGTGAAGGATTGGGAAATGCAGATGCTCAAAGGAACCTGGGTGTCCTTGTACATGAGTGACTGAAAGTGAATGTGCAGGTGCAGCAAGCCAAGGCAAATGGTATGCTGGCTTTCATTACAAGAGGATTTGAGTACAGGAGTAAAGAAGGCTTACTCCAATTATATAGGGCCTTGGTGAGACCACACCTGGAGTACTGTGTACAATTTTGGTCTCCTTACCTAAGGAAGGATATACTTGCCATAGAGGGAGTTCAACGATGGTTCACGAGATTGATTCCTGGGATGGCGGGACTGTCGTATGAGAAGAGATTGAGTAAACAAGGCCTGTATTCTCTTGAATTCAGAAGAATGATAGGGGATCTCATTGAAGCATATAAAATTATTGCAGGGCTTGATAGGGTGGATGCTGGGAGAATGTTTTCCTTGGCTGGTGTAACATTTGCATATTGATCTATCATTGGCCCGCAGGCATCTGCAAGGAATACCTATTATATTCACATGTGATCACATGCTGAGTTGTCATTGGCCTGCAGGCATCTGTAAGGACTGCTATTGTTTTAGAGGACCCAGGGTCCTGACTCCATTTTGTCCACACGGTGCTGTACTGCTGGGAGTCAGATCACAGACCTGATGCTTCATTAAAAGAGTTTAAACTGTATTACTCCATTGTCCTGCAAATTATTAGTTTTGTACAAAGTGTGCAAAACAAGACATGGTGTCAGAACAGGGATTTGAAATGGACATTGTTGGAGCTCCCTTACCCCGAATGAATTGGGAATCCTTGAACTTACATAGAGAATGGTGCAAGTTCAAGCAACACGTGGAATTAATGTTCTCGGGTCCATTGAAAAGAAAAGGAGAGGAAGAAAAATGCAGCTACCTACTCCTGTGGATCGAAGAAAAACGGAGAGACATTTTTAACACATGGTCTCTCACCGCGGATGAAGCAAAGGTACTGAAAAGTTATTTTGGCCGTTTTGAAGCATATGTGATGCCCAAGACAAATACGATATTCACTAGGTACAAGTTTCAGGAGAAAGTACAAGGAGCTAGTGAATCGTTTGAACAGTTCGTGACTGAGTTAAAACTGCTGGTAAAAGACTGTGTATATGCAGATAAAGATGAGATGGTCAGAGACCGCATCGTGTTTGGAATACATTCAGCAAAAGCGAGAGAGAAACTTTTGAATGTTGGGTCCGGGCTAACGCTGGACAAAGCTATGGACATAGCTAGATCGCACGAGATAGCCCAAGCACAGTTGAAAACCATAACCGGCGCCACGAACAGCTCGAGTGAACAGACAGTGCACGCAGTTAATAGACACATACCAAAGAACACCGCCGAGAGAGCGCGTTTCAGAGTTCTAAAAATGAGCGACACATACATAAAACGCTTCAAAAACTGTGGATATTGTGGAAACAACTGGCATGGAGAAAAGGAGTACTGCCCTGCCAAAGGAAGGCAATGTACTAAATGTGGTAAACGGAACCACTTTGCTAAAGTTTGCAAGACTGTTTTTGGAAAAACAGTACACACAGTGAGTGACAGCCAAATGCCAGATAGAGAGCCAAATGCAGAGGAACTGTTTATTGATTCTGTGTCACAGAAAAAACAGATTTCAGGGACTGAGCAAGCCTATGCCGATATTGAGATAGGAAAACAGGGCACAGAGCTTAGGTTTAAACTAGACACTGGACCTCAGGTTAATGTAATTCCTCTGAGTGAGTATCACAGCTTGAAGGATGAGTGTGAGCTACAGCCCACCTCATGCAGACTGACCGGCTATGGGGGTGAGCAGCTCATTGTAAATGGCACATGCGTGATGAAATGCAAGTACAAAGAAAGCGACATGATGTTGGATTTTTACATTGTTGACACTCGAGCACCTCCAGTGCTAGGTCTAAAGGCATGTTTAGACATGGACCTCGTCAAGCTAGTGCTATCATTGACAGCACCAGTTGAGAAGCAGACAGTCATGGAGGAGTTTGCTGATGTTTTCAAAGGAATCGGACTATTCCCAGGTGAATGCACTATTCACCTTGACCCAGCAGCAACCCCTGTGGTTTGCCCACCGAGAAGGATACCACTTGCTCTACGTAGTCGCCTGAAGGAGGAGCTGCAGAGCATGGAGAATACAGAAATCATCGTCCGGGAAACAGAACCGACAGAGTGGGTCAACGCATTAGTAGTGGTTGAGAAACAACGTACAGGCAAGCTCAGAGTCTGTCTCGACCCCAGAGATTTGAACAAGGCTATCAAACGCCCTCACTACCCAATTCAATTCAATTCAATTCAATTCAATTCAATTCAATTCAATTCAATACCAACGCTAGATGACATCACATCCAAGCTAGTGGGAGCACGTTACTTTAGTGTAATGGACGCACGATCAGGATACTGGACTATCAAGCTCATGGAAGAGTCATCTAAGCTAACAACGTTCAACACACCATTTGGACACTACCGATTTCTGCATTTACCATTTGGTCTTATCTCAGCTCAGGATGAATTCCAGCGGAAGATCGATGAAACCTATGAAGGCCTCGACGGAGTAGTCGCAATCGTAGACGACATCCTCATCTATGGCAGGAATAGAGAGGAACATGACAGGAACCTCCGTGCGATGCTACAAAGATCACGGGAGAAAGGTATCCGGCTCAACCCTGAGAAAAGCATAATCAGATTCACCGAGATCAGTTATTTCGGGCATCGCCTCTCAACTGATGGCATTAAGCCGAATCCAGAGAAAATCTCCGCCATCAAGAAGATGGAGCCGCCGAAGAACCGCGCAGAGCTAGAGACAGTACTAGGCATGGTTAACTACTTAGCCAAATTTGCCTCGAGCCTCTCCGAAATCAACGCACCCATGCGTTAGTTGCTCAAACAATCCAATGAGTTCCTGTGGGACAAACAACATGACACAGAATTTCAGAAAATGAAAGACCTAATCACCAGAGAACCAGGACCAGTTCTTGCCTACTTCGACCCCAACAAAGAGCTCAGACTACAAGTGGACGCGTCAAAGTACGGACTAGGCGCAGTATTACTGCAAGAAGGAAAGCCCATTGGCTATGCTTCCAGACCTCTCTCAGACAGTGAAATCAACTATGCTCAAATCGAGAAAGAGCTATATGCAATTCTGTTTGGATGTAAGCATTTCCACCAGTACGTCTATGGCCGACAAGTCATTGTGGAATCCGACCACAAGCCCCTCGAGTCAATCATGAGGAAACCACTAGCCGCAGCCCCACCAAGGCTACAGAGGATGATCCTTCAGCTACAGAAGTATGACTTCACAATCATTCACCGTCCAGGCAAAGACATTTCTGTCGCAGGCACGCTCTCCAGAAAGTCTGTTAGCTACCAGGACAGCAGCCTCAGTGAAGACATGGATGTGCAGGTGCACATGGTGTACAACAGCTTACCTGTGAGTGACTTAAAACTGAAGGAGATCTGAGCAGAAACAGAGAAAGATGCACAACTCACACTGCTGAGCAGTCATACATGAAGGATGGCCTGAGGAAAGGAGGAAGTGCCCTCAGAGCATATCTGAATTCTGGAACCACAGAGACGAACTGTCATAAATCAACGGAATCGTCTTCAAAGGGGAGAAAATCATCATTCCTACCAGTCTCAGAGAAGAGATGTTGACAAAAATTCGTGCTGGACATATGGGCATGGAAAAATGCAAACAAAGAGCACGTGACATTATGTTTTGGCCCGGAATGTGCAAACACATTGAGGACATTGTCGGAAAATGTTCCATTTGTCTAGAACGCCACCCATCAAATGTCAAAGAGCCCATGATTCCTCAACGTATCCCAGACAGGCCCTGGCAGGTCGCGGCAACGGATCTGTTCACATGGAACAACGAGGACTACATAGTGACTGTTGATTACTACAGCAGATTTTTTGAATTGGACAAGCTTCACAGCACCACATCTGCAGCTGTGATCCACAAGCTAAAGGCAGCCTTTGCCAGGCATGGCATGGTAGAGACTTTAGTCTCAGACAATGGCCCCCAATACAAATCAAAAGAGTTTGAGTCGTTTGCCAAGGCATGGGATTTCACACATGTCACATCAAGCCCACATTACCCTCAAAGTAATGGCCTTGCTGAAAAAACTGTCCAGATTGCAAAAACACTCATGGACAAAGCCAAAGCAGACAAAAGAGACCCCTACATCAGTCTCCTTGAGTACCGCAACACTCCGGTTGACAACTTCACGTCACCAGCACAGCTGTTGATGAGCCACAGACTTCGCTCAATCCTTCCAAGCACCAACCAGCAGCTGCAGCCAGAGGTCGTCAACTGCAAGCAAGTGCATGCAAAACGTGTACAGAGACAGCAACAGCAAAAGAGATACTATGACAGGTCAGCTAGACTACTGCCGCCGCTGCACAATGGAGAATCCGTCAGAATCCAGGAGCATGACTACTGGAAGCCAGCAGTCGTCATCCAGCCAGCTGACACTGAGCGATTGTATCACGTCCGCACCCCAGAAGGACAGGTGTACCGCCGCAATCGCAGGCACCTCCTGAACACCAAGGAAAAATACCGTCATTCCGATGAGAGGATCAGTTCAACAGAGTGTGATGAACAGAGCAATACACAAAACACATCATACTTACCTGAACCTAAACCTTAACCGGAATTGTTGACCGATTCAGGAGCATGCTCAGTTCCATACCACACAAGGTCGGGACGAGAGGTCAAGCCTAGAGTTATCCTTGACTTGTGAACTGCCAAAGGGTGTAGGCGGTTCGCTGCCCTAAAAAAACTGTACATCGTTATTGAAACGTTGAGATGTTTTCAGTGCTAGTTAAATGTTGAGTTTACTTATGTTGATGCGACTGAGAACATTATGTAGAAGAAAGGTTCAAAAGTAATGCATAACATTTTTCTTTTAAAAGAAAGGGGATGTAACATTTGCATATTGATTTATCATTGGCCCGCAGGCATCTGTAAGGAATACCTTGTGGTAAAACCACCAATGAACTCCTGTACAAATGAATAACTGTCTTTAAAGCAAAGTTACAGCACCTATGTCCATTTGCTGAGTGTAAACAAGGTTTCTGTAAAAACCCTGAAACAACGCGATGACGTCATCACGTTGGTCACGTGGTGCCCTGAGTGGCGGGAAACGTGATGATGTCAGAGGTGGGAGGTTCTGCGTTCAGACCTCGTGGAACTAGTTACTGTATAGACCTGTTTGCTGTTGCTCCTGCTTGTTCGTGGAACTAGTTACTGTATAGACCTGTTTGCTGTTGCTCCTGCATGTTTTTGTTTTGTTCATCAGTTTAATTAAATTCGGTTAATTTACTGAACTGCCTCGACCTCAGTGATTTAGATAGGAACCCGTTGATTCCTACATTGGTGATCCCGAAGCTTCGCGGACGAATTTCGTGGAGACAAGCTCGAGAACAAGATGGATGTAAATGCAGCGAGTTTGAAGCTCCCTCAATTTTGGGAACAACAGGCAGCCTCCTGGTTCGTTCAAGCGGAGGCTCAGTTCCAACTGCGAAACATAGTGCTGGATCAGACCCGTTACCTGTATGTGGTCTCCGCACTGGACAGCTCGACGGCTTCCCGCATTATCAGCCTGCTGGAGACCCCCCCGCGGAGAACAAGTACGAAATGCTCAAGGCGCGCCTCCTGCAGGTATTCGGTCTCACAAAGGCGGAGCGCGCACGACGCTTGCTCGCACTCCCCGGGTTAGGCGATGCTAAGCCTTCCGAGTTGATGAGCCACATGCTCACCCTCCTCGGGTCTGAGCTGCAGTGTTTTATATTTCGTGAACTGTTCCTCAGCCAGCTCCCTGAGCCGGTACAAGCAGCCCTGGCCAGGTCGACGGCTACGGACGGTGTGGCGCTCGCGGCTGAAGCCGACACCATTTACGCGGTGATGCAACAGTATTGCACCACCTCGACGTGCCCCGCCTCCAAGAACCCCACCTCAGCACCTCCACAGACCGGCTTTTGCTACTACCACGCTCATTTCGGTCAGAAAGCCAGATGCTGCCGACCCCCGTGTAAATTCGTGCCACCGGCACCGAGAAAGCAGCAACACCGATTGTGTGACCGGAAGGGAAGCCCCGAGGTCGGTTTCGCCTCCACAATGACAGTTGGTGATTCCGGGAAATTGTTGTACATCGCTGACTCCAGTTCGGGCCGGCGTTTCTTATGCGACACGGGCGCTCAGTGCAGCATCCTCCCCGCTTCGGTTCTCGACGTCCGATCTGGGCGGCGCGGTCCTTCACTACAGGCCGCCAATGGCAGCGCCATCCGTACATACGAGAAGTGGCGTATCCGATTGTGTCTCAGCGGCCAACTCTTCCACTGGGAGTTTATCACCGCCACGATACCACTGGCAATCCTCGGTGCCGATTTTTTTCTGCATGCATGACCTACTGGTCGACGTACGTAATCGCCGCCTGATCCATGCCGCCTCACAAGCCCCCATCCCCGGTTTTCGGGGCCTCGGCATGACCCACGCGGTTGCCCGCACCGAGTCGCCGCCCGACGAGTTCGCCCGCCTGCTCAAGGAATTTCCGGAGCTCGCTCGACCCATTTTCTCTGCGACGACTGCCAAACACGGTGTTGAACACTATATCGCGACAACCGGCCCCCCGGTTTACGCCCGGGCTCGGCGATTAGAGGCCAGTAAACTCGAGGCCGCGAAGGCGGAATTCGCCACTATGGAGCGGTTGGGCATCGTTCGCCAATCTGACAGTCCCTGGTTGTCCCCGCTACACATCGTGCCAAAGCCCGGCGGTGGGTGGCGGCCCTGTGGTGATTATCGGCGCCTCAACAAGGTCACAACTCCAGACCGGTACCCGATACCATATATTCAAGATTTTTCCGCCCATTTGGCCGGCATGTCGTGGTTCTCCAAGATCGACCTCGTCCGCGGATACCACCAGGTGCCCGTCCACCCTCAGGACGTCCAGAAAACGGCGGTCATTACCCCATTTGGCCTCTTTGAATTTTTACGGATGCCTTTCGGGCTTAAAAATGCGGCGCAGGCGTTCCAACGCCTCATGGATTCGGTGCTCCGGGGCCTCAAATTCCTTTTTGTATACCTCGATGACATCCTCGTCGCCAGCGCGTCAAAGGAAGAACACCTACGTCACCTGCGTGTCCTTTTCCGTCGTCTCCAGGAGCACGGCCTTATAGTTAACCCAAACAAGTGCCAATTTGGTCTGAGGCAGATCGATTTTCTGGGCCACCGCATCACCGCGGAAGGGGCACTGCCACTCAGGGCGAAAGTGGCAGCCGTCGCGGCGTTCCCACGGCCGCAATCCATCAAGGCGCTCCAAGAATTCCTCGGCATGGTAAACTTTTACCATCGCTTTGTCCCCCGGGCCGCCTAGCTCATGCGGCCGCTCTATGAGGCACTCCGAGGGAAACCGGGGAAAGAACCGGTGATCTGGTCGTCGGTCATGGACCGCGCATTTGGGGACATGAAGGAGGCCCTCGCCAATGCGACGATGTTAGCGCACCCGCTGCCCGGCGCCGCCGTCGGCGCCGTGCAAGAGCACTGGGTCAACGGGGTATGGCAACCGCTGGCGTTTTTTAGCCGCCAGTTACATAGTAACGAACGTAGCTATAGCACATTTGACCGAGAGCTGTTGGCGTTGTTCCTGGCCATCCGCCACTTTCGTTTTTTATTAGAAGGACGCCAATTCGTCGCTTTCGTGGATCACAAGCCCCTGACGTTTGCCATGGCCAAGACAACTGAGCCGTGGTCGGCCCGACAGCAACGGCAACTCACGTTCATCTCCGAGTTTACCACCGACATCCGTCATGTGGCCGGCAAGGACAACGTGGTTGCCGACTGCCTTTCGCGTGCGGCCGCCCAGGCCGTCCAACTGGGTCTCGACTATTCACTAATGGCAGTCGACCAAGCGGCTGACCCAGAGATGCACGCTTTCCGTTCCAATTCGTCCGGCCTGCGGCCAGTGGACGTACTTTTCCACTAGACGGCACATCCTTGCTCTGCGATGTCTCCCTGGGAGACCCACGCCCGATCGTTCCGTCATCCTGGTGCAGGAAAGTCTTCGATATCATGCACAACCTTGCCCACCCGGGAGTGCGGGCGTCACAGAAGTTGTTAGCATCCAAGTTTGTCTGGAGGGGAATGCGAAAAGATGTGCGCGACTGGGCCAACACCTGTGTCGTGTGCCAGAGAGCGAAGGTGCAGCGCCACGTTAAAGCTCCTGTCGCCATTTTTGAGGTACCAGAGCGGCGATTCGATTATGTTCATATCGACCTCGTGGGCCCACTACCACCGTCACAAGGGTTCACGCATCTGCTGACAATTGTCGACCGTACCACCAGATGGCCGGAGGCCATTCCATTGACATCCACCACCTCCGCGGACGTCGCCCGGGCTTTTCTTTCGTCCTGGGTTGCCCGTTTCGGCGTGCTGTCGGACATTTCATCGGACCGCGGGCCACAGTTCTCCTCTGCTCTGTGGAACGCCGTGGCTTCAGAATTGGGCGCCAAGCTCCATCACACCACGGCTTACCACCCGCAGGCCAATGGGTTATGTGAACGCTTCCATCGTTCTCCGAAGGCATCGCTGCGGGCCACCCTCCAAGGGACCGCGTGGATGGATAAGTTGCCATGGGTAATGCTCGGGTTGCGCACGGCGCCTAAAGAGGACCTGCAGGCGTCGGCTGCCGAATTGGTCTACGGCCAGCCGCTCCGGGTCCCCGGCGAGTTTCTCCCGTCGCCGACGCGTCCGTGGTCCGCCACTGAACAGCTGAAGGCTCACCGAGCCGCGGCACACGCTTTCCGGCCCATTCTGACTTCAGCATGGACTGCCTGCATCACTCGTTCCGCCAACGCTCATGAGGGCTAAATTCGTTTTTGTACGGCACAATACCCACCGTAGTCCCCTCATGCCTCCATACACGGGCCCCTTCCGGGTACTGAAGGTGGGCGCCAAGAGTTTTCTGGTAGATGTCGGCGGGACGCCCAACTACATTTCCGTGGACCGCCTCAAGGCTGCACACCTGGATCTCGGCCAGCCAGTCAAAACAGCGCAACCGCCGCGACGTGGACGACTGCCCGCGGCCGCTACGCCTGGCCCACCGACCCCGCGGCCCAGCTCCTCTCCTGCACCATCCATTCCTCTCCGGGAATATCGGAGTCGCTCCGACAGGATTGTCCGACCTCCTCGGCGATTGACTTTGATGATTAAAGACACTTCTGGGGGGGCGCATGTGGTAAAACCACCAATGAACTGTACAAATGAATAACTGTTTTTAAAGCAATGTTACAGCACCTATGTCCGTTTGCTGAGTGTAAACAAGCTTTCTGTAAAAACCCTGAAACAACGCGATGACGTCATCACGTTGGTCACGTGGTGCCCCGAGTGGCGGGAAACGTGATGACGTCATGACATCAGAGGTGGGAGGTTCTGAGTTCAGACCTCGTGGAACTAGTTACTGTATAGACCTGTTTGCTGTTGCTCCTGCATGTTTTTGTTTTGTTCATCAGTTTAATTAAATTCGGTTAATTTACTGAACTGTCTCGACCTCAGTGATTTAGATAGGAATCCGTTGATTCCTACAACCTATTATATTCACATGTGATCACATGCTGCGTTGTCATTGGCCTGCAGGCATCTGTAAGGACTGCTATTGTTTTAGAGGACCCAGGGTCCTGACTCCATTTTGTCCACACGGTGCTGTACTGCTGGGAGTCAGATCACAGATCTGATGCTTCATTAAAAGAGTTTAAACTGTAATACTCCGTTCTGCAATTTATTAGTTTTGGACAAAGTGTGCAAAACAAGACAGCTGGGGAGCCTAGAACCAGGGGCCACAGCCTCAGGATAAAGGGTAGGCCATTCAGGACTGAGATGAGAAGAAATTTCTTCACACAGAGGGTGGTGAATCTTTGGAATTCTCTACCCCAGAGGGCTGTGGAGGCTCAGTCATTGGGTATATTCAAAACAGAAGTCGATAGATTTCTGACTAGTAAAGGCATCAAGGGATATGGCGATAGGGCCGGTGAATCGAGTTGAGGCAGAAGATCAGCCATGATCTCATTGAATGGCAGAGCAGGCTTGAAGGGCTGAATGGCCTACTCCTGCTCCTGTTTCTTGTGTTCTTATGTACTTCTTCAAATAGTGCCATGGGATTGTTTATGTCCACCAGATATAATCATGGTGTAACTTTTCATCAGAAAGATGGCACCTCCAATAATGCAGCACTTCCTCAGTACTGCACTGCAATGTCAACCTAGATTATGTCATCAAGCCCTGGAGCTACCCATATTTTTCAACCAGTACGTAATACTTTATGGGGGTTAAATTGGTACCTCCCGAAAACAGGCATGACGATCGCGATACGCGATTAAGCCATGCCCGTTCATTGCATTGCATGCAGCACGTTAAATTCATGCTGCCTGCTGTTTTAAATGATTGCTGCGTGCAGTCAGCGCTACTGTTCATTGGCTGCACACATCAGCAGGGGTCCCGATATTGCGAGTGGCTAGCCTGCACCTCTTTAAAGGGGAGGTGAATTGTGGCTGCAAGAAGTGGTGGGAGTTTTTTGGAAAGTGAATCTGGACTGTGATACTTTGAGGAATGGCTGAACATGTGAAAGAGTGTGCACCAAGGTTTTCTGACACTGGAGGTCTTGGTGCAAGACGTAAAGGGAAGGAGAGACATCCTGGGCTGGATTTTGTCACTGGGGAGAGCTGGGGTCGTGTAATCCGCTTTTCGTGTTAGCCACCCGATTCTAAATCGATGTGGGAGAATGATGCGATTTTAACTTAAGTGGGCAATTGAGTTCCAACGTGTGGGAACCCATGGCCCAATTAGTTTTTTCAGTCTGAAACTTGCCTCCAATGACGTCATCATTGCTGCTGCATTTACGGTCTGCAACAAGCCTTGCTTCTTCTGCAGACTGCCAACCTTTTGCCCTTTCATGTTAGAGGGACCTGGAGGCAGAATGATCAGTGAGAGACCTAGGTCTGCTCCCAGGTTTGATGACGTTGCCCTGCAGGCTTTAGTGGAGGGAGCAAGAGCCAATAAAGAGGTGCTCTTCCCTTCTTCAGGGAGGAAGAAGCCTCCCCAGCAGACCAAGGCTGTGTGGATCCAGGTGGTCCAGGAGGTCAAATCTTTGTCGATGACCCGCAGACAGGAAGAGGTTTCATGATCTTCTGCGCACTGGAAAAGTGAGTATGACTTTCCCATCACCCTCAATCTGATCCCCATTGCCTCTCCTCACCAGCACTCAGATTTAGCAATCTCTTCCTCCACATCCCACTTGACACTTACATCCATGCACCCTTACCCATTCCCTCTCTCTCTATGGTCACATTCACCTAACTATTTGAATATGCAACCCTCACACTCCCTATCACTGTGATGCTATGAAAACAAATTACAACACACAGGGAGGGCCCGTGGTCTTGCCACCTCACTCCATCTTTGTCTCCTTCTAAGCATCTATGCTATGGATTCTCTACACTCACTCCTTCATTCTCACTCAAACTCCACTTATCTCCCCCATTGCAGGAAAAGAGAACTCACAATAAGAGGGAAAGAGCGAGGACAGGAGGAGGGCCACCCTCAGTAGCCCACCTCACCCCCTGGGAGGATGCGGTCCTGGAGATCGTGGGAGTGGAGGACGATACGCAAGTGGGGGACGGACAGACGGGTGCATCACAGCAAGCTGGTGACAGAATAGTTTTCCATCTCTCTCATTGACATTGCATGAGTCGCTGATAATGATTCTGAAGCTCTAACAGATGGACTTACGAGCATCTGCAATATGCAATGTGCTACACGTGTAACCTTGGCATCACATCTCTGACTCTTTCCTTTACTCCCCCACAGGACCATCGCAAGCACCCGTCCCCACTAGCCAGGCGGAAGAGCCTGAGCATCCAGACTCCTCAGAGGAAGCTGCAACCTCTGAGGGCACAGCGTCAGCAGAATTCAGCGCGCCCAGCACCAGCGCAGACACTCACACCTCAGTGGTACCTTTGCGAGATAGTGCAGTGTTGTCGCCTGGTGTATCACAGCTCACAAGTGAGCATCAGCAGATTGTGCAGACAGGGACAGCAGTGGAGAATCCTAGTTGGAGGGTGCAGGACTCTCCCAGCTCGGCTCAGCTGCATGTTGACCCTCTGCCTCTGGGTCCATCCACAAGATCAGCGGTGCTGGAACTCCAGGAACAGATGCAGGAGTCTTTAGCAAGTTTTGTCTCCAGGGTCGCTGCGAGTGTGGAGCGAATGGAGGAGTCCATTGTGAACATGAGCAGAGCCTTTGTGGAGTCATTGGCGCATGAACGCATCACCATGGAAAGGATGGCAACCTCCATGTAGGTGATAAGTCGCCAGAGTGCAGAAAACACGGTGAGTGTTCTGAATAGAATGACATCTCTGGAGGAGCGATGGTCATCTATTGAACAGAGAAACCAGACCTTCATGGAAGTCCTTCTGAGTAGGACTGCCAGTGCAGGTACAGGTCCCCATGGTCCCCCCTGATGTGCAGCAAGGTGCTCTCAAGCCACTTGCAAGCGCTGAGGGGGACTTGACCTATGAGAGGGAAGTTAGTGGCAGACATCAAGGAAGTGGGGGCTCCTCTCCAAGCGCTCACACTTCCATGCCACTGCAGAGCCCTCGGTCAGAGCCCCACCAGAGTCCCCACCCAACTGAGATCGGCATCTCAACCCCTGCACAGCCGCAGGAGCAGCAGACTGGCGAGCCCTCACAGGTTCGCAACCCCAGAGGACGCCCGCCAAAGGTGTCGAGACAGCAGCAGCAAGCAACTGAGCAAGGGGCCTCCACATCTGCTGAAGCCACAGGGGAAGCACCACGTAGGAGCACGCGTAAGAGAAGATACTGCACAAATAGTCACAAGGGTAGTCACTTGGGTGAAATTTGATGTTTAATGTTAAAAAGCCATCAGATGGTTACTGTAAATAAAAAATCTGATGGCTACTGCTGCAGTTGTGGCGTGTGTCATTTTGCTAATGGGACTTCCACATTGAGGGCTTAGGATTACTTGCAATTGTCAGTATGGTGGTCAAATTGTTAGGAATCCGTTGGTTCTTGGCCATTGTCGAAGCTCTGGTAAGAAGCTGCGAGGCAAAAGTGCTTGATTGGCTAGGCTAAGCAAATCTGGCCAAGATGAATGCGTTCCTTGCATCCCGGGCAGCAATGTTCTCGCGTACTGCTGCCGCTGGTTGATGGGCCTCTGCAAGATGTTCATTTTCGCTCTCCTCCACCTCCTCCTCCACCTCCTCCACCTCCTCCTCCACCTCCTTCTCCTCCTCCTCATCTGAGGAGGATATGTGAGGAGCCACTTGGTCCTCAGGAATCTGCAAGCCACGACACTGTGCCATGTTGTGAAGTGCACAGGAAACCACGACGACTCTGGAGACCCTGGCTGCTGAGTATTGCAGGGCTCCACCTGATCTATCCAGGCATCTGAAGCGCATCTTCAGCAAACCGATGGTTTGCTCGATTATGGATCTGGTGGAAATGTGGCTGGAGTCGTAGCTCTCCTCAGCTTCATTGGATGGGCTCCTCAATGGCGTCATTAGCCACGTCTTTAGGGGATAGCCCTTGTCTCCAAGTAGCCATCCGTTAAGTTGGCCTGGCGGACTGAATAGCGGAGGCACACTAGACTGGCGCAGTATGAAGGAGTCATGGCAACTGCCAGGGTACTTGGCACAAACATGCAAAATTTCCTTCTTGTGTTCACACACCAGCTGTACGTTGAGGGAGTGGAAGCTCTTGCGGTTGACAAAAATACCTGGGTTGCGATGGGGTGCCTTAAGGGCCACATGTGTGCAGTCAACAACGCCCTGCACCCTTGGAAAGCCTGCCAGATTAGCTAATCCAACCGCACGAGCTGTGAAACCTGCTTGATCCTTGATGAAATGGATGTGATTGTGCGCGATGGCAAAGAGGGCATCGGTTACCTGCGTGATGCAAGTGTGTGCGGCCACCTGGGAGATGCCGCTGATGTCTGCTGCTGATCCCTGGAATGAGCCGGAGGCAAAAAAGTTGAGTGTGGTGGTGACTTTGACGGCCACTGGTAAGGAGTGTCCACCTGGTCCTCTGGGCTCCAGGTCTCGTTGCAGCATTGTGCAGATGTCACCCACTACCTCTCGCGAAAGTCAGAGCCGCCTTTGGCACTGCTGCTCAGACATTTTGAGGTAGCTGACCTTGTGTCTGCAGACCCTGTTTGGGGGGGTATCTCCTGTGCCGACGGGCTTCCATGCGCTGGCCCCTTCTGGCCTGTGCAGCTTCAGGTGGGTGAGCAGCAGCTTGGCATTCCTGTTGTTGCTGCTGATGTTGGTGCTGCTGTTTTTCATGGTTCTGTTGGTGCTGTGGCTGGTCTTCATCCTCATCTGATGTCCAGAAGGGAAGGAAATAAATGGCTCCTATGCTTCTGGTATATGACTCAGTTGAGGAAGCGCTCAGTCAAGGTGGCGAGAGGGGTTTCCCAGGAGGTCACACTGGAGGTGGGTGGCAGGCTCCAAACTTCCACAGCTGTGGTTATTGTTGTGTCTGTGTATAATAAGACACAGACTGCAGGAGAACGGTACAACAGGTGTTTACTCAACGTGGCTCACACTGGAACTGATCTGTACAGATTACTACTCAGTGTTATATACAGGTGTGGTCACTGCCGGTACTGCAGTATACATGAGCTGTAAAAGATAGTTCCTCCCTTAAAGGTATATACATTACAATTCCTCCCTTTTTAGATTAACAGTACCATAACACTCATTTAACAATTAAATATCAAACTAATTACAATTAACACTTTTAACATGCAACATTAGCTGAAAATAGTCTATTTATATATTCAGTCTTTGGGGAGGCATCCTGATCCTTTCTGGATAGTGCCTTTCCCGAGTGCCTTGCTCTTGGTGCGGAGGCGATTCTGGCCCCCTGTCGTCGGTTGGTTCATCATTTGAGGTAGATGTGACTTGTACGTCGGGTTCATCACCAGGCACGTATGGCCGAGGCATGGGGTTGACTTGTTCCTGTGACTCTAGGATCTGGTCAGCATGGCGTCTCACTATGCTCTCCCCAGCGTCCACTGTGTACATTAGTGGGCCCTGCCGTGTGCATATCGTTCCTAGCTGCCATTTTTCCGTTCGGTAGTCGCGGGCCAAGACTGGTTGCCCTACATTGAAGCTCCTTGTTGGCTTCTCATGGATGTGCTGGAATTGCTTACACTCAACATCTCTTCGTACGTTTGGTCTGAGCAAATCCAGGTGAGATCGTAACCTTCGGTTAAAGAACATCATGGCTGGGGCCTGGTTGGTGACTGCATGTGTCGCATTCCAGTAGGCGAACAGGAAATTGTCCACCTTGTGCTGCAGCGGAATGTTGTCATTGTACATAGCCTTTATTGCCTTAAAAGTTTGTACGAACCTCTCAGCCAATCCATTTGTGGCTGGATGATACGGGGCAGATGTGTAATGCCTTACCCCATTCTTTTTCAAGAACCTCCGGAACTCTTCGGACACAAACTGTGGTCCGTTGTCGGAGCAAACCTGTTCTGGCAAGCCATTCCTGGCAAAAATGGTCCGTAGGACTGCAATAGTTTTCTCCGTGGTGGTGGAGGACATTTTGATGACCTCAGGCCATTTCAAGTGCGCATCCACGGCTATTAAAAACATTGAGTCCATGAATGGACCAGCAAAATCAATATGCACCCGTTGCCATTGAGATGAGGGCCACTCCCATGGGTGTAGAGGGGCCTGTGGTGGTGCATTTTGGACTTTCTGGCATCCTGAGCAGCTCTTGGTCAGGTCCTCGATTTGTTTATCGATTCCCGGCCACCACACATAAGCCCTGGCTAGGCTTTTCATTTTTACCCCTCCCAGATGACCCTCATGAAGCTCATTGAGCACTCTATCCCTTAACTTGGGTGGAATTACCACTCGGGATCCACACATCAAGGTCCCCCGGCACACTGACAGCTGTTCCCTCCTTGTCGAGAATGCTGGCAACAGTGAGTCGCCATGTGCTGGCCATCCCTTCACCGTCAAATCATATACCCGAGACAGTGTCTGGTCATTTCGGGTTTCCTTTTCGATACAAGCGTTAGTTACCGGTAGGTATTCAACTATAGTCGAATGGAATATTTCGACAGGATCCACTGCTGGTGCTTCCTCCGCAGTAGGCAGTGGCAGGCGTGATAGCCCATCAGCATTTCCATGCTGTTTCGTGCCCTTATATTCAATCTCATAGTGGCACGCCCCTAGAAAAAGTGACCATCTTTGTAGTCGTTGCGCAGTCATCACCGGAACGCCCTTCTTCAGATTAAAAATGGAGACAAGTGGTTGGTGATCAGTCAGCAAGGTGAATTTCTGCCCATGATTGAACTTTTTCACCCCCCACACTAGGCTGAGGGCCTCCCTGTCAATCTGGGCGTAGTTACGCTCGGCTGAGGTTAGTGATCGTGACGCAAAGGCTATTGGCCTCTCTGAGCCATCCGAGAATTTGTGTGACAGCACCGCTCCAATGCCGTAGGGTGACGCATCACATGCCAACCGAATTGGTAATGCCGGGTTGTAATGGGCCAATACCTCTTTCGATGTGATTAGTGTTTTGCTCTTCTGGAAAGCTCGTTTACATTCGTCACTCCACTTCCATGGCACCCCAGTTTGCAGTAGGGTGTTCAGTGGGTGTAGTATTGTAGACAAATTTGGCAAGAACTTATGGTAGTAGTTTACCAGCCCGAGGAACAACCTCAGTTGTGACACATTTTCCGGTGCTGGAGCCTTGACTACTGCCTCAATCTTCTCTGGGGACTTATGTAACCCCTCTTTATCGATAACGTGGCCACAATACGAGATCTGTTTTCTAAAAAACTCGCATTTGGGGCGGTTAGCTCGGAGCCCATATTCCTGCAATCTAGTGAGCACCTGCTCCAGGTTGGCAAGGTGATCACTGTCATTTTCGCCCGTGACCAGGATATCGTCCAAATAACACTGGGTCCCTGGGATCCCTTGCAGGACTTGTTCCATTGCCCTCTGCCAAATAGCCGGAGCTGATGCTACCCCGAATACCAGCCGGTTGTATTGGTAGAGACCTTTATGGGTGTTGATTGTGAGGTATTTTTTTGATGCTTCTTCTACCTCCATTTGCAGATACGCCTGGGCCAGATCAATCTTAGTGAAGCGTTTCCCTCCAGATAGCGAGGCGAAAATATCTTCAATCCGCAGAAGTGGATACTGTACGGTGTGAAGGACCGGGTTCACTGTTACCTTAAAGCCCCCACAGATGCGAACCTTCCTTGGTTCCCCAGGCGTGCTGCTCAACGACTTTTTCATCACAGGGACGATGGGTGTAGCCCACTCGCTCCAGTCTACCTTGGACAGCACACCTGAACGTTCCAGACTCTCCAGCTCTGCTTCGACGGCTGGGCGGATCGCATAAGGTCTTTAAAAATTTTGGTCTTGAGTTTTCTTCAATTTTAATCGTCGCTGTCATGCCTTTTAGTGTTCCGAGTCCTTGCTGGAACACTTCTTTCGTGTCAGTTAGGATCTTTGACAGTCGCCCAGGTGTGACGTCGTCATCCTTTCGTCAGCCACAGTCAGTGCCTGTATGGAATGCCAATCCAGTTGTATTTTCCGGATCCATTCACGTGCCAGTAATGGTGGTCCTCCATCTTGCAATACATACAGGTCTAGTTTTGGTGTTTCCTTACCGTTATATATAACGGTCACCCTTATTTTTCCTTTGGGGTAGACTTTTTGCCCCGTGTACGTCTTCAAAATAATTTTTGTGTCTCTCAAAGGTATGTGTGAGAATAGCCGCTCGTAGTCCCATCGGTTTATGACTGTTAGGGCTGATCCTGTGTCCAATTCCATCTTTACCTGGACTCCTGCTATCTTGAGAGTGACCCAAATGGTTTGGTGATCCTCCATTGTGATCACATTATGTAGTTTCAGACAACTCAGTTCCCTGCTTTCGGAGTCGTTATCACTCTTTTGTTCGTCTGAACTATTCTCCGTCATCTTATGTACCTTCTTGTACTTTTCTTTGGTAGGTTTCCTATTGCTGGTTTTCTTTCCCGACCTGCAGACTCATGCTATGAGTCCTACTTTTCCACACTGTCTGCGCACTTTGTCTTTGAACCAGCAATCATTCTGGTCGTGTGTTGTTCTGCCGCAGCGATAGCACTTCTCTGTTCTATATGACATTTCGTTTGTGCCATATTCTTGCGGTCTCTGTTGTATCTCTGCAGCGCCCCGTGCTGCTGCTTCATATGATACCGCAATGCTGAAAGCCTTTTCCAGCGTGAGGTCCTTTTCAGATAAAAGCCGTTTCTGGGTTCCTTCACTTTGAAGCCCACACACAAACTTGTCCCTGAAGGTATCTGCCAGTCCCGCTCCAAACTGGCAGTGTTTCGATAGTTTGCGCAGTTCTGTTAAATAATCAGCATTGCTTTCATCCTTATGCTGGTTCCGTTTGTGAAACTTGAATCTTTCTGCTATCAGCAGTGGTGTGGGGTTTAAATGTTCCTGTAGTATCGTTACTATGTCTTCAAAACTCTTTTCCATTGGCTTCGTTGGGGTTACAAGATTTCGTAATAAACCATACGTCTTTGCACCCATTAAATTTAACAATACCGACGCTTTCTTGTCATCTGACACCTCATTTGCCTTGCAGTATACCTCTATTCGTTCGACATATGTAGTCCAATCTTCGACTTCATTGTCAAATGCGGTGATACTGCCACTCTTCGGCATTTTGGGTGTGGTTTAAAATGGCATCTCCCAATGGCTTAAAATGGCGTCTCCCGCGCTTTCCTTCCTCCCCCGCTGCTGCTAACGCCGCTCTCGGCGGTTCTCATGGCAATGGCGGCGCCCTGTAGGTTTCGCGCGCTTCTCCTGTGCTGCTGCCAACGCCGCTCTCGGCGGTCCTCGTGGCAATGGCGGCGCCTCGCGGGTTTCTGCGCGTCTCTCTCCCTCTCTCCGATGCTGCTCGGCCCCTGAACACCGGCTGCACCCTGTGCGCTCTGCCCTCTCTCTCTCTCCCCCGTCAACGCTGCTCGGCCCTTTGCTGTGCCGCTCGATCGGGCTGTAGCCCGCCGCTGTCCGGGAAGGGTCTGCGCACTACCTGTTGCCAGCCCGTTTCGCTGGAGCACCTCGACTGGAAAGCCAAGCCTGGCTCTCGACAGCCTCCCCCCGCAATTCTCGAGTCTCTGCTGGATGACTGGGCTGTTGCCCGTGGTCGACGCCCGAGTCTCTGGCGTTGACCTCCAATCCACTGATCTCCAGGTACGAATCCCCGGGAGGGGATGCAGAGTTGCAGGTAGGTTCGAACTTGCCTTGTCGCCAATGTTGTGTCTGTGTATAATAAGACACAGACTGCAGGAGAATGGTACAACAGGTGTTTACTCAACATGGCTCACACTGGAACTGATCTGTACAGATTACTACTCAGTGTTATATACAGGTGTGGTCACTGCCGGTACTGCAGTATACATGAGCTGTAAAAGATAGTTCCCCCCCTTAAAGGTATATACATTACAGTTATGCCTTCTAAAAGTTCCCCCAGAACTGAGACAACAATGTCCTGCCACCTGCAAATGATGGCTGATCAAATATCCTATTTAATGGTGGAGCTGCAGCTAATAGTCAGCAATCCAATTGTGCTCCCGTCAGGTTTCATCGTCGTGTTTCAGAGCAGGCGTGCTTCACGTGGGAAAAGGGTTTTTTAACCCTTAAGGGCCTATCCCGCCTCTTGGAGGCGGGACGGAGACGGGAGCAGTAAACACGATTTCTTGGAAATTGCTTGGAGGCGGGATGGAGGCGGGGTTGGGCCTGCCCGCCAATTTTTGTAATTTTAACACCCCACACGCCTCCATTCCCGCCTCCATGGCCCTGGGAAATTCGAGCCCCCTATATCCACAGGAGGGCAGGAGGCCCTCCAGACATATGCTCAGGCGGCAGTGGGAATAAGTAACGGTAGAGATCAATGCTAGGAGTGTAGCTTTCAAGAACATGGATGTAGTGCAGGAAGAAGTTTAATGACCTGACACGAGTTGTCAAGGTAAGTGAGTTCATCTTCAAATGGCATATCCTACCAACTGCATCACCAGCCTCATCCACTGTTCAATGCACTACACCCCCATCACCCACCTACCAACAATCTCTATCAATCAGTACTCAACTCTTCAATTCATATGCTTTACTTCACCCTCACACATTTAGCACTGTTGCAAACCTCACACCCACAACTCACGGCTTGCACACACCAGCAGCTATTCAACCATAACAGTCACATCACCCAAACATATTACAGGACACTCACTGACACACTTCCCTCTTTATTGCAGGAGGAGATGATAAGGAACTGGAGGAGGACAAGCACACCTGCATGTTTTAACCCCCATGGAGGAGACAGTTCATTTAGATTGAAAAATTGTGTATGTCATTCTGCTGTTTAAGAATGGTGAGAGAGGGAAACCAGGGAATTATAGACCAGTTAGCCTAACATCTGTTGTTGGGAAATTACTAGGGGGAAAAATTGGGTTGCTTTGCGCCTCCCGTTAGCGCTCCCCTAATGAGGCGCAAAGCACCTAGCGTTCGGGCGCGGCACCGCTAACGCCTCCTGTGAAATTCAGCGGGAGGTTAGCGGCGGCGGTAGCCAGTAGCGCCCTGAGGCGCTGTGCCTCTGGCGATGGCGTCATCACTGTGCGCAGCGCCCCGCTCGCGCCCAGGCCACAAACTTCGGCTGCGCCCCCTAACCTATAACCAGACGATATGTATGACAGGGTCAGGGTGGCGTTTGTGCAGCTGCGGTGGCGGTATTTAAAGGGCTGCTTTCCCGGCACCCCGCTCCCCGGTGGTCCAGCAGGGCCCTGGTGTGCGCAGCGCTAGGCCCCTCCCCTTTAATCAGGGGAGGGAGGCCTGCAATACTGTGGCGCTTTGTGCCGACGCGCGTGGCGTTGTTGCATGTAGTTCCGCGATATTCAGTGGTAGTGCCCCAGGAAGGAGGTGGAGCACTTCCAGTAGCACCCCGCCTCCTGCTTGGGGTGCTACCACTGAATTTATGCCGCAGAGGCGCTAACTTTTTCGGGGTGCTAAAAGTAGTGCCCTGTCAAAGTTAGTGCCCCAAAGGGCGTGCCACCGAATTTTTCCCCCCTCGTGTCTATGTGGGAAAAATTCAGCTGTTTGCGCCTCCCGTTAGCACCTCAAGAGGGCGCTAATGGGGCGCAAAGCAACTAGCGCCCGGGTGCGGCGATGTTTGCGCCGCTCGTGAAATTAACTAAACATTTTGCAGCGGCGCTAAACACTACCGCCACGATCTCCTGCGCCGGCAGATCATGACGTCAGTCGAGTGCGCAACGCCCCGGTAGCGCCCCGGACCGGAAATTGAGTGGCGCCCCCTGCCTTACCGCCTGCCACTAGCAACGACAGGTTGAGGGAAGCGTTTTGCAGTCAGAAAGGGACTGGGGAGCGCTATTTAAAGGCGACCACTTTCTGCCTTTTTTTGTTGGTGACATTTTTGCACCACGCATTCTGAGAGAGAGAGAGAGACTTCTGGAAAGATTCAACGCTGTGTGAAGGAGTTTTGGGTACTGAGCAGCACTTTGCAGGTTCATTTTGATTTGCCCTTCCTTGCTTCACCAGCGCTCTGAGGTAGCGCCTCTCTCCTCGGGCTTTGCGCCTTAAGGCAGGTGTGAAGCACCTGATTTAGTGCTCCAATCACCTCCAGGGGCGATAAAAGCCAAGTTTGCCGTCAGAGGCAATAATTAGCGCCAGGCGCTAAACTTTGCGCACGGCCGATAATGGCGCCCCAAATGGGGCGATACTGAATTTTCCCCCTGATAATTAAGGATAGGGTGACTGAACACCTTGAAAATTTTCAGCTGATCAGAGAGAGCCAGCACAGATTTGTAAAAGGTAGGTCATGTCTAATGAACCTGATTGAACTTTTTGAAGAGGTGACTAAAGTAATGGACCGGGGAATGTCTATGGATGTTATTTATATGGACTTCCAGAAGGCATTTGATAAAGTCCCTCATAAGAGACGGTTAGCTAAGGTTGAAGCCCATGGAATTGAAGGCAAATTATTGAACTGGTTAGGAAATTGGCTAAGCAGACAGGAGACAGGTAGTAGGTACTGTAATTGGCAGGATGTGACTAGTGGTGTCCTGCAGGGATCTGTGTTGGGGCCTCAACTATTCAACGTATTTATTAATGACTTAGATGATGGGATAGAAAGCCACATATCCAAATTTGTCATGGCACAAAGATAGGTGGCATTGTAGGCAATGTAGATGAAAGTATAAAATTACAAAGGAATATTGATAGATTAGGTGAATAGACAAAACTGTGGCAAATGGATTTCAATATAGGCAAATGTGAGGTCATCCACCTTGGATCTAAAAAGGATAGAACAGGGTACTTTCTAAATGGTGAAAAGCTAAAAACAGTGGAGGTCCAAAGAGACTCATGGGTCCAGGTACATAGATCATTAAAATGTCATGAACAGGTACAGAAAATAATCAAAAAAGCTAATGGAATGCTGGCCTTTATATCTAGAGGACTAGAATACAAGGGGGTAGAAGTTATGCTACAGTTATACAAAACCCTGGTTAGACCAGACCTGGAGTATTGTGAGCAGTTCTGGGCTACACACCTTAGGAAAGATATATTGGCCTTGGAGAGAGCGTAGGTTTATCAGAATGATACCCGGACTCCAGGGATTAAATTATGAGAAGAGATTACACAATCTAGGGTTGTATTCCCTGAAATTTAGAAGTTTGAGGGGTGATTTGATTGAAGTTTTCAAGATATTAAGGGGAACAGATAGGGTAGACAGAGAGAAACTATTTCCGCTGGTTAGGGAGTCTAGGACTTGAGGGCATGGTCTAAAAATTAGAGCCAGACCTTTCAGGAGTGAAATTAGGAAACACTTCTATACACAAACGGTGGTAGAAGTTTGGAACTCTCTTCCACAAAGGGCAATTGATGTGAGATCAATTGTTAATTTTAAATCTGAGATTGATAGATTTTTGTTAACCATAGGTGTTAAGGGATATGGGGCAAAGATGGGTATATGGAGTTAGGTTGCAGATCAGCCCCTTGACATTCAATGGCATTACCATCACTGAATCCCCCACCATCAACATCCTGGGGGTCACCATTGATCAGAAATTTAACTGGACCAGCCACATAAATACTGTGGCAACAAGAGCAGGTCAGAGGCTAGGTATTCTGTGGCGAGTGGTTCACCTCCTGACTCCCCAAAGCCTTTCCACCATCGACAAGGCACAAGTAAGGAGTGTGATGGAATACTCTCCACTTGCCTGGATGAGTGCAGCTCCAACAACACTCAAGAAGCTCGACAACTTACAGGACAAAGCAGCCCGCTTGATTGGCACCCCATCCACCACCTTAAACATTTTCTCCCTCCATCACTGGCGTACCGTGGCTGCAGTGTGCACCATCTACAAGATGCACTGCAGCAACTCGCCAAGGCTTCTTCGGCAGTACCTCCCAAACCCGCAACCTCTTCCACCTAGAAGGACAAGGGCAGCAGGTGCATGGGAACACCACCACCTCCAAGTTCCCCTCCAAGTCACACACCATCCTGACTTAGAAGTATATTGTCGATCCTTCATCGTCGCTGGGTCAAAATCCTGGAACTCCCTCCCTAACAGCACTGTGGGAGTACCTTCACCACATGGACTACAGCGGTTCAAGAAGGCGGCTCACCACCACCTTCTCAAGGGCAGTTTGGGATGTTCGATAAATGCTGGCCTTGCCAGTGACGCCCACTTCCCATAAAGAAACAAATAAAAAAGAAGCCATGATCTCATTGAATGGCGGAACAGGCTCGAGGGACTAAATGGCCTACTCCTGTTCCTGTGTTCTAATTCTGGCAATCATGGGAAGGGGCATTGCTGAGGCTGTGGCCACTGGTGGGGCTGGAGGGATTGATGATGAGGGTATCTGCCTACCTAATTCTCCTTCTCTCATCCCACTTTTCCTTAAAAAAGGTATAAGGAAACAGAAAGATTTAAGCTAAGAGCTTTAATATGGAGTTAAGAGTCAACAAAAGCGCATTCCATAAAACTTTCATATAATCAACAATATTTCAGTGTTTCAATTTTTGCTCCTCTCATCAGTTTTATCAAACTCCACAGGGGAGAAATTGAACATCATTGCGCCTGTTTTTTGAGTGAAAAATCAACATCCCCACTAGAGTTGAGTTTACCTCCTCTACTGATACCAGAATCAACCCTCAATAAAAAAGCTGCCATCTGATGGCACTATATCCTAAGAATATGTTAAAACTTTGGAACCATTATGCCATTTTTGCATCTAGTTTGTCAGCAGGACTGATCAGATGCCATGCTTTCCTCATGAAGAATTGAAAACCCTTAAGACAACAGTGCCCTTCTCTCTTTTTATCTTTTTTGTTTTTAATGGGAACAATTTCAATAACATTCTACATGTAAACAAGCATCATATTTAGCTTTGAGTTATTTCTGATGTGCTTAAAGGTCACTGGTCTTTTCTTTATCAGAATTTTTGGCCTACAGAAGCATCAAGGGGTAGTGGGCTATGATAAATTTAATGTATTTGTAAATTATGTATTTATAAAAATTGCAATTTGCTATAGTACCACAAGCTGAAAGTGGGTATGAAAAAAAATACCAGTAACAAATTGTATTTGTAACAACCAGAGAGAACAGGGACAAGGCAGAGAAAGTTGGATTCAGTGGACAGGAGACACAGGTAGGACTGCTATTTGTAGTCACGTTTAAAATTGGGCAAAGGGTGCTCTTGGAGAAAATTTGTGTTACGGAAGTTATTTCAATTATTGTGTGTTTTCCATTTTTGCATACATTTCTTGTGGGGCCTATTGAGCATGGCACTAAGCACTGCCTTTTTGCACACACTGTTTCATTGGGACAAAGGTTAAAGGTGAAGGTGGTGGTGGTCCAATTTTCTGTTGAAGGCGCTGCCAGGTCCCAGTGTTTCCAATACACATATTTCACACCCAAAGTGTGTCACTGGTAGGCCCTTGTTAAATTGGTGCCATGTTTTTCTTTTAGAGATTATGGGGTAGATGTTAACTTTCACCACCAGGCAGAAAATTGAAGTCAACGTAAAGGAAAATCGCGTGGCATGTATAACAAGTGGCCAATCTGCTACCACCAGTTTTTTGCCTGGTGGAGAAAGTTAACATCTATCCCTTAGTATTTTAACTTGCTTATTTGAGCCATTGAGAGATGTGCTTTTCTACAAACAGATTTAACACACCATCCTATATGTTTAATGAGGTAGAAATCCTGCCACATCCAGACGTGAATGGTGGTGGACAATCAAACAACTAACGGGAGGAGGAGGCTCCATGAACATCCCCATCCTCAATGATGACAGAACCCAGCACATGAGTGGAAAAGACAAGGCTTCAGCCAGAAGTACCGAGTGGATGATCCATCTCAGCCTCCTCCTGAGGCCCCCACCATCACAGAAGCCAGTCTTCAGCCAATTTGATTCACTCCACTTGATAGCAAGAAATGGCTGAGCGCACTGGATATAGCAAAGGCTATGGCCTTGACAACATCCCGACTGTAGTGCTGAAGACTTGTGCTATAGAACTAGCCGCACCTCTAGTCAAGCTGTTCCAGTACAGCTACAACACTGGAATTTGCCCGATAAAGTGGAAAATTGCACAGGTATGTCCTGTCCACAAAAAGCAGGACAAATCCAATCCGGCCAATTACCGCCCCATCTGTCTACTCTCAATCATCAGCAAAGTGATGGAAGATGTCGTCAACAGCGCTAACAAGCGGCACTTACTCAACAATAACCTGCTATTATATAGAGTCATAGAGTCATAGAGTTATACAGCACGGATAGAGGCCCTTCGGCCCATCGTGTCCGCGCTGGCCATCACGCCCTGTCTAATCTAATCCCATATTCCAGCATTTGGTCCGTAGCCTTGTATGCTATGGCATTTCAAGTGCTCATCCAAATGCTTCTTGAATGTTGTGAGGGTTCCAGCCTCCACAACCCTTTCAGGCAGTGAGTTCCAGACTCCAACCACCCTCTGGGTGAAAAAGTTCTTTCTCAAATCCCCTCTAAACCTCCCGCCCTTTACCTTGAATCTATGCCCCCTAGTTATTGACCCTTCTACTAAGGGAAAAAGCTCCTTAGTACCCATCCTATCTATGCCCCTCATAATTTTGTACACCTCAATCATGTCCCCCCTCAGCCTCCTCTGCTCCAAGGAAAACAAACCCAATCTGCCCAGTCTCTCTTCATAGCTGAAGCGCTCCAGCCCTGGTAGCATCCTGGTGAATCTCCTCTGCACCCTCTCCAAAGCTATCACATCCTTCCTGTAGTGTGGCGACCAGAACTGCACACAGTATTCCAGCTGTGGCCTAACCAGTGTTTTATACAGCTCCATCATAACCTCCTTGCTCTTATATTCTATGCCTCGGCTAATGAAGGCAAGTATCCCATATGCCTTTTTTACCACCTTATCCACCTGTTTCGCCGCCTTCAGGGATCTGTGTACTTGCACACCCAGATCCCTCTGACCCTCCGTCTTGCCTAGGGTCTTACCATTTATTGTGTATTCCCTTGCCTTGTTAGTCCCCCAAAGTGCATCACCTCGCACTTTTCCAGGTTAAATTCCATTTGCCACTGTTCCGCCCATCTGACCAACCCATCTATATCGTCCTGCAGACTGAGACTACCCTCCTCGCTATTTACCACCCTACCAATTTTTGTATCATCCGCGAACTTACTGATCATACCTTTTACATTCATATCCAAGTCATTAATGTAGACCACAAACAGCAAGGGACCCAGCACCGATCCCTGTGGTACCCCACTGGCCACAGGCTTCCAGTCACAAAAACAACCTTCGACCATCACCCTCTGCCTTCTGCCACTAAGCCAGTTTTGTATCCAACGTGCCAAGGCACCCTGGATTCCATGGGCTCTTACCTTCTTGACCAGTCTCCTGTGCGGGACTTTATCGAAGGCCTTACTGAAATCCATGTATACCACATCCACTGCGTTACCCTCATCCACACACCTAGTCACCCCCTCAAAAAATTCAATCAAATTAGTCAGACATGATCTTCCCTTGACAAAGCCATGTTGACTATCCCTGATTAATCCTTGCCTCTCCAAGTGGAGACTAATTTTGTCCCTCAGAATTTTTTCCAATAATTTTCCCACCACTGATGTTAGGCTCACTGGCCTGTAGTTCCCCGGTTTTTCCCTACTCCCCTTCTTGAATAATGGAACTACATTAGCGGTTCTCCAGTCCTCTGGCACATCCCCTGTGGCCAGAGAGGTTCTGAATATGTGTGTTAGAGCCCCCGCAATCTCTTCCTTTGCCTCACACAGCAGCCTGGGATACATTTCGTCCGGGCCTGGGGATTTATCCATTTTTAGGCCTGCTAAAACCGTCAATACCTCCTCCCTCTCGATGTTAATATGTTCGAGCATATCACAGTCCCCCCGCCCTATTTCTATGTCTACATCGTCCCTCTCCATAGTGAAAACAGACTGGCAGGCAAGGCCTGTTGGGTGTTGGTGGGGAACTGGATGCTGAGAGGGGAGGAGCTAGAATGGGACGTCATTAAGCTGGATGATCTTTGTGGGGCCCGAAGAGGTAATACTCTCCTCCTGGCCCCACAAAAATCATTTTTTTTAAATGTACCTTTTTGGGAGAGGCCTTTAAGGACCACCAGTTTGGCCTCTTAATGCCTGCAGAAAGTGAGTCTAGCATGAGCCATGCATGCTTCACCTGTTTCTCCCGGAAAGTTGCAATCTGAGTCCGACAACAAGCATAGGACCCCGATTTGAATATTTAAACAATCTCCCACCTGTTTTGCGCGGGAGTGCTAGGCATCCATTGAAAGTTGATTCAGGAGGGCAAATGGGTGCACAAGGTCCCTACCAGATTTTTAACTGCAGGTTGCCCATTATCCAGGTGAGGAATAAGCTAGCAGATGAAAGTCAAAGTAGAATTTGAGAAAAAATATACTAAACTTTTTTACAATTTACTTCCTACGCATCTGAGAATCCAGCTGCACCATTTCAAACTACGAAGGAAAGCACCAACCTGCTCCCACACTCTACCAATGCCCTGTGACAGGTTAGTAGGATGTACGGAAAAATTGACGATAGCTGCGTTTATACTGTTCAGCTTTTAATTTAGATTCTGTAAACTGGCATCTGTAAGCTGGCTCCAGGCATGTATGCCAATAAATCCATTTTCCTTAGCTTGGCGTCAGATGTGTAGACACAGGTAAGGAAAATTGTGGGGGGCGTCCCTGATTTCCTAATAAGCGCTACTGGTAGGCGAGGCTCCTCATCAGGACCATGATTTTGTAAAATTGGCCCTGTTGTCTCTGATTTTCCTTTTTCAGTACCTTCGTGCCTACCCTTAGGGCTCTGTTTGAGATCATGGAGCATAATTGTTACAGCATATGTTCTTCTGTTCTGTGTTGCAGTAGTTCTGCACCATAAGAGCCATATTGAACATTTAATAAAAAAAACCTCAGATGCCAGTATTCTCTGAATAAAAAAGTGTAACCTTAGGCGTTTTTCTTTGTGAATTAGTACTTCTGCGATCCTCAAAGGGTTACATTTGGTTAACACATTAGTGCTATCAGTATTAGGTGAAGAAATCCAGAAAAAATACCTCTCAGAAATAGTCCTAAGAACGGACTTCTGTGATACCTGCTGAAAGAAAAAAAAAGTTATTTTTGTAGCTGAAATATATTGCACAACGTATTATGCTGAACAGTAATTTGATAACAATGCATTTGGTTAGTTAAAAATACCAAAAATCATTAGCCAGAAGACTGACAGTAAGACTTCCTCTGGCATTACAGTGCAGGCCAAGAGTACGAGTGTATCATTTCCTATCTATTTATAGCCTTGAATCGTGCAAATGTTAACGTCAAAATAAACAATGTAAAAACTTAATTTGAAAATAAAGATACTGCGATATACAAAAGGTAAGTAATACTTATGGGTTTCCACAATTTCTGAAGTCATGAGCCCAGATCATCTATTGAAAAACTTTACTGGTTTAAAGTTTCTTAATTTAATGTCATCGCTATAGATTATGCTTTAAAGACAAGAGTTCAATATGTAGGCATCTTATTGATTTCTTAAACAGCAGTCAAGATACATTAAAATAATAATGAAACAGTTAAACTAAGATCTGCACCCTTGGACTCCCTCCTCTTCTGATAAACAGTGATAAATCACAAAGACGAAGCTTTTTCATTGCCTCATACATTGATACCTGAGAAACTGCACACAGTAAATCATTTAAATTGTTCAATTTCACTACCTCCTGAGTCACACAACAAAAGCGACCCGGCTTGTCTCTGCTGAAATGGGTTATGGATACATTTACTGCCAAGTTCATTGATCTGCGTACAGTTCATTTATCATTCATGAAAGATTCCAGCTCTACCCCAGCCTATTAGATGAAACAAGTTCTATTGCCTGCCAACTGCAATCATTTGTCAACTTCCCATTCCCAGGAGATTGCATCTACTGTGCTGTCCCTATTTCAGCAAAATTACTTAGCAACACAATCAGCAGGCTTTCAGGTTTCAATGTGCTAAATGAAAGGTCCAAATTAGTCTATGCCACACATCTTTCCGAGCTTTATGACCATGCCATGTGTTTTTTGAGGGAAAAGCAGGAGATAATGGGCCCAATTTTTTAAGAATGTCATTTCACAAGTGCAACTGTGCTTACTCTGTGACTTCCTTTTACGTTAAAAAAAAAAATGGTATCGTCAGCATCCAAATGCATGGTTTTGAAGGTGTGTATGTGTGCGGCTGATTAATTTATGTCATTTCTATTGCACCAGTGAGTCTGAAAATACAATGCAAACTGTATTCCGTGTTGCTTCCTAGTCATAGAAAAATAAAAATAAAATCTGAAATTAGCCACTACAGAACTGAAGTTCCTTTCCTGAACAATGCAGTTTATTTTACCATTTCTCTTGCTAACTTACTTTCTTTAAATTTAGTATTGTGCTACATTTATTATAACTAGATAATACATGGGGCTTAGCTGTAGATGCACAGCATATTTAATAATAATAAAGGATTAGGATCTTAAGCCCACCCAGTATGACCCTTGGCAGCAATCCAGAGCCTTGTCTGCTCACAAGGCAATGCTCAGAGAACAGAGTGCAGGTGAATGGGATCTTCTGCAGGTGAATGCCCATGCCTCTTGGTCCCAGTAAGTTGAGCCCCAGAACAATTTAGGATAACAGGCTCAGCATATTTCACAATTCAGTGAATAATTGCTACATTCTCAGCCAAATATTTGAGACAAAAGTAATTTGATGCATCTGGTTGCAAATGTGTGCCAAAATTCAGAATCTGCTATTTTCAAGGATTTTAACCACAAATAATGATGCTTAGATTTTTGCCACAAATATCTATATTCAATAAATTGCTGTATATTTTCCCCCATCAATGCTAGCATTTCTTCTCCTGAAGTTGATGCCTCATGCTGGGGTACAGTTCTTTCAGCACCAACAGTGCCCTGATATCTCACCCAAGTAGTTATTCTTCATATAAAAAAAGAAAATGCAGGAAATACTCAGCAGGTCAGGCAGCATCTGTGGAGAGAGAAACAGAGTTAACATTTCAGGTCTGTGACCTTTCATCAGAACTGGAAAATGTAACAGGTTTTAAGCAAATGCAGAGGCAGGGAAAGGGATGACGGTGCAAGGCAAAATGGGGGTGGTACTGGGACAAGTAAAGAAACAAAAAATGGGACTAGAAGAGGTGTAAATGAGAATAGCAGAATCATCAACAGCTGCTGCCCAAAAAAATGGGGGCAGAGGTTATGATCTGAAATTGTTGAACTCAATGTTGAGTCTGAAGTCTGTAAAGTGCCTAATCCATCTTTTGTTTCTTTACTTGTCCCAGTACCACCCCATTTTGCCTTGCACCATCATCCCTTTTGTCATTCAATCTCTTCTGCCTTCCACCTTATCACAGACCTTCCCTTTTGTTCTTTCCTCCCATCCCTCCTTTCCCTGCCTCTGCACTTGCTTAAAACCTGTTACATCTGTAACATTTTCCAGTTCTGATGAAAGGTCATCGACCTGAAACGTTAACTCTGTTTCTCTCTCCACGGATGCTGCCTGACCTGCTGAGCATTTCCAGCATTTTCTGTTTTTATTTCAGATTTCCAGCAGCCGCAGTATTTTGCTTTTGTATTAGTTATTCTTTATGTGTAGGTGTCATGTTTCAGAATTTTTTGACCATTATTCCACAGAAAGGATTTGGTAATACACTTTCTTTTAATGCTGGAGCCTAGAAATTGGATAAGGCTCGAAAATGGGCGCGGGGATCATGATGCGCAATCAATCCACGCCCGTTTGGAGCTCGTGGACTTCGTGCTGCCTGCTGATTAGCATGATTGTAGTGTTCAGTCCAGCGCTGAACGCATTGCCGAGTGGCTGAACGCTCAGCAGGGGGCCCAAGTTCATGCGAGGCTAGCTCCAATTAGAGCTAGCCTGCACTACTTAAATGCAGTCTGCACCTCTTAAAGGGGAGATGCCTTCTGCCTGCAACAGGTGATTGAAGTGGCTGGGAAGACAGTGGAAAACAAAAGTTATAATGATGACACAACAGGGCACCTAGGTTCTCCGATGCTGTACTGCAGGCCTTGGTCTAGGAGGTCTACTCCAGCAGAGAGGTCCTCTTTCCATAGGGGGCCAGGAAATCCTCCAGGCAACAGACCAGAGTGGAGGGGAAGCAGATAGCCACTGTGGTAAATGCCAGCAGTGTAGCCCCGAGGACCTGGATTCAATGCAGGAACAAGTTTAGTGACCTCACACGAGTGGTCCAGATCAGTGAATTCATCTTTAAATGTCATATCCCACCATCTGCACCACTAGCCTCACACAATACTCAATGTACCCCACCCCCATTACTCACCTACCAACAATCTCTACCAAACATGACTTATACCTCACATTCATAGCTTCACCTCACCCACACACACTTACCACTGCTGAAAGCCACACACCCACATCTCACAGCTTGAACGCACTGTCAGCTATTCAACTATGACCGCCACATCACCCAAACACATTACACCACACTCACTGACACACTTCCCTTTCTCTTGCAGGAAAAGGTGGTGTATAACCGGCACCAGCAGAACTTAACCAGTGGGGGCAGGCTTGCCTGCATGACCTCAGCCCCATGGAGCAGACAGTGCTGGCCATTCTTGGCAGGGGCATGGCTAAACCCATGGCCAGAACCGGGGCTGAAAGAATACAAAATGCTCTTACGCTATTCTCCTTCTCACATCCCACTTCCCTCTCATCCCACAATCTCTTCTGACTTACAATCTGCACATGGTGTAAGCATGCACCTCTTGCTTTCCCCTCTACCCTTGTGCCTTTCTCATTTCAGACACCCAAGAAATCCAGCCTGCCCAGCCAGTGCTTCAACAAAAAGAGGGAGAGGAGAACGAAGAAGAAACACCACCACTCGATTTCACACTCCCAGCCACCAGCTCAGATACTGAGGCTGGAATTTTCCCATTGCTGCGTGTGCAGGTTTGGGGATGGGTCGGTAGTAAAAATGCCGAAAATAGCGACGGGAACCCACCATCATGAGCATTTAACTCGGGCAGCTTTGAAGGCATGACACGGACCCAATCCGCAGAGGCGGGTGACCTCACTGAAATCATTAAATGCTTGTTTACAGACCCATAACAGTGATTTTAATGCTAGCTTCTGAGTTTTACTGCAAGAGCACGGGATTCATGGAGGTCGGGTGCCTCACATGTGAAGTGGAGGTGAAAGCTCAGTGGCCATTGGTGAATTCATTTATTGACAGCTGGGAAAAGCGCATAAATACTACAACATTATACCTCATTACTTGCTCTTGCTCACTCCATTTTGTCCACAGATTTGGGTGCCAGCAATTTGCAGGTCATTTTTGAACCCTCGGAAGCCACTCTCACCACATTGCTACTCAGTATCACAACATTGAGGGATTGACCATATCATCTCCAGTGTACCTGCTATCTACTACATCAGCATGGGTGATGCTTATACTGTCTCACCTTGGTCCACAGAATTGGACAAAGATGAGCCGCACTACCAGCAGCAGCAGACACTCCAGCAACAGCAGCAGCAATCACAACAGCAGCCTTCTCCTCAACAACCTGATGCTCCACAGGAGAGAGAGGGGCACCACAGGGCTGCAGCATGCCAGAGGCAATATCACCAACACAGGGTATACAGGCAGAGGATGAGCTTCCTCAACATGACTGAGCAGCAGTGCTTCAGGAGACTTAGGCTATCTCGCCAGGTCATCGCAGACATTTGTAGCTTGCTGGAACAAAACCTGCTGCCCAGAGGTCCTGGTGGACACTCCTTACCAGTGGCTGTCAAAGTCACCACCACCCTCAACTTCTTCACCTCAGGCACCTTCCAGGGATCTGCAGCAGACATTTGCCGGATCTCACAGTCGGCCGCCCACAGATGCATCACCATGTGACTGATGCCATGTTTCACAAGTTAGCCAATTATATCAACTTTGCCACTGATAAGGCCAGTGTTACTGAGCGTCCACTTGGCTTGGCGGCTCTGGCTGACTTCCCACAGGTGCTGGGTGTCATCGACTGCACACATGTGGCCATGAAGTCACCCCATCATTACCCAGCAGTGTTTGTGAACTGCAAAGGCTTCCACTCCCTCAATGTGCAGCTCATCTGCAACCATAAAAAGATGATTAAGCATGTGTGTGCCAGATTCCCTGGCAGCTGTCATGACTCTTTCATGCTGCACCAGTCCACCCTTCCTCAGCTCTTCGCACCTTCAAACACACTTACCGGCTGGCTGCTTGGAGACAAGGGCTATCCAATGAAGATGTGGCTCATGACACCCCAAGTTCTGAGGCCGAGGAGCATTATAATAACAGCCACATGTCCACCAGATGTGTCATAGAGCAAGCAATCGGCATGATGAAGATGCGCTTCAGGTGCCTTGACAGATCTGGAGGAGCCCTTCAGTATACACCTGCCGAGGTCTCCATAATTATCGTCATCTGCGCACTGCACAACATAGTGCAGCAGGGAGGATTGGACCTGCAGGATGAGCAAGGCGCACAGCACACAGCCTCTTCAGAGGAAGAGGAGGAGGAGGAACCTGAGGTGCAGATAGCACCAGCAGCGGTGCACATTGCTGCCCGGGATGGCCTCATCATGGCCAGATTTACTTAACTTGCTCCAATGCAGCCACATGCCTGCCACTAAGTTCCAGCCCCCCAACAACACCATAAAACATCCCTACAATGACCAAGCCATTCCTCTGACCCAAAGCCCCAGTGCTCGAGGTTAAATAATGTGTCAACATTCACTCCAAGTGACAAAGCCACTTCCAAGGTTTGAGGCAAAAATGGACAAGACCCAAAAGTAGTGCAAAGAAAACCATTTATGTGTGTCATCAAAATAACTGAAACTTACCACTAACATTTTTGATAAACCCAGGTGCATACCCTTGTGCATCTACTTTTGTGTAATTTTTCTTTTCCACCTGCTTCTATGAGGTGCAACCCATATGGCTTCAGCAGAGGTAGTTGCAGGCTGCTCAATTCCCTGCTGCACCTCATCAGACACTTTTGGCGACGTCCTCTGGGTTTTGGAGCCTGTAAAGGCCCCGCCAAAGTCTGCTCCTCCTGCAGGGGCAGACTTGGCTATCGGGATCCAAGGAGGCATGTGGGGCTCTGACTGAGGGGGAGGCAATGGGGAGAAGTGTGAGTGCTTTGAGAAGAGCCCCCACTTCCATGTCCCCTCTTACCATCATCCCGCTCATGGGCCACCTGCACTTCCCTGCTAGCAAGGAGCTGGCGAGCACCTTGGTGCACAGCAGTGGGGCGATGAAGGCCCAAGTCTACGTTTACATCTCTCCTTGAGAGGAGGTCTATGAATGCCTGCCATCTATTCTCTGCAGCTAGCATGTGCTCATGTGAATGGTGCAATTGCTGCTCCAGGCAGGTGGCCATCCTTTCCATGGAAGAGCACATCGTCGCCATTGCCTGCGACATGGTGGTGCTCATGTTGGAGATGGACTCCTCCAGGCTCTAAACATTTGCAGACAGTGCAGCTGCAAAAGATGCCAGAGCCTCATGCAATTGTTGCTGCCCCTCCAAGATCACCCGCTTTTTCGATGGCCCCCGAGGCTCAGCGTCTGCATGCAACTCAGCAGAGCTTAGACAGTCCTGCGCCCTCTGACGAGGAGTCTCCACTGCTGTCCCTGTCAACACCACCTGCTCTTGCTCACTTGTGAATTGTGAGACAGCAGGTGACAACTCTACTCTATGGTGCAAAGGACCCACCAAGGTGTGCGTATCTGCACTGGTGCTGGCTGCACTTGGGGCTGCTGACACTGCACCCTCAGAGGCTGGAGGTTCCTCTGAGGAGTCGTCTTCCTCCTCTGGCTGGACAGTGTGTGTGGGGGGGGCGGTGTAGTTGATGGACCTGTGGGAGGGTAAAGAGATGAATTAGAAGTGTTATAATATGAATGGGTAACGTTACTATTATGCTGACATCAGTCACCATATGGGCGACTGTTGTATATCATGTGGCTTTATGGGATGTGATTCTGTCACCAGGTTGCTGTGATGTCCCCCTTTGTCCGTCTCCCACTGTCAGCGTCTCTTGAGCTCCCGAGATCACCAGAGCCCCCTCCTCTGCTGCTGTTAGGTGTGCAAAGACTAGAGGGCCACCTCTGGTTCTTGCCCTCTCTGTCTGGGCTCTTTGCTCCTGCAAGGAGGGAAAGAAGAGAAGTTTGAGTGAGAGTGATGGAATGAGTATAAGGAATGTATGGATTACATCTGTAGAGGGTGACTATGAGGAATTGGGGTGCCAATGCCAAATGGCCTCTTTCTGTGGTGTTACTTGCTATGATTGAATTAGGATGAGGGGGAGTGTGAGGGGTGGTTAGTCAGATGGGGATGTGAGTATGTAGATAGAGAGAGGGGATGGGTGGACCTGGAAGGTATGTTGGTGCAGGAGTAGACTTGGGAAGGCAAAGTGATGGGGATGTGGTGACAGGCACATCAGGATGAAGGTGAGTGTGGCATTGCACTCACCTTTCCTGACCTCATCAGATCATTGAATCTCTTCCTGCACTGGGCCCAGGTCCGCCTCACGACCTCTCTGCTGCTGACCTCCTCTGTTATTTCCAGCCTGACCCTTTTAGTCTCTTAGGGAGGTCTTGCGCCCATCTGCTGGGAAGTAAACCTCCCTGTGTGCTCTTACTGCCTCGACCTGAATCTGCAGCGAGGCATCTGTAAAGCGGGGTGCAGCCCTCTGCCTTTGGGTATTCATATTTTTCACTTAGCACAATAACTCCACCCTTTCCAATGCTTCTTCCACACTCCTTTACCAACCTTCAAATCAGTTGTGTGCAAGGTTGCTTTAAATATGTGTGCTTGAAATGAGTCATCGATGACATCATCAGACCCACACCCTATAATTGGGCTTGGAAACGCACATGGCTGGTTTAATTGGGGCCATTATGCTTAAGTCGTTCTGAAGAGCGGGCTGATCAAGACATCGCGTTCCCGACTGCTACGCGGCCCGCACGCAACTGACCCAACTCAGAAGGGAAAATTCTGGCCTGACACTCCGCTTACTTTAGAGGATAGTTTAGACTCGGGATCTGCATGTGGTGAGACACTGGGCATGAGTGGGCTGCAGCCAGGGCAGTGGGAAAGGGTAGCACAGGTGCCAGCTCCCTGCACACAAGTTCTGCTGCACCAGACTCAGATGAAGACTTCGATGGATATGCATAATGAATTGCTTGGTGCATTGGCAGGCTTGCCAGAAAGCCTGAATGTATTGTCAAGGAGCATGGAGGAGTCCAGTTCCAACCTTGCACAGGGCTTTGGGTAGAGCTTGGAGCCCATCCATTCCAGCGTGGAAGGGGTGGGCAGATCCATTAATGCACTTGTGGACCCAACCATCATGCCACCTCTGATAGCCGAAGTCTCAGCTTCCATTGCAGCACAAGTAGAAGCCACCCAGCTCAGACTGATGTCATGCAAGCTCAGCTTGCTGCCACGCAATCACAGACTGCTGCCATCAAGGTTGGGTTTACCAGTGTTGAAAGGGGCTTGCAGGGTGTCACAGCAGTCCAGCAGTCTGTACTCCAGCAGATTGCTAGATTGCTGAGGCGGTGCCCTGGGAGAATGGCAATGGATCCATGGAGGCTGACCCTGCTGTCCTCTCTCAGGATGACAGCATTCGTACTCCCACCACTGCCACTCTACCAGTGCCCTTGCTATTGCCTGTCAGCCAGCCAGCCCAGACTGCTGCCGCCCATGCCGAGGTGGTGCAGTCTGAAGCTGGGCCTACTAGGCCTAGAGGTCCTTGAGTTTGTCCTGCAGTTTCCCCCACTGAAAGTCAGCAGCCTTCCACCAGCCATGCTGCAGCCACTGGGGTAGCACTGCGCAGGAGCACTAGGACAGGCAAAAGCACACGGAAGACAGGCACTAAGGGATTGCACAAGAATGATTAGTTGACTTTTGATGTAATATTGGATGGATAGATGTATAAAGTTGGATTGGAACGTTTGCTTTGTTGTGGCTTTTATTTCAGCATTGTGGCCAAGTGGAAGCTGCGATGGTCAGTAACAGAGAGAACGTAAGGTGTGGGACTAAGGCTGAAAGGAGAACTGGGGTTGCGTTCACTGGTACAGCAGGTGGATGATTCGATCCCGGATATTCCAGCCAGAAAGGGGCTGCCTGGGTTGCCTCCTTCCTTCAGCTTCCCCCTCCTCGTCTTCCGCTTCCTCTTCTTCTGCTTCCTCCTCTCCCTCCTCCTCCTTCTGCTCCTGAGCTGGTGGTTGTAACCCTGATGGCAAGGTCTGTGCCCTCATGATAGCCAGGTTGTGGAGAATACAACAGACCATCATGAATCGGGACACATGCTCCAATGAGTACTGTAGGGCTCCTCCAGAGCGGTCCAGGCACCGAAAATGTTGCTTCAGCACCCCAATGGTCTGCACTATGATGTTTTGTATGGCATGCTGGCCACATGTGGTTGGGTTGTGGAGCGGAGCCATATGCCAGGTGGGCAACGGCTAGCCCTTATTGTCCAGCAGCCACCCTTTGGTTTGTCTTGGTGACATTTATTCTGCGCCAGTCCGCTGTTCCCTCAAAAACTGGCGCAGAATAAAAGCTTCATGACTGCTGCCAGGATACTGGGCATTCACCATCATGATGTGCTGAGCATGGTTGCACGCCAACTGCACATTCAGCAAGTGGAAACCTTTGCGGTTGCGGTACATCTCAGCATTTAGAAGTAGTGCCCGCAAAGCCACGTGCGTGCAGTCGATGGTGCCCGGCACCATGGGGATGTCTGATATCCTGGCAATGCCATGTGCACGCTCCCCCTGCCTCTTTCTGGTCAGAGAGAAGACAATGAAGTCCCCTCTCCTGGCATAAAGAGCTTTTGTCACCTCTCTTATGCAGCAGTGGATAGTGAACTGGGAGATGTTACAGATGTCACCTGCTCCAGCCTGGAAGGATCCCGATGCAATGAAATTCAGGGTCAGGGTCACCTTCACAGCCACTGGCAGTGCTGTCCTTGCCCTGGAGTGAGGTTGCAGTTCTTGTTGCAAGAGGTGGCAGAGTTCTGTGAACACCTCCTTCATAAAGCGCAGATGCCTCAGACGCTGCTCCTGGCTCAGGCTGAGGTAAGAGTATTGCTCTCGGAAGACCCTAGGTGGGTAAAGCCTCCTTCTGAGAGCCCTTCTCCCCTTCCCCCTCCTCCCTCTACGAGCAGCTTGTCCTCTTCTTTGCTACCTCTGCTCCTTCTCCCTGTCATGCTGCAGGACAAGGTGGATGAAACTACAGCACCCATGACTGGGAGCAAGTGGTCTGACCAGAACCCTTGAAGTCAGAACCAAGGCCTTCTCCACTTGCAGTCACTTCACCAACTTTAAACAACTCTAGAAAACTGCAAACACTTCCACAAACTTACACAGAGCCAGTAGAAATCAAAAAGCAAGTTACCTGTACTTGAAATTTGTTGATGATCCCTTTAAATAGCACTGGTGGGGGGTCCTTCCTACTGCTGAATGCCTGTTCAGCTGTACGAGGTTAAGAGAGGATGTTAGCTCCAGCGATGATGATGAAAATGGCAGCATTGGTGTCAAATCAGCCTTGCACGCTGATTGATGTCACGATCTGCCTATTTACCATACTTCCAGCACACGCTCCTAATGGCTACCCTACCGCCCTCACCAATATGGCATCCGGCACGGACCGCACCAGAAGTGCGCGGGTTCTGTTCAGATGCCATTTTGGACCCAATTCGGCAGCCGTAGCGCCCAAACAATGGATGCTATGCAACCGAATTTTTAGCCCTTGGTGTTTGAAAGCAATGTGTATTCACATAAGTTTTTTTCAAAAAAGTGCACCCAGTCAAAGGATTAATGTGCGAAACAAAAGTTGTTTTTCCCAGAGGCTAAACAATAAACATTTCTTTAGCTTGTCTGGGTAATTGTAAGAATCATCTCTCACCTATTGTGCTGGAAAAACCTTTGATCTGTCTGTCTGTGAAACAGGGGAAAAGAGGAAGACGCCAGCACACCAACAAGGTAGTTTAGCTTTTTCAGCAGAGAAGATGCTGAGGCAGAGCTGGCCCAGGAAAGGCAAGTTCAAAAAGTAAAAGTAAAAGTAAAGTGAAAAGAAGTTGGTCTGTTTCAGTCAGATAGACAACCCACTTCAGAAGGGTAGCATTGCATGTTCATTATTTTTGTTAGCTTGTGGAGATAAATTGTACTGATTGAACTAAATGACTCTAATTATAATTATTGCTTTGTACATTAACCTTATTGTGGACTAAAGCAGCTTAATGATTTGAACGAAGTGTTGCCTCATCTAGTGTCAACTCAGTCCGCCATCGCAGTGGTTAAAGAAATCCGCGTTAAAAGACACGGATATCTGTGGTGTATGTAACCTGTTCCACCTTAAGAGAACTTAAGCCTGTTCCACCTTAAGAGATGTACTACTTTCTCTGGCTGCTGTATACGTAATACCGGTGGTGACCACACCGGTATATAAGCACTGTGTAGTAATATTGTATTCAATATAGTCCCGACCTCCAACCAGTAAAGACCTGTTGAATTTACTCTCTTAGTCTGTGTAGTAATTATCACTATAACACACAGACTTAACAGTGGCGACGAGTCCGATTCTTACCCTGCGGCAGTTATTTCCACGGCGGCTTCATCCACAGACAGGACGTCGAAGAGAGGTTTCCACCCTCATCACCCTACTGGAAGACACGTCGAGCGGCAGGCATCGAGAAACCGGAGTGCAGAAGACATCCTGACCTCGAAGCCTCCATCAGCGACTGTCAGCTTTCTTCTTCTACCTCGGTGGTGGGTAAGCCGGGCAGCGACGCGACAGAAAGTCAACCGCGTTGGCTGTACAGACAGGGCTGGGAAGACGGAGGAATAAGGGCAGTGAGATCGATCGCGACCAGAGATAAGGGCCGGGCCGCTTTTGAGCGAGAGGCGCAGCGCGGTGACATCGATCGCGACCGGAGATAAGGGCCGCATTCGGGCTAAAAGGCGCAGCGTCTGGGGAAACTGAAGGCGCGAGAGCCGCGGTGAAGCGGAGACAGCGTCGGGGGACGGTTGAAGACCGCCAAGCGCGGGAAAACCGCCATTTTGTGGGCGGAGGATGACGACAAAGAGCGGGAAGCCGCCATCTTGGATAACATAAAAATACAATAAATTGCAACGATGCCTAAACATGGGAACATTAATACCTTTGATAGTGACATCGAAGATTGGGCCATGTATGTAGAACGCATACAAAATTATTGTAAGGCAAATAAAATTCCTGATGCAGATAAAGCACTAACATTATTAAATTTAATGGGTGCGAAGACATACGGGCAATTGAAACACCTGTTATCACCAGATGAACTGGCGGATAAGACGTTCGATGAGATTGTTACTGTCCTGAAAAATCATCTAAACCCCACGCCGCTGATGCTAGCGGAACGATTTAAATTTTACGACAGAAGGCAGCTGCAGAATGAAAGCAATGCTGAATATTTGATGGAATTACGTAAGCTAGCAAAATATTGTCAGTTTGGAACGGGACTGACAGAGGCACTACGAGATAAATTTGTGTGTGGTTTATTTAAACAGGATACACAAAAGCGACTGCTCGAGGAGAATGAGCTGACGCTTGAGAAGGCGGTCACTATGGCAGCAGCACACGAAGCCGCAGTGAGAGGCACGGCAGTAATGCAGCTACGGTCACCGGAACTCGGTACAAACAAATTGGGTTTGAGTTCTGTCAAATGTTATCGTTGTGGAAAGACAACGCACGATCAGAACCAGTGTTGGTTTAAAAACCAAGAATGCAGAACGTGTGGCAGGCTTGGCCACATAGCTAAAGTATGCCGGTCAGGAAAGAAGACCAGCAACAAAAAGTCACCGCAAGGAAAATACGCAAAGGTACACAAGGTGACAAAGAACAGTTTGACCGAACAGAAGTCAGATTCAGACGCTAGCAGTAATGAACTGGATAGCTTAAGAGTACACAACGTTGGTAAGGATGCAGATCTCCAGACAATTTGGGTCACTCTTCAGATAGCAGGAGTCCAAGTAAAAATGGAATTGGACACTGGATCGGCATTGACGGTCATGAATAAGAAAGATTACAGAAGGTTATTCCAACATATTCCCCTACAGGATACGGAGATTATATTGAAAACATACACGGGGCAAAGAGTGTACACCATCGGAAAAATAGAGGTAGAAGTGGTCCACAAGGGCAAAGAAAGCCAAGTAATGGACTTATATGTGCTACCTGAAGGAGGTCCACCACTACTAGGACGGGAGTGGATTAGGAAAATGAATATGGACTGGCACTCCTTGAAGGCACTAACGGTAGATTCCGGGGAAACAGATGTCAAACCTAAACGATTGTCCAGAATATTGGATGATGCTAAAGAGGTGTTCCAGCAGGGACTGGGAACACTGAGAGGAATTACGGCAAACATCAAGATTGATGAACATGCACAACCAAAATTTTTTAAATCCAGACCGGTACCCTATGCAATACGACCTACTGTTGAAGCGGAACTGGAAGCACTAGAACGTTCAGGTGTACTGTCTAAGGTAGATTGGAGTGAGTGGGCTACGCCCATTGTTCCCGTTATGAAACGTCCTGCGAGCAACAAGCCAGGAGATCCAGGGAAGGTTCGCATCTGTGGAGATTTCAAAATCACCGTTAATCCGGTGCTTCACACGGTGCAGTATCCGCTTCCACGGATTGAGGATATTTTCGCTTCATTGTCTGGCGGGAAACACTTCACCAAGATAGACCTGGCGCAGGCGTACTTGCAGATGGAGGTTGAGGAAGAGTCACGCCAATACCTCACGATCAACACGCATCGAGGGTTGTACCGGTACAATAGGCTGGTTTTTGGAGCGGCATCGGCTCCAGCAATTTGGCAGAGGGCCATGGAGCAGGTATTACAGGGAATTCCAGGCACACAATGTTACCTGGACGATATTCTGATCACAGGTGATGGTGATGAACAACATCTCGCAAACTTGGAACTGGTGCTCAACAGACTGAAAGAATATGGACTTAGATTAAATCGGCAGAAATGTGAGTTCTTCCAGAAGCGGATCACGTACTGTGGCCATGTCATTGACCGGGAGGGGCTTCATAAGTCTCCTGACAAGATTGAGGCAGTTGTAAAGGCTCCCGCTCCGGAGAATGTCTCTCAGTTGAGGTCGTTTCTAGGATTAATTAACTATTACCATAAATTTCTGCCAAATCTATCCACGGTACTGCACCCGTTAAACGCTCTTTTACAGAAAGGGGTACCATGGGAATGGGGCGAAAACTGTAAGAAGGCATTTCGCAAAAGCAAAGAATTGATCACCTCAGAGGAAGTGTTGGCTCACTTCAACCCGACACTGCCTATTCGGTTGGCTTGTGATGCTTCCCCATATGGTATTGGGGCAGTACTCTCACACAAGTTACCAAATGGCACGGAAAGGCCAGTCGCGTTTGCATCCAGATCATTGACATCCGCTGAGCGCAACTATGCGCAGATCGATAGGGAGGCTCTTAGCCTTGAATGGGGAGTGAAGAAGTTTAATCATTACCTGCAGGGCCAAAAATTCACACTTCTGACAGACCATCAACCATTGGTATCCATTTTTAACCCTAAGAAGGGTGTTTCGGTGATGACAGCGCAGCGTCTCCAGAGTTGGTCTCTTTTCCTAGGGGCACATCAATATCAAATAGAATTCAAAGGTACAAAACAGCATGGCAATGCTGATGGGCTGTCGCGCCTGCCACTACCTGAAGAAGAAGACACGATGAAAGTTGACCCTGTTGAGTTATTTCATTCGACCATCATCGAGTGTTTACCAGTCACCAATGCAAGTATTGAAAGAGAAACCAGGGACGACCCGACACTGTCCAGAGTCTACAAGGTGACAGTGAAAGGATGGCCAACACGGGGTGATCCTCTGTTACCGGCATTTTCGGCAAGGCGAGACCAGCTGTCCGTCTGCCATGGTACCTTGATGTACGGGACAAGAGTGATTATTCCTCCCAAGTTAAGGGAAAGAGTTTTAAACGAACTGCATGAAGGTCATCTGGGGGGAGTTAAAATGAAAAGTCTTGCTAGGGCTTATGTATGGTGGCCGGGTATTGACCAACAGATTGAGGAGTTAACGAAAAGCTGCGCTGGGTGCCAAAAAGTGCAAAATGCACCTCCGATAGCACCGCTACACCCATGGGAATGGCCTTCAGCCCCATGGCAACGCGTACACATTGACTTTGCTGGTCCATTCATGGACTCCATGTTCCTAATCGCGGTAGACGCACATTCCAAATGGCCAGAAGTCATCAAGATGAATACCACTACTTCAGAAAAGACAATTGCGGTGTTAAGAACAATATTCGCAAGGAACGGATTGCCAGAACAGATCTGTTTGGACAACGGACCACAGTTTATATCGGAAGAATTCCGACAATTCTTAAAGAAGAATGGAGTAAAACATTATACCTCTGCCCCATATCATCCGGCGACAAACGGGTTGGCTGAAAGATTTGTCCAGACATTCAAAAAGGCAATTAAGGCCATGAACGATGATCAGATTCCGCTGCAACACAAGGTCGACAAGTTCCTGATGTCGTATCGAAACGCCGATCATGCAGTGACTAACCGAAGTCCTGCCATGATGTTTTATAACAGGAGGTTGCGGTCCAAGTTGGACTTGTTAAAACCAAATGTGCGGAGGGAAGTGGAAAACAAACAGTTTCGGCATATTAACAACAAGACCACTCGAACTTTCGACGTAGGACAACCAGTGTTGGCAAGGGGCTATGGAAACGAAAAATGGCAGTCCGGAACAATTCGGGCCAGACAAGGACCTCTGATGTACACAGTAGATATTGGTCATAATGTGATAAGGCGTCATGCGGATCAACTGGTAGAGTCGAGAGCAAGGGTCGAACCCATGGTTGTGACAGAGACAACTGTGGAAGACGTTAATGAACCTGAAGCATCTACCTCGGCAGGGAATGTACTTGATGATGATGACACCCAATACATTGGAAACCAAATAGAGGAGGCACCTCAACAACAAGAATCAGAGACTACTGAGAGGCGTTATCCAAGCCGCATCAGAAAGCCTCCTGAGAGACTGAACCTTTGAACTGTTAGACCTGAAGTTATATATGTATATATGTTATTATGTTATGTTAAATGGGGATATGACTGTTAAGCTAAAAAGGGAGGATTGTGGTGTATGTAACCTGTTCCACCTTAAGAGAACTTAAGCCTGTTCCACCTTAAGAGATGTACTACTTTCTCTGGCTGCTGTATACGTAATACCGGTGGTGACCACACCGGTATATAAGCACTGTGTAGTAATATTGTATTCAATATAGTCCCGACCTCCAACCAGTAAAGACCTGTTGAATTTACTCTCTTAGTCTGTGTAGTAATTATCACTATAACACACAGACTTAACAATATCTGGTTCAGATCACAAGGCGTGGGGAGGGGAATGAGGAGGTTCCATTGTTACACGCACGGGCCATACTATTGTGTAAATAGATAAACGGCAGTTTGAGTCAAGTCCTATAAAAGTAAGACACGCAGACGCTTACAGGAGTGACTGACACCACTGAACCCAATTAGATATCTATAGCACACCTGAATTTGTGACAGAGACCCCTCAAAAATCTTTGGCCTTTGATCCATGTGTAAGTGACAGAATTGGCCCGACAGGAACCTCTGCTGCTGACCTCGTCAGATAACAGGCTCACGGCGTTTCCCTGATTTACATAACACTGGTGGGTAACCATGCTGTTATGGATGCATCTTGGGCACATGCCAGAGCTGTAGGGTTGAAGAAGTAGTGGTAGCCAAAGGGCCAATTGACCCCCTTGTAAAGGGGGCTGTATCCTGACAGCAGGCAGAAGACTTTGGGGCTTCAGGCCAAGAGCCAGTGGCCTTCGCCTTTAAAACTATACCACAAAAGAGGAAGGGAGCGGGAATAATTGGAGGAAAGAAAAGTTACTCAGCCCATTTGATGGTTGCTGTCTCATTACATTAATAAGTTAAGCACTTAAGAGCATCTGGAGCTCACGCCTGAGCCAAGGAAACTCCCGGCCATGGCCTCTATGACATAGGCTTTCCATTGCACTCCCAGGGAAACTATGCTGGAAGTGCACTGGAAGGCCCATAGATTTTGAGTAACTCTTTTTGCTCCAATTTTTGCTCTCCCTTCTTATTGGGGAATAGTTTTAAGGGCGAAGGCAACTCACTCTCAGGTACCTTGATCAAGTAACCAGTATTAATGTGTAAGCTTCGATAGTGAGTGCTAATAACTATCTGACTGTGGAAGACATCACATGTGTGCCTTATCCTGTGCTCACCCAACATCCATATACACATTCCCAGCAGAGGTTTCTGAATAGCTAGCAGGAGGGTAATCTTGGCTGATTTTCCCTTCACTAATCCAGGGGTGCTGTGGCCATTTGTAGCACCTCAGCTGAGATCAGCTAATTCAGCACAGATCAGGAATTGAATCTAGGAACTTACTGGTCTGTATAGCTCAGAAATCATGCCATCTAAGTGGCTATTTCAAGTAATTTCAATGTATAGGTATACAGGTAATATGAGAAAGCGTGCAATAACATCAAGCAGGCAGCTGGCAGTGCAAGTCCTCGATTAAAATAAACCCATCGTCTTGGGAAATGTATAATGACACACGGTAAACTGTTAACAGTGGAATCTTTGCAGTATATGTATTACATGCACTTTGGAAAACCCCATGAAAAAACACATTGTTAATACAAACAGCTTCAGTCCTGCAAAATTACAGCATGTATAGCCTTTAAGATATCATAAATGCCGTTTAAATTCTGAACTAAGGAAAAGCTTGGAATCATTTCATCCTCTCATCATTTATAACCTATCATCGAGAAGTATACTACTCATTTATTTCACAAGCACTGCTTATTATAATCTACAACAAAGTAAATGGAAATAACACAAAACTGCTTTATATCCACACAATTAACTTAGATTATCTATTGGTCGTCTTAATAAACCCTTTATCTTTAGTTTGTACAAGAATACTGCTTAAATTTGCCCTTTTGAAACATTACAAAGTATCTGAGGAATGTAGCCACACACACTAAGGAGCCAATGATTATAAATCCCATAGGACGTGGAAGTGCAGTGAGCTGCTAAACTAAAGGAACAAATTACAGATGAACACAATGGATCCATTTAGTCAAGAGTTGGCAGTCTGGATGTAGACTTACTCAGTAGGTAATAAATTTTCACATCCACCAAACATCAACAGCAAACGGTTCAAGAGTCACAAAAAGAACTTTGTAGTAAAATAGGTCTGTGTTGTATAAATAGTCTAACTTTCAATTCAATTTGTTACAATAAATTGTTTCTTTAGCTATTTTAAATGACACCATTTATGTATTCTTAAATCTGACTGATTATAACCTGATTCATCTGTAACTACATGACTCATGGAATGGTGAATTTTACCAGTTAAAGATCAAAAGCTGAATCCAATCTTTTCTCTATTTTCTTTTCTTTAACACTTATTAAGAAAGTGTACACAAAATTACAGAAATATTAACTTTGAAACCATGCAGTCACAGAAAGTGTTATCACTTAAGCATCCAATTTCATAGTTCAATTTTATGGTGTCAAAATGGACCTATTGTACCAGAATCTACCAACACCAAATTTCTGCAGCATATACGTATTTAAAAGGAGAAATATTTTTTATTTTCCTTTTGTAACTTCTTTTAGAAGTGTAATATTATTTTTTTTCATAGTTAATATACAGCTGTTTATATGGCAGATGTTGTGCTCGCAGTGGTTGTTTATAGGTCTCAGACGCCACTACTGAAACGATTTTGCAGGGTTGCTGTGCATGCCCCAAATACCTTTTGCTTTCCGGCTGCCCAACAGTCGTGCTCTCATTCTCACCAGTTTGTTTATGTTGCGTAGCTCTCCTTCCTCCCCAATATCAGTTCTGGTTGTTCTTTCACAGAGCTCCCTGATTTTCAGTGCAACCAGCTATCCAGGCTAAACTTCCAATAACAAAAATCTCCAACAAACCTTTACACTAATGGCATCATACTGTAAACCATCCCTTCTCCTCTGCATAACACAAGACATCAAAAAGTCAAAAATAGGGCAACAAAAAAACAGCTTGTTAAAATAAAATGCAGGCACCATCTTGTATACTATCAACAAAAACCACATTTAAGGGCGGGTAGATTGTAGGAAATAAACTATTCAGATAAACCATAATGTGGTTAACATAATGCCTACATCATTCAGGAGTTAAATGGTCAGGTCACATTAATAATTTGCTTACGCAATTCATTGCTACCCAATATGCTTTTCTATGTAATTATAGATTTGATATAGCTTATTTTGTTTAGAATGATGATTTTTATCATGGATAATTATTATATTACAAAACAATTTAGTTGTTGAATGACCTTTGTAGCTCATAAATTGTGTTTCTTTGCACAACTTTCAAATTATGATGCTTAATTGAAAATAGTTGATACTCAGCAGTACAATAAATAACTGTGTAAGGAGACACACCTTGCCACTTACTGAAGCTTCACTACCTGACTACACTTTCCACCTGTTCCACCTAAACCACCAGGATGGCCCTTATCCCCAAGTCACACCTTGGTCTCCCCCCACTTCTCTGATTCCTTCTACTCCTTCTGTTGTATCCGTGTGTTAATGGAGACATGGAATGCAGGGGTTGGTTTAACAGGTGTTGACTGAACAAAGTCTGGAGGTGAACTAAAAGATACAAGACGCTATACAGGCTTATATACCCGAGTGGTCACTACCGGTATTACAGTACACAGGGGCTCTTAACGGTACATACACCACAATTCCTCCCCTCTTAGATAATCAGTACATAACATTTTAAGTAATCATTAATTAACATGTTTACAAGAACAATAATTTACACATTTGCTGCAGTTAATCAATTATAAGTCAGTCTCTCTGGAGGCTTCCTGACTCGGTCCGGATAACGCCTCGGTGGTGTAGTAGTTTTCGGTGGTGTAGTAGGTTCTTTTGGCAAGGTCGATTCGGCTTGAATGCCAGTGTCGGGTTCATCTGGTTCCAGTATCACCGGATCGGAGGTAGATACTATGGGTATCTCTGCTTCATCATTAGGCGTATAGAGTTGTGGTGTAGGTTGTCCCTTTTCGGATGACTCTATGATCTGGTCAGCATGGCGCCTTATTATGCTTTCTCCAATGTCCACTGTATACATCAGCGGTCCTAGTCGTGTGCAAATAGTTCCAGGCTGCCATTTCTCGGTACGGTAGTCCCGGGCCAAAACTTGTTGACCTATCTGGAAGGTTCTAGTTGGCCTTTCATTCATGCCTTGAAATTGCCGGTTCTCTACGTCCCTTCTGATGTTTGGCTTGATCAAATCCAGCCGGCATCTTAGTCTTCTATTGAAAAACATCATGGTGGGAGTTTGGTTTGTAACCACATGTGTTGCATTCCTGTACGCAAACAAGAAGTTATCTACCTTATGTTGTAGATTTATGTCTTCATTACCCATGGCCTTTATGGCCTTCTTGAATGTCTGGACAAACCTTTCAGCTAATCCATTGGTGGCGGGATGGTATGGGGCGGACGTGTAGTGCTTAACCCCATTGTTTTTTAAGAACTTCCTGAATTCTTCGGACACAAATTGCGGTCCATTATCAGAACAGATCTGTTCAGGCAGCCCATTCCTGGCAAATATGGTCCTTAATACTGTGATGGTTTTTTCCGTGGTGGTGGAGGACATCTTTATTACCTCCGGCCACTTGGAGTGTGCATCCACCGCGATTAAGAACATTGAGTCCATAAATGGACCAGCAAAGTCGATATGTACCCTTTGCCATGGAGATGAGGGCCACTCCCATGGATGTAGAGGGGCCTGTGGTGGGGCGTTTTGGACCTTCTGGCATCCTAGACAGCTCTTGGTCATTTCTTCGATGTCTCCATCGATACCTAGCCACCACACAAACGCTCTGGCTAGGTTCTTCATTTTCACTCCACCCAGATGCCCCTCGTGAAGCTCCTTTAGCACTTTATCCTGGAGTTTGGGTGGAATCACCACTCTGGATCCACACATCAAGATTCCTCGGCACACTGACAGCTGTTCTCTTCTTTGCGAGAATGCTGGCAACAGTGGTTCGCCATGTGCTGGCCATCCCTTCACCGTTAAATCGTAGACTCGTGAGAGAGTCGGGTCATTTCTCGTTTCCTTTTCAATGGTAGATTTTGTTACTGGTAGACATTCCACTATGGTTGAGTGGAACATCTCCACTGGGTCCACTGTAGGTGCCTCTTCTACCGTTGGCAACGGTAGGCGCAATAAACCGTCAGCATTCCCATGCTGTTTTGATCCTTTGTATTCTATGTCATATTGGTGTGCCCCTAGGAAAAGGGACCACCTCTGTAGCCTTTGCGCTGTCATAATGGGAACGCCCTTTTTAGGGTTGAATATGGAGACGAGGGGTTGATGGTCAGTCAACAAGGTAAATTTTTGTCCGTGTAGGTAATGGTTGAATTTCTTCACTCCCCACACCAGGCTGAGTGCTTCCCTGTCGACCTGGGCATAGTTACGCTCAGCTGAGTTCAATGAGCGTGACGCAAAAACTATCGGCCGCTCCGAGCCATCAGGGAATCTATGCGATAATACCGCTCCTACGCCGTAAGGGGATGCATCGCAAGCCAGTCTGATTGGCAGTGATGGGTTGTAATGAGCCAACACTTCCTTGGACGTGATCAAGCCTTTGCATTTATGGAAGGCACGTTTACAGTCTTCACTCCATTTCCAAATTACTCCCGTTTGTAGCAGTGCGTTAAGAGGGTGCAGAACAGTTGACAAGTTCGGTAAAAATTTATGATAGTAATTTATCAATCCCAGGAAGGACCTTAATTGTGAGACATTTTCAGGTGCTGGGGCTTTTATGACCGCTTCAATTTTTTCAGGTGACTTATGCAACCCTTCTTTGTTAATTATATGGCCACATTATGATATTTGTTTCTGGAAAAATTTGCACTTGGGGCGATTTGCTCGTAGGCCCCATTCTCTCAGCTTAGTGAGCACCTGCTCCAAATTGGCAAGGTGCTCATTGTCGTTTTCTCCTGTTACAAGGATGTTGTCTAGGTAGCATTGAGTCCCCGGAATCCCTTGCAGGACTTGTTCCATAGCTCTTTGCCAGATAGCTGAAGCTGATGCTACTCCGAAAACCAGTCGATTGTACTGGTACAGGCCTTTGTGTGTGTTTATCGTGAGATACTTTTTAGAGGCCTCCTCAACCTCCATCTGTAGATATGCCTGTGCCAAGTCAATTTTGGTGAAACGTTTCCCTCCGGATAGTGAGGCAAAAATATCTTCTATGCTCGGAAGAGAATACTGTACCGTGTGAAGGACCGGGTTTACAGTCACCTTGAAGTCTCCACAGATGCAAATTTTTCTCTGTTCTTCAGATTTATCATTATTCAATGTTTTCTTCATGACCGGGACGATGGGTGTTGCTCACTCACTCCAATCTACCTTGGATAACACGCCTGCCTTTTCCAAATTCTCCAGCTCTGCCTCGACTGCTGGACGAATTGCGTATAGCACCGGCCTTGCCTTAAAAAACTTGGGAATTGCCGCATCTTCCACTTTTATTGAGGCGGTGACGCCTTTCAAGGTTCCTAGTTCCTGTTGAAACACTTCTTTGGCGTTGGCCAAGATGTCTTTTAATCGTTCAGGTATGACGTCATCATCATTTTTTTCCTTACTGGTCACTGTCAGTGCCTGAATGGAGTGCCAGTCTAAACGTATCTTCCTGATCCATTCACGTCCCAACAGCGGAGGACCACCATCTTGCAGAACGTATAAATATAACTTCTGTATTTCCTTGCCGTTGTATACAACAGGCACCCTTATTTTCCCTCTGGGGTATACTTTCTGCCCCGTATATGTCTTCAAGATAATGGATGTGTCTTTCAAAGGTATATGCGGAAATAGCCGCTCGTAATCCCGTCGACTTATGACTGTCAGAGCTGATCCTGTATCTAGCTCCATTTTAACTGGGGACCCCGCTATCGTGAGGGTAACCCAAATGGTCTGGTAATCTTCTTTGGCAATTACATTATGTAATTTGAGACAGCTTAGTCTCTTGTTTCCGGAGTCGCTATTGCTCTTCTGGTCTTCGGAGCTACTGTCCGTCATCATTTGTACCTTCCTGTACTTTTCCTTATTGATTTTTTTTCTGTCAGTGGATTTTTTGTTTCCAGATCGGCATACACGTGTAATGTGTCCCATCTTTCCGCATTGCCTGCATGCTTTGTCCTTGAACCAGCAGTCCTTCTGGTCATGGGTGGATCTGCTGCAGCGATAACATCTCTCGAAACCCCGTGTCATTTCATGGGTGCTGAAGTCCTGTGGCTTTTGCTGTATCTCTGCAGCTCCTCTTGCTGCTGCTTCATATGATACAGCCACACTGAAAGCCTTGTCCAGTGTCAAATCTTTCTCAGAAAGTAGCCTTTTCTGTCTTCCTTCACTTAGGAGACCGCAGACGAATTTGTCTCGTAGAGAATCTGCCAGTCCTGCCCTGAATTGGCAGTGCTTTGACAGCTTTCTTAATTCGGTGAGGTAATCAGCGTTACTTTCATTCTTGTGCTGATTCCTCCTGAAGAATTTGAATTGTTCCGCTATCAGCAGCAGTGTTGGGCTTAAGTGCTCCTGTAGGGTATCAACAATCTCCTTAAAATTCTTGTCCATCGGTTTGGCTGGAGTGATTAAGTTTCGTAACAGCCCGTATGTCCTTGCGCCCATCAGATTTAGAAGTACCGATGCCTTTTTATCATCCTCTACTTCATTCGCTGTGCAATATACCTCCACTCTTTCCACATATGTGGTCCAATCCTCTATATCACTATCGAAAGCAGTAATATTGCCAGTCTTAGGCATCCTGAAAATCAAAAATGGCGCCTCCCGCGCTTTCCTTTCTTCCCTGCCGAGAAAAAATGGCGCCTCCCGCGCTTTCCCGCCGCTGCCGCTGCTGACAACGCTGTTCTCCGCGGTTTTTATTTACACAGATATTTTTAATAGTTGGAGACTCGTTCCCGCCGGACTCTGGGACTTTTCCCTCCCTCTGCTTGGTCCGAACGCCGACCTGCTTTGCAGCGCCGGCCGTCTCCCGAGTGCTCCACCCTCCGTCTCTGTTTGCCTCCGCCTTCCGACTCGCTGCTCGGCCCCGCTGCAGAGCCACCCGATCGAGCCCCAGCCCGCCCCCCAGGAAGGATTAGTGCAGTACCTGCCACCAGCCCGGCTAGCTGGTGAAACCACAGTTTTTTTTTTTTTTCTTCGACCTTCGTCTGAGGAATCGATTTCCTTGAGGTGCTGCCGAATTGCAGGTAAGTCCGTTTCCAATTCGTCGCCACTGTTGTATCCATGTGTTAATGGAGACACGGAATGCAGGAGTTGGTTTAACAGGTGTTTACTGAACAAAGTCTGGAGGTGAACTAAAAGATACAAGACGCTATACAGGCTTATATACCCGAGTGGTCACTACCGGTATTACAGCACACAGGGGCTCTTAAAGGTACATACACCACACCTTCGAGCACCTCATTTTATTCCACCCTTCTCACCCCTTCTTTAAAAACCTAATTGTCTACAGTTCACTCCTCTCCCAAGCCCTACTCTGAGTTTCTCTCTGAGATATCTTACTTCCTTTTCTCCCTGTGCATCTGCACTGAGCGACTCTCCATCCTTGGTGTTTTCAATCTGCATCTCAGCTCCCCTTGGCCTTTCTCCTGTGAAATCACTGCCCTCCTGACTTTCTATATCTCTCCATCCATATAAACTCTCCTACCCATATTCAGGGCTGTCCCTTTGGCTTTGCTATCACCTGTGGCCTCTCAATTCCCATGGTCTCAATCACTGACATGGTCGTCTCTGACCACTTCCTTGTATCCCTCTCCATCACAAAGACCGCTTACTTCTGCCTCCGTAACACTGTCCACGTCTGCCCTTACCTCAACTCAACTGCTGCTAAAACTCACATCCATGCCTCAGTCGCCTCCAGACTCAACTATTCCAATGTTCTCCAGTCCGTCCTCCCATCCTCCACTCTGAGTAAACTTCAGATCATCAAATTCTGCTGCCTATATCCTATCCCATGCTAAGTCACGTGCACCCATCACCCCTGTTCTTGTTTAACTACATTGACTCCTGGTCTCCCAATGGCTCCAATTTAAAATTTGCATCCTTTTGGTTAAATTCATTTGTGGCCTTGCTCCTCCCTATCTCTGTACCCTCTTCCAGCCCTACAAGCCCTCCGCCCAATCTATCTGTTGCTCTCACTTATGCATCCCCCCACTATCAGCAGCTGTGCTTTCAGCTGCCTAGGGCCCACAAATTCCCTCCCTAAACTCATCTTCCTCTCTACCTCCCTCTCCTCCTTTAAAACATTCCTTTAAACCCACCTTTTTTCACCCCTTCTAATATCTCCTTCTTTGGCTTAGCATCCTTTTTTTAATTTCACCTCTTCGAAGTGCCCTGGGTTTTTTTCTACATTAAAGGCACTATATAAAACCAAGCTTCTGTCATTTGGAACTGCAAACCTCTTCTCCATTTGCAATATTCTGTGAAAAAAATTAAAAAGTCAACCTTGTATTTTTTTTAAATGTTAGTTTATATTCTTAAAAGTGACACTGTAACTTAATAAAACTTTTGAAACCACTAGCTCAGTCAAGGAAGAGGGCTTTAAATCATACAGGTGCATGGAAATACTTTGGTCTCTTTCTTTGGGTATTTTAATTATCCTAATATTCAGACAGTATTATTTGAAGTTTGGCAATTATATTCTGGACTATACTCTACTCATGATCTCAAAGTCAGACCTTCTTTCCCTGCTTTTTACAAGTTATGTGAATTCTTTTGGAAAAATAAGAATTAAAGCCAGAACATTTGTAGATTTGGGAAAGTTGGCACCTATATTGTAATGATCGCTCAGGCTCTTATCCATGCAAAAGGATAAGAATTACATCCAGCTGAATGCCAGACTTAAACAGAATTCACATATGGAAATCTGACATCCTTTCTGCCAGATGAAGATGGTTCGGAGGTGTTATGTATTGTGTGTTCTATTGTGTGTTCTCCTCCCACCTGTGGTGGCGCTGTCAGAGGAGATAAATGGTTGGGTGTTCTCTGTTAAGTTTTAGCTCTCTTTGTTCGTAACTTTCCAGAACTTCCTTTCCTTCCAATAAAGCACTTCATGTTTGAATCTCTGAGTTCTGAGTCCTAAATTGTGTCTAGGTAGAAAAGTACCGACACAACAGGAGGTTGACTCTTAACTGTCCACTGAAGTGGTGTAGCAAGCGACTCAGTTGGCACCACCGCCTTCCTTGGGCAACTAGGGATGGGCAATAAATGCCAGCCTTGCAAGCAACACACATATCCCAAGACTGAATAAATTTTTTAAAAAACAGACTATCCTACACTCACCAGTGTGAGTAAATCTGTGGTTCCTGCATGGGCTCATCCGTCACCAGTGGATGCACCAAAGAAACTGAGAAACTTCTGATGAAGAGCACTGGGAACTACCTGATTATCAAAAGGCGGAACCATCAGCTGCTTCGAGTCCAAGTCACATCTACAACTTCTACACTGGATGTCTAGGTGAGGCAGTGCCTCACTTGCCTTAACTGACAAGCTGCCTCTATGCATAGTGCACTAGTAGTGCAGTGACCTGACCTCACCTGAGTTTACAAGATCAAGTCATTTAAATAATTAGAGTATACTCTGTGAACCCATTGCCACAGGTGCAGCAAGTGTGGTGTTGGAGGGAGTGGGATATCTTACGTGTCATTTAAAAGTAAAAGGCTACATGGTAGAAAAGGTTTTTCCGGCTTCAAAACTTTTAAATATTTATCAATCTTTCCAAAGGCTGCATTGGAACAATGAAGTGGCAGACCAAAAACAAGGAAAAGCAAGACCAATGTATTTGCAAGGAACCCAACTATTGTTTGATGGCTGGCAATGTAATGTGCTGCTGCATGATTTTGATGTGAGACAGTTTTCCCTATTTGGCACTCCGGAACATTATCACATAAGACAGCAACACATTGTGCCTGGCAGGTGGTATTGACTAGGCTCAATGCTGTGTACAGTACCAGTAAGACATAGGAACAGATGGAAAAGATGGCAAACTTTAAGGAACCTGGCAAAATAAAACTATCCAACAGTGCCTTGCAGATGGCCCAAGATTATATGCCACAAAATATTGCCTCTCAACCTGTTACATCTTTATTGTTCACCTGTGCAAGGGCTCCAATGAACCTACAGCTCTTTCATTGCATCTCATGCATTCCCATACTTCAGTACAGCTCACATTCAAGGTGGAATTTACAACTGAAAGCCTTGCCACACTCAAATCTTCCAAGGGCTTCAAATGACAAACCACTGTAACACACTTATTGCTAATCAGGGCAAGTTACAGGTTGGGCATTTGCCACCTGTTTGAGACATGTGTATCAGCATATTAGCTAATATTGCAGTGCTGGCTGGGAATGAATCCCAGGCATAACATTTTACGACATTGGTGACCCTGCCAGCCGCTGGCAATACATTCCCTATGTTCTAAGTTGGTTGCAGATGCTTTGATGCAGATGGCAAAACTCTGTAACTAGCTTCCTACTGACACTGAGCTAGATGAGTCAGATAGGAATGCCAAGTCTGCAAATAAAGTCTGGTGTTTACTGATATCCTTGGCATGCCTTGTTTCGTCTTGTAACATCTCAATGTTGTATCCGAGGCACTTTATAAAAAAATATTGGCCCTTAAAATATTCCCCAAAAAATTAATAAAAATTTTAAAAATAAAAAAAATGTCTCATAAAACAATACAGTCCCAAAAAGGTAATGTAAAAATTGCAAAAAGAAACATACAAAGCTGGCACCACTTTAAGAGTTCCTTCACCCATGGAGCGACCTTTGCTCACGTTCCAACTGGGTACACAAGAAAAAAAACTATCGCAGATCCTGCAGAATTGTGCTAGGTATATTCATATAAATATTTTTGCACAAATCCAGGGTCTTAATGCAGGTAGCACACTATATGGGTGCAACATTCGACCACATAAAAGCTGGGATGATCTGCAGCACAATTGTGGCATGAATGTGGCACAGTGCAACACTCGCTGCTGTGCTATTTAAATATTTAAATGCATAATGCTTCTCCTAGCAATGTTAAATGCTCATTGTATATAGGTGTAAGCAGTGTCCAGTGTTACCAAGCAGGTATGATGGAAAATGTGACGTATGATGTCGTACCATCATTATTGTGTCATTTAAACATGCTCACTCATACATAGGTGGGAAAATCTAGCATTTGGTGGAAGTGATGCCGGGAGGTCAGTATTGTCATACAAATTAGCAGCGATCTGACAGTATGGGTTTTCACTGGCTCCAGTATCGCCAGAAAACCAGTGGTTAAGTCCTGCGCAAAATATAACAGAGTGCTAAATTACAGCCCATTAGAAAATGGTTTCAGGGCCTACTCTCCCAATTCTGGGACTCTCCTGTGCCCATATTATGCCTGCTCTTCTGCCACACAGCACTGCAGACCTATAGAAACAAAGATATGCCAGTCATCTGTGATATAACAAACAAGGTGAAGAGATTCAGTAAACATATTGAATGTGATCTGCAGAATGTTGATGTGGGATGACAAGATTAACACTTAATTAATTCATTTCAAGATAGTGTACAGAGTTCATGTGAATTATCCTGAATGGAGCAGAAGTCAGGTAAATGCTGCAGGAGGTATCTGTCAGGAGAGTAAACCCTATGCTTCATGTTGTAGGATGTAATAATATGTGGCTACTGTAGACAAACTACTTCTGCTGCTTAGTCTCAGTTTACTGCTGCATTCTCAAGAACTGTTTTTGTTTGGAAGATACTTTCGTGCTATTGATATAAATGGGCTTGCAACATTAACAGCTGGTAATATCCAGGAATGCTGCCACAAAAAAGATGCATGTATGTTATTTCCAAAACACAAGTGAAAACAATTCACCAATATTATGCATTTTATCAATTATGTTCAAGAAATAATGCATTAAAAGGAAACTATAGTGCAATAAGTACCATAAATTGCAAGTACTTATTTATGGATCAATGGCAGTTTAATAATTTTTTCCTCCAGCAATGACCTATTACAGGTACAACAATCCTTATTTACAGGGCCCCTTCACAGAACTCTGTGATTTGGAATGATGAAGGTCAATGGGATCACCTTTCAGTATGTTCACTCTTATGGTCAAAGAAAAACTGATTACGATTGGTCTTGGATGTTTTATTTTCCTTTCAGTTTCCGTGCACACAAATAATAATGCATGCCATCAGTCTACAAACAAACCAACCCTACTGCCATGCATGCAAATGATGCAGAGCAAATCTGTTGAAAGATTATCTCTATGCCCTATGTTTCTCTACTTCATACACCCTATTGAAATGGTTGAACACAGAACTCCTCTGATGACTCTGCAAGCATATCCAGTGAGGAACTAAGCCTTAGTGACCTCAGCTAAAAATTCGGTTGTGTAGCACCCGTTGTTTGGGTGCTACGGGTGCTGTTTTAGTTCGAAAATGGCGTCCAAGCTGTGTGTGCACACTTCTGGTGCGGGCCCCGCCAGACGCCATTTTGGTGAGGGCATCAGCGTCGGTGCTGGGAGTGTGCGCTGATCGTGATGTCTGTGCTGCCTCTCCCTCTAACTTAACCTCACTGTATATATTTAACTTACTTATATATGTATAACCTACCTGTTGGGGCCGTTGCCCCTTTAACTTACCTTTTAGGGCCATTGCCCCTTTAAGACGCGCCTTAGCGTGCTGACGTCACGTCACGTACAACGTAGCGTGCTGACGTCACGGCACGTACGACGTGATGTGCGTGAGGCGGCTGCCGGCCCGACTCGGCCTTCCAGAAAGGCTGCCGGCACAGCCCGGCCTAGCGTCTTCGGCCGCATCTACCAGCCGCCGGGAGCGACGCGATCTTCCGCTCCCGCGGCAAGCATCGGCTCAGCCTGGCCTCCAGCTCCCGCTCCCGACTTCGGCCTCCACGGCCAGAAACGCGACCACGCGCATCACGTGACGCCCCAAGCGCGGACAAAGCTACCGAGCGTGATGAGGTCATCACGCTCCCCACAGGACTGCTACGTAGTCCTCGTGGAGTCCTCGCTGGGACACAGACCTACACCACGGTGCTCCTACAGCAGCACAGGCTCCGGGCAGTTGTATTGTCCCCATGCTTGAGTCTTGGAAATTGTTTGTCTTTTTACAATAATAAGAATCTTTCAGTAAAGCGTTACAAGAAAAGTCAAGCCTTGTGATTTTTATGGGAAGATATCAAGTTGTTCGCTATCTGTCTAGCTCTGCATAGGATCGCGTTGCGAGGGCAGAACAGTAAAAAGACAACAGCACAGCGGGCTCAAGCGCAGGAAGATACCACTCAGCTACCATGAGTCTACGCTCAGGAAAACAATATACCCTAGAGGACGTTGACCAGTCAAGCGAGAAGCATGAGCCTCTCCTAGCTAACGATGCCAAGTCACAGCCCTCTAAAGTATCCCCTAGGTCATCTTGGCGGTCCAGCAGACCGTCGTCATCGACAGCTTCTGCAGCCGTCAAAGCACGTGCCAAGGCAAAAGCTGCCCAGGCTCAATTGTCCTTCGCTGAAAAGGAAGCTGACCTTATGAAGCAGAGAGCTGACCTCGAAGCTAGTATGATGAAGCAGAAAGCTGACCTTATGAAGCAGAGAGCCGACCTCGACGCTAGTGTGATGAAGCAGACAGCACAGTCCTCTAAAGTAGCCACTAGATCATCTCGGCAGTCCAGCAGACCGTCGTCATCGACAGCTTCTGCAGCCGCCAAAGCACGGGCCAAGGCAAAAGCTGCCCAGGCTCAATTGGCCCTTGCTGAAAAAGAAGCTAGTGTGATGAAGCAGAAAGCTGACCTCGACGCTAGTGTTACGAAGCAGAGAGCTGACCTTGCTGCCAGTCTCCACATTCTCCAAAGCCAGAGAGCTGCCGCTAAAGCTAAAGCCGCTAGGGGGTTGGAATATAAAAACAGGGAGGTATTGCTGCAGTTGTACAAGGTATTGGTGAGGCCGCACCTGGAATACTGCATAGAGTTTTGGTGTCCATACTTAAGAAAAGACATACTTGCTCTCGAGTCAGTACAAAGAAGGTTCACTCGGTTAATCCCGGGGATGAGGGGGTGGTCATATGAGGAGAGGTTGAGTAGATTGGGACTCTACTCATTGGAGTTCAGAAGAATGAGAGGCGATCTTATTGAAACATATAAGATTGTGAAGGGGCTTGATCGGGTGGATGCGGTGAGGATGTTCCCAATGATGGGTGAAACTAGAACTAGGGGGCATAATCTTAAAATAAGGGGCTGCTCATTCAAAACTGAGATGAGGAGAAACTTCTTCACTCAGAGGGTGGTAGGTTTGTGGAATTTGCTGCCCCAGAAAGCTGTGGAAGCTACATCATTAAATAAATTTAAAACAGAAATAGATAGTTTCCTAGAAGTAAAGGGAATAAAGGGGTACGGGGAGCGGGCAGGAAATTGGACATGAGTCTGGGTTCGGAATGGTCATGGCCCTGTGGGTAGTGGAGCGGGCCCAGGGGCCGTGTAGCCTTGTTCTGCTCCTACTGTGTTCTAATTCTGTTAGATTTCAGGAGATGGTTTTATTCCTGTTCCTGGCTGGGGTGGAGATCGCCTTTACAGAAGGTAAGTACTGTAGAAAATATAGGGACAGAGTGATCTCCTGGAAGAATTTCGATCGCCTAGATGGGTCGGAGAGGAATTTCCCAGATTTTTTTCTCCCAAATTGGCCATTGGGTCTTTATCTGGTTTTTCGCCTCTCCCGGGAGATCACATGGGTTCGGGTGGATGCAGAGTGATAGAAGATTTGAGGTTAGGATCAGATCAGCCATGATCTTATTGAATGGTGGAGCAGGCTCGAGGGGCCGATTGGCCTACTCCTGCTCCTATTTCTTATGTTCTTATGTTCTTATGTGAGGAGAACGAAGGCGGGGAGCCCAGCCAGGAAACATATGTTCTGGGACAGCCCCTCAGTCCAGTGCAACGTACAAGTGAGTACGTCCAACAACACTCCAAATTGTTCTCCAAGGAAACATCCAACCATCTCGACGCAGAACCAGCTACTCACCACAGTAGCAAACAGCCTGTCTTTGGAGACACTGAGCTTAAAGGAGAAGAAACAAGCAAGACTTACCTACATAGACCTCCACAGCACTCGGCCAATCCGGCCAAGCAGTCCCCACCCGAGCCACAGGGTACACAGGACCTCGCTGGGTGCCTTATCCGCCGAGAGTTGTTGAGTTCGGGCCTTCTGGAGTTAGATGGCCGTCCTGAAAGTTGTTGGCCATGGAAAGAGTCCAACCCAAGACTACACAAGGTAGCATCGAACAGTGGACAGGTGATGGAAGCCTTCCCTGCAGAGGACCGTGCCAAGGATCTGAAGGATTTGCACCTTGGAGTGGATCCTCCCCCCCTTCAACGGAGCCTGGGGCTCTCCTGGAACCTGGAAACAGACAGCGTCACATTCCTGGTGTCCCGTGAAGAAAGGCCATTCACACGGAGAGACATCCTGTCCACAGTCAACAGTTTGTACGACCCTTTGGGGTTCGTAGCTCCCATAACAATGCAAGGAAAAGCATTAGTACGGGAACTCTCATCGGATCAGAGTGAGTGGGATGCTCCACTCCTCCCAGAAAAAGAAGCAAAATGGAACCTACAGTTGATCAGAGACAAGATTGACATCGATGTGGGCGCCGTCAAGTTCTTCACGGACAGCAAGATTGTACTTGGTTACATCCACAACTCCACAAGAAGGTTTTACGTGTATGTTTCCAACTGGGTGACTCGTATCAGACGATCCACTCACCCTGACCAGTGGTGCTATGTCCCCACGGACCTGAACCCTGCAGACCATGCTACCAGGTCTATACCAGCAGCACACCTACAGCAAAGCAGTTGCTTCTCGGGCCCCTCTTTCCTGTCTAATGTCAACACAGAGGAGACTCCTGAGTCCAATCCCTTCACCCTTGTGGAGCCTGAAGCTGATACTGAGATTCGGCCTGAAGTTATGACCCTGGTCACCAAAGCCTCAGAATCTCAGTTGGGCTCACAAAGCTTCGAGCGATTCTCAAGCTGGAGAACACTCTGCCGAACCACAGCCCGACTCATTCATGTAGCAGCATCCTTCAAGGGGAATTCGGACAACATAGAACGCAAAGGATGGAAATGTTCTAAAGAAGTATCCAGCACAAGTGAGCCTTCACAAGCCAAAGGTGTGATCATTCGCTCTGTCCAGCATGATGTCTTCAAGGAGGAATTCAAATGTCTTGAAGAGGGACAGACATTCCCCAAGCAAAGAGGAGAGTATTTGTCCACCCTACAGAGCCGTAGGAAATGGACAGAAGACAAGCCAAACGTCAAAGTGAGAGACGTTGTCTTGCTGAAAGACAGCCAAGCACGCAGAAATGAATGGCCAGTGGGCCTGGTTGTCAAAACTCTGCCGACCAGGGACAAGAGGGTCCGCAAGGTGGAGGTGAAGATTGTCAAGGAGGGGCCTATCAAAGTGTTTCTGAGGCCAGTCTCAGAGATCCTCCTTTCTGAAGTAACCTAGAGAACGGACTCTGAGTATGTTGTAGCCAAAGGACGTTTTCTTCAGGTTTATTTTGTATCTGTAGTGGTACAATGGAATTGTACCAAGCGGGGAGTGTGCTGCCTCTCCCTCTAACTTAACCTCACTGTATGTATTTAACTTACTTATATATGTATAACCTACCTGTTGGGGCCGTTGCCCCTTTAACTTACCTTTTAGGGCCATTGCCCCTTTAAGACGCGCCTTAGCGTGCTGACGTCACGTCACGTACAACGTAGCGTGCTGACGTCACGGCACGTATGACGTGACGTGCGTGAGGCGGCTGCCGGCCCGACTCGGCCTTCCAGAAAGGCTGCCGGCACAGCCCGGCCTAGCGTCTTCGGCCGCATCTACCAGCCGCCGGGAGCGACGCGATCTTCCGCTCCCGCGGCAAGCATCGGCTCAGCCTGGCCTCCAGCTCCCGCTCCCGACTTCGGCCTCCACGGCCAGAAACGCGACCACGCGCATCACGTGACGCCCCAAGCGCGGACAACGCTACCGAGCGTGATGAGGTCATCACGCTCCCCACAGGACTGCTACGTAGTCCTCGTGGAGTCCTCGCTGGGACACAGACCTACACCACGGTGCTCCTACAGCAGCACAGGCTCCGGGCAGTTGTATTGTCCCCATGCTTGAGTCTTGGAAATTGTTTGTCTTTTTACAATAATAAGAATCTTTCAGTAAAGCGTTACAAGAAAAGTCAAGCCTTGTGATTTTTATGGGAAGATATCAAGTTGTTCGCTATCTGTCTAGCTCTGCATAGGATCGCGTTGCGAGGGCAGAACAACGTCTATCAGCATGTAACACTGATGTGACGCCAGCGCTGCCATTTCCGACCTCAAGGCTGGAGCTAACATCCTTTCTTAACCTCGCACAGCTGAACATGCATTCAGCAGCAGGAAGGACCCCCCCCCACCAGCACTATTTAAAGGGATTATCACCTACTTACAGGTTAGTTGCTGACTGATTTCTACTAGCTGTTGCTGAGTTAGTATAAGGGTTTGGTGCTTTCTAGACTTTTTTAAAGTTGGCTAAATTCTACAAGGAGTGGTGTGGCACGTGCTCAAGAACTTGGTACTGACTTGCAAGGGATCTGTTCAGACCAGTTGCTCCCAGGCATGGGTGCAGTAGTTTGTATCCCACTTAGCCTGCAGCATGACAGGGAGAATGAGCAGAAGCGACACAGAGCAGGACAAGCTGCTAGAAGAGGGAGGGGGAGAAGGGCTCTCATCAGGAGGCCATATCCACCTAGGGTCTTCAGGGAACAATTCTCCTACCTCAACCTCAGCGACAAATAGTGTGCGCAACATCTCCATTTTACTAAGGAGGTGCTCAATGAAATATGCCACCTGCTGCAGGCAGATCTGCAAACTCAGTCCAGGGCGAGGGCGCCATTGCCAGTGGCTGTAAAGGTGACCATGGCCTTGAACTTCTTTGCATCGGGCTCCTTCCAGGCTGGAGCAGGCGACATCTGTAACATCTCCCAGTTTGCCGTCCACTCCTGTATAAGGGAGGTGAGTGAGGCTCTGTATGCAAAGAAAGCTGAATACATTTAATTCTCTTTTGCCAGAGAGAAACAGGCGGAGCGAGCATGCAGCTTCACCAGGATAGCAGGCTTCCCCATGGTGTAGGGTGCCATTTACTGCACATACGTCACTTTGTGGGCGCCGCATCGCAATTTGGAGGTGTACCGCAACCGGAAGGGATTCCACTCCCTCAATGTCCAGCTGGTGTGCGACCATACTCAGTGCACCATGCAGGTCAATTCTCGCTATCCTGGCATGATGCCTTCAATCTGCGCAGTCTGCTGTACCATCAGCATTTGAGCCACCACGACATACCAGAGGATGGCTACTGGGCGACAAGGGCTATCCGCTGACCACCTGGCTCATCACTCCGCTGCGCTACCCAACCACACATGGGCAGCATGCATACAATGAAAGCCATGCTGCCACATGGAATCTGCTAGAGCAGACCATTGGCGTCCTTGAACAATGCTTCCGCTGCCTGGACCGCTCTGGACGAGTCCTGCAATACTTTCCAGAGTGCATTGCAAGATTGGTCGTGGTCTACTGCATGCTCCATAACCTCATCATCATGGGGGCACAGCCCTTGCCACCAAGCATCTGGCAACCAGCTGAGGAGGAGGCAGAGGAAGTGGAAGAGGAGGAGGAGGAAGGGAGGAGGCAACCCAGACAGTCCCTTTCTGCCCGGGCTGTCCGTGATCAGCTCATGTGACTCAGGTACCAGTGAACGCAACCAATTCCCCATTCACCAATAGTCCCACACCTTACCTTCCCTCTGTTACTGACCATCACAGTATCCTCTTGGCCACAATGCTACAATAAAAGCCACCTCAAAACAAACATTCCAAACCAATTTTATTAATCAAACCATTAAAATATTTAATTCAAAAGTCAACTAATCACCCTTGTGCATTCCCGTAGTGCCTGTCTTCCGTGTGCTTTTGCCTATCCAAGTGCTGCTACGCAATTCTACCTCAGTGGCTGCAGCATGGCTGGTGGAAGGCTGCTGACTTTCAGTGGGGGACACTGCAGATGGCCTTGAAGGACGACCTCGAGCAGCTCTGGACCTAGTAGGCCCGGCTTCAGACTGTACCACCTCAGCATGGGCGGCAGCAGTCTGGGCTAACTGGCTGACAGGCAACAGCAAGGGCACTGGCTGAGTGGCAGTGGTGGGAGGACGAATGCTGTCATCCTGAGAGAGGACAGCAGGTTCATCCTCCATGGAGTCACTGTCACTCCTCCGGGGCAGTGCCTCAGCAATCCTAGTAATCTGCTGGAGGACAGACTGCTGTGACACCCTGCAAGCCCCTTTCAACATTGCTAACCCCAGCCATGATGGCAGCAGTCTGTGCTTGCATGACTTCAGTCTGAGTTTCCATTGCAGCACTCGGACATTCGGTGGCTTCTGCTTGTGCTGCAATGGAAGCTGAGATATTGGCCATCAGACGCTGCATGATGGTTGGGTCCACATGTGCACTAATGGATCTGCCCACCCTTCCATGCTGGAGAGGATGGGCTCCAAGCTCCGCGCAAAGCCCTGTGCAAGGTTGGAGCTGGACTCCTCCATGCTCCTTCACATTGCATTCAGGCTTTCTGGCAGGCCTGCCAATGCACCAAGCATTTCGTTGTGCATACCCATCAACTTTGTTCGGTAAGCTGCACCATTGAAGTCCTCATCTGAGTCCTATGCAGCTAACTCATGTGCAACTTCGCCCTCTGGGGAGTTGGCACATGTGCTACCCTTTCTCCCTGCCCTGACTGCAGCCCACTCGTGCCCAGTGACTCACCACATGCAGATCCCGCCTCTAAGCTACCCTCTAAAGTCTACACAGTGCCAGTATCTGAGCTGGTGGCTGTGAGTGTCAGATCGAGTGACAATGTTTCTTCTTCAACATCACTCTCCTCTTCCGCTTCCTCTTCCTCTTCCATCACTGCCTGGGCAGGTTGGATTTCTTGGGTCGTTGAAATGAGAAAGGCCCAAGGGTAGCGTTGTGGTGAGGGGCGGGGGTGGTGGGGGGTGGGGGGAAGCAAGAGGTCCATGCTTACACCATCTGTAGCTTGTAAGTCAGAAGAGATTGTGGGATGAGGAGGAAGTGGGATGTGAGAAGGGGGATCAGGTATGAGTATACCATCATGTTCAGTGGTTTCAGCGCCGCCTCTGGCCACGGCCTCAGTCACAGCCAGTCCAATTATGCTGAGCATCATCTTCTCGAGCGGGGTGAGGATATGGATGCGTGCCTGTCCTGCTCCGGTTAGCTGCTGCTGCCTACGGTTGTATGCCACCTTGTCTTGCAAGAGAGAGGGAGGTGTGTCAGTGAGTGTGGTGCAATGTGTTTGGCTGATGTGGCTGTCATGGTTGAATAGCTGGCAGTGCTCCCTTATCTTGACCGCTTGTGTGAGGTCATTGAACTTCTTCCGGCACTGCATCCAGGTCCTCGGGGCAATACTGTTGGCATTGACCTCTGTGGCTATCTGCTCTCACTGTCTTCGCACTGTCTGTCTGGAGGGCCTCCTGGCTCTCTGTGGAAACAGGACCTCCCTCCTCCTCTCCACCTCCTGTACTAAGGCTGCCAGTGCTGTGTCTGAGAACATTGGAGTCCTCTCTCTGGCCTGTTGTGCCATTGCTGAATGTTTCCCAGTTGAAACTGCCTTCTGGGCTGATTTCCAGCTCCTGGTCTCGTCAAACTGCACCTCCCCTTTATGAGGTGCAGGCTGGCTTTAAGAGGTGCAGGCTAACTTTAATTGGTGCTAGCCTCGCACAAACTTGGGCCCCTCGCTGAGCATGCAGCCACTCAGCAGCACGTTTAGTGCTGGGCTGCACATCACTATCATTTAAATTAGCAGAAAGCACAAAGGTTTTGTGCTGCCTGCATTACTTTGAACGGGTGTGAGTTAAATGCACATCACGATCCCTCGCCCGTTTTCAGGCGCTATCAAATTTTTAGCCCCCTATGTTTCATCCATGGTCTGTGCTGAGATAATTAATCACAGTCATGGAGGTGTTTGGAACACAATAATTTCCGTTAGTGCCTCTGAGTTAGGGAAGGGAAAATGTTCCATCTTGCAAGTTCATCCTACTGTACGTGTAACTCGGGTAAGGGTAGAACCAGGTCCGGCTGACATTCACATGAGCGAAGTATCAGAGGATGACAAGTGCCCATCGGACTGTAGCTCAGCCAGATATCAACATCTTCAAAAGGGAAGGGAGGGGAGAAAATTGTAGAAAAAAATGTGTTAATTTTACCAAAAATACAATTGTTGATTATTGCGATAATGAGGTTGATAGAAAAAATAAAAAGGCAGCAGAAACCTCTGTTACCTTTACCTGCTGCACTTATTTCCAGTACTTATCAGTATTACCTCCCACACTATGGAGGGACATTTCCAAGTATGTGCTGGCAGTGTGGAACCTTGCCTACTGCACTGGTGGCAGGCAAAGGCTTATAGTTTCTCTTTAAATCTTTGTAAAGGACATGAATTAGGGTACAATGTCATGCAACCTTTTGGATGTTAAGATCTATTTCTAATAATGGAAAGCCAGGTTAGATCCAAACAGTTTGCAATCACTGTCATCTTTGCAGTGAGCAGTCTAATACCTCCTGTGTTATTATTAAGAATAACTATGCTGACTCAGCACTCTGCTGTACATTATCTAAGGGTAGATCTTCCTCTTCCTTACCCATGGTGATTTGGAATTCCCCAGGCATATGAAAGAGGAAAAAGTGGCGTTGACCCTTTACAGCAGATCTCTACTCCCCTGTCCTGCCATGGAATGTTGTGGGGCTTTCCCTGCTGATGTAGGCACAGTCCCAGTGTTTCTATTGCAATGAGGGTGGGAGGGGGTGTTTCTGGCCTCTTGCCTCATTGTCCAGGGATAACATCTGAAGAAAGCTGGTGCAATACTTGCCTACAGATCAGGAGGTCAGTCAGGGTACAATGGTGGGCCAAACACTTTGGGCCCGATTTTGTGGATTGTGTGGGAAATGGTCGGATTCCCCCGAATGTGGGGTTCTGACACACAAAATAATGTGTCAGCCAGCTCCACGCAATTTTCCCTCAAGTGGCCAATTAATTTCCAGTGTGTGGGCAGCCTTGCTAATTGTCCATTTCCAGTCAGGAAGCCCCACAGTATGATGTCATCATTCGTGATGCTTTCAAGGTCCACAGCAAGCATTACTTCCTCTGTTGGCTTCCAAACGAACTTTACAGGATGGCAGAGGAGCCTGCAGCAGCTGTGGCCAGTGACAGACCCCAAGCTGCCTCCAAATTCGACAAAGCTTCACTGCAGGCATTATTGGATGGGGTTAGGGCTGTAAGATTCGCAATTTTCAGCAAAAATCACGCAAGAAAACTGGATAAAATAAGACTGTTTATTGACCAAAGTAAGCTTGCACAGAAAAATCTTTGATAAAAGGGCATACAAAATGGCCGCCAGGCCCCGTGATCAGTTTCTGAACCATTTTATTTCTGTTACTGCAAGCCAGACAGGCTTGTGGATTGAAGACAGTGAGCCCGCGAAAGCCAGTATCTGGGAACCGAAACTCAGAGGAACAGCATACATATTCAATGGATTACAAGTACAGGATGGGGCCCATCAAGATATGGGCGGACAATGCAAAATCACTCATACCCATTTATTGTACAAAGGAAAAACCGTTTAGCAGCCATCAAGGAAAATCCCCGGACCGATCAATATGCGAACCGAGCCACGGTGACAATGCAAAAGACATTGAAAGACATTATTGGCCAGGAAGGCCAGTTTAAGTTATCACCGGCTCCGTTACAAGACAAAGCGCCCCTGCAGAGATTTCTGCCCGCCAAAATTAATACAAAGACAGGACTATGATTTGGCGGGAGATAAGACTGTCCCAAAAGAGTATAACTATGGATTGAAAGTCCATCTAAGGTGCTTCGGACTTCGGGTTACTTGAGCAACTTCGCTTGACTGAACGACGGCTACTTCTTCAACTTCTTCGGACGGGGCCAGGATCGGCGCCTCTTCCACTTCGGCAGATGCAGAATCGATGAAAACGTTTTCGTCTTTTTAAAGACGGACGGTTTCGGTAAAAGGACAACATGGTCGGTGTTCAGCCAAACAAGGCTCGGCCACGACGAGAAGACGACGAGGGTGGCCCGGGTACTGGGGTCGGGAGATCATCGACGACCCAGGCCGACGGAGAAGAAACCCTCTGGAGAATCGACCAGGCCGGAGACAAAAGGACAGTCCGGGCCTGACACTTCCGTGTCTCAACATCCCATTGGGTTGTTGTTCTACTCCATGAACAAAAATCCACGACAGGCTTAGTGGATCTCAACCTTGACGAGTGCTCATCGAGGCTGTGTCTACCCCACCACCTCGAGGGAAAGAAAACATCGACTGCGCCAGAAGTTTCCAAATCCACGTGACGACGGAAAGCGGTGCCAAAAGGCTGCGAACCCCCCCCCTTTCTCACGATTTCGAGAGTGGTGAGCATGATCCCAGGTTCCCCAGGTCGAAACTTAGTTTAGGTATAGGGGAGGGAGTTAAGGGAAATCGTAATGTGTTTCCCCTTTTACGATGTGCCGTGTGTTCCCCATTTCCATAGAATCAAGTTCATAAATTTGTGCATGATTGTAGTTACTTTAATCTGTGCCTATGACATGTATTTTGTAATGCTTCAGACTGTTTAAAAATAAAAACATCCATTCCGTGCTATTCAGCCTGGTCTATTGAGTCCTTTTCTCTGCACTACTGTTCTCTGCATCTAAGTCCAAGGTCTAGAACCGTAGGGGGAGTGGGTCGAACCACTCAAGGGTAATTCTTGCACGAAGCCTGGCAGGAGGCCAGAACGGGCAAGAGAGCAGGAAAAAAACCCCTACAGGGCCCACAGGGAGGTCCTCTTCCCTAGGTCAGGCAGGAAGAGGCCTCCCACTGAGACCAAGGCTACATGGATGCAGGTGTCAGCAGATGTCAACTCGAATGTGCATGTCACCTTGGCATCACATCTCTAACTCCTTCCTCTACTCCCCCACAGGACCATCCAGAGCCCCTGTCCCCACTGTGGAGGAGGAAGAGGCTGTGCAGCCAGACTCCTCAGAGGAAGCTCCAACCTCTGAGGGCGCAGCGTCAGCAGAAGTAAGTGCACCCAGCACCAGCGCAGACACTCACACTTCGGGGGGACCTTCGGGACATAGAGTAGTGTTGTCACCTAGTGTATCACAGCTCACAAGTGAGCATCAGCAGATGCTGGAGTCAGGGACAGCAGTGGAGAGTCCTCGTCGGAGGGCGCAGGACTCTGCCAGCTCAGCTCAGCTCAGCTGCGTTGCATGTCGACCCTCTGCCTCTGGGTCCATCCGCTAGAGAAGAGGTGATGGATCTCCATGCACAGATGCAGGAGTCTCTGGCAGGTTTTGTCTCCAGGGTCGCTGCGAGTGCGGAGCGAATGGAGGAGTCCATAGCGACCATGAGCAGAGCCTCTGTGGAGTCATTGGCGCAGGAACGCATCACCATGGAAAGGTTGGCAACCTCCATGGAGGAGATAACTCGCCAGGGTACGGAAAACATGGTGAGTGCTCATAAGAGAATGACATCTCTTGAGCGTTGGCCATCTATTGAACAGAGAAACCAGACCTTCATGGAAGTCCTTCTGAGTAGGACTGCCAGTGCAGATACGGGTCCCCATGGCCCCCTAAAGCGCAGCAAGGTGCTCTCAAGCCACTTCCAAGCGCTGGCCCCTTCTGGTCTGTGCAGCTTCAGGTGAGTGAGCAGCAGCCTGGTGCTCCTGGTGCTCATCCTGCTGTTCCTGGTTCTGCTGCTGCCGCCTCTGCTGCTGAAGATCCTCTAATAGTAAGAAGGGAAGGAAGAAAAGGCGTCCCATGCTGCTGGTAGATGCCTCCGCTGAGGAAGCGCTGAGTGAGGGTGGTGAGAGGGGCTTCCCAGGGGATCACATTGGAGAAGTGTGTGAGGCTCCAACCTTCCACAGCTGTGCCTAAGCCTTGAAGAAGTAGCCCCAAACCTGCAACAACAAGGTCCTTCAACATACAAATGCTGTCCCTTTAAATTGCAGCTTTCCCGAATGAGCTGCAGCTGAGAGGAAGCAAGCCGGCAAGCTTCACGCCAGGTTTCATCAGCGGGGTTCCCTGCAGGCGTGTTTAGCGTGGGGAACCCCTGAAAATCACAAGGGCACCCTAAAATCAGCTTAAACATGGTGATAATTGATCATTACTGTTCCGACGGCCAGTCCCGCCAGCGGCGGGCGGGTCTGAATTGGGTCGCGGAGAAACGGCAGTCCGAAAGTCGGATGGGGCGGGGAATCAGGCGGGGAGGGGGGGTCGCGACCCGCTTTTTCGGCGATTTTCGGCCCCCGGCCGCCTGGAAAGCCGCCTGATGGCTGGCAGAAAATTGGGGCCTTTATCTCCAGGACAATTGGAAGCACTGGTGGCCTTCTGACTACTACTTTCCAGCATCAGCCAGAAGGCCCCAATCTTGGTGGCCAGGACTCCGATTTCCTCCTGCAGCTACTGGTATTAGGGCCCAGCCAGGGTGTGTGTCTGGACCTAGAGTGCACCCAGGCCAAGCAAATGGCCCATGGAAGGAAAAATGCAGGCAGCTGTCTCCTTTCACACATAACGCACTTCATGGGGGAAAACCTTTTATTAATTTTTCTTTTTTATTCATTCCCAGGATGTGGGTGTCACTGGTAAGGCCAGCATTTTTTGCCCATCCCTAGTAGCCCTTGAGAAGGTGGTGGTGGGCCTTCTTCTTGAACCACTGCAGTCCATTTGGTGAAGGTACTCCCATAATACTGTTAGGTAGAGAGTTCCAGGATTTTGACCTAGCCACGTTTAAGGAAAGACAATATATATCCAAGTCAGGATGATGTGTGGCTTTGAGGGGAACCAGGAGGTGAAAGTGTCACATCCACCTGTTGCACTTGTCCTGCCTGGTGGTGGAGGTTGTAAGTTTTGGAGGTGTGATTGAAGAAGCCTTGGTGAGTTGCTGCAGTGCATCCTATAGATTGTACACACTGCAGCCACAGTGCGCTGATGGTGGATGTTTGAGATGGCTGCCGAACAAGTGAACTGCTTTGTCCTGGATGGTTTCTTGAGTGCTCTTGCAACTGCATCCATCCAGGCAAGTGGAGAGTATTAAATCACGCTCCTGACCTGTACCTTATAGATGATGGAGAGGCTTTGGAGAGTATGGAGGGGAGTTACTCGCCACAGAATACCCAGCCTCTGATCTGCTCTAGTAGCCACGACATTTATGTGGCTGGTCCAGTTGAGTTTCTGGTCAATGGCAGCCCCCAGGAAGTTGATAGTGAAGGATTTGACGATGGTGATGCCATTGAATGTCAAGGAGAGGTGGTTCGACTCTCACATGTTGGAGATAGTCATTGTTTGGCACTTGTGTGGTGCGAATGTTACTTACATTACTGTTCTGAGTTTAAGACAATGTTTGAAATTGTATTTCATAGAATCATAGAAATTTACGGCACAGAAGGAGGCCATTCAGCCCATTGTGCCTGTGCTGGTCGAAAAAGAGCTATCCAGCCGAATCCCACTTTCCAGCTCTTGGTCCGTAGCCCTGTAGGTTATGGCACTTCAAGTGCATATCCAAGTACTTTTTAAATGCGATGAGGGTTTCTTCCTCTACCACCCTTTCAGGCAGTGAGTTCTAGACCCCACCACCCTCTGGGTGAAAAAAGTTCTCCTCAACTCCCCTCTAATCCTTCTACCAATTACTTTAAATCTATGCCCCCTGGTTATTGACCTCTCTGTTAAGGAAAATAGGTCCTTCCTAGCCACTCTATCTAGGCCCCTCATAATTTTATACACAAATTATATACAGTTTTCACATTTATATATAGTTTTCATACATTCAGCCTGGCTATTAAGATTTATATATTTCTATTTTTTATTAATTATAAATAAGTACTAGTGTGTCCCTTTGCTGTATTTGTTTACAGCATATTTTTCATTCATGCATTTTTGGAAATGCACAAATCAAAAAATAGAAAGAGTGCAAATATGCTAGCTCTAAAAAGACTGCTGCAGTAATCCATTTTCCAATAACTGCATGCTAATCAAATATCACATACTCAATCAACCAGTTAATGCTATATTTGAGAGTTTGAGTTGATCACGAAATGAACCCATCATTGACTAGCTTTACACACATTTTAAAGAAACATTATTGTGATGAAAATTACATGACTATAAATAGGGTCAACATTCAGGTTATTCTAAGATGTTTGCATAGCTCTATAAAAGCTTACCTCGACAATGGACTGAAGATTTCAACAGCTACCATATAAACAAATAAGAGATCACAGTGCATACCACTTTAAAAATGTTACTATTTATCAAGAAGTAATTCATTTTGAGTAAAATTTTATTTAAAGCAATGTGATCAAAGGAAATGTAGGTTTCAAACAATAATATTTAAATAGGTATGAGTGGGCCTCCCATGATGCTGCTCATGAGTGGCAATGCTTGGAGTTGGACTCTGGTTGTGCATCCATAGAGATCCCAAAGATGCATTGAAGGGCACAGACCTTGCATATGCATGAAGCCCAGGAAATATCAAGATGGATGGCTCAGGGATGTGTTGAAGCAGTAGGAAAGGGGCTTACTTCAACTCAGAATCTAACTTCCTATAGCCATCTTAGTTAGGGAAAGAAGACTGGAAAATATGATCTTAAATAAATATGGACTATGAGTATGATCTGGAATGTTTAATGTTAAATGGGATTGACTGCAGCACAACTTAAATTGTAGACATTAAACTACACTGCACTAGAATTTAGATAAACAAGGAAAATAGAAATTAGGTGCTGTGGACCTGAGAACAAATTTTCCCAACTTCATGCTCCTGGCAGATTGCCTTGCCCGACAGGAGTGTATGTTGGAAATTAATGGTCAGAAAATCATGTGCAATGTGTGACTGAATTTCTAATATACACTCCCAGTGGGCAAGGCTCCCCACTGGGAGTGCAAAGTGATAAAATTAGCTCTTATTATAGGATTTGAGGTTTTGAGATTTTATACTGAATGTATTTATTTTCCATTGGCTTAGTAAAAAATAATATCCTTAATATTGCACAATGTACAGTACTGCACAATGAATCATTGTTCAAACAAGATTTTAAAAGTGAAAAAAACAGACAAAGGTCGCTGTTTAAGAGTTATGTTAAAATATTGATGTGATTACCGAGTAGAGAGCCAGTAACTTAAAAGTATATTTAAGTACAATGTGTAAACTACAAAAAGTAGGGAGTAATATATCAGCAAACAAATATGTATTTTTTCAAAGGCTTAAGATAGAAACTATGCAGATTCAATAGCTTCTTTTCCATGAAACACATTTTGCACAATTACACTTCCATCATGAATAAGATGCTTGTATAGTAACTCAACAGAACACATGTCTATAATCAATAAATAATGTCAGTCCTACATTCTTGCAAGTTACTTCATTTCATGCCCAGTAAATTATTTCCTTTTAATTTCATATACAAGATGAACAGGCTAATGTACAGAGGGAAAAAAAGTGCAGTTTCAAATTTTTATTAATAACTAAAAGATAGAGGCATCCTTTAAAAAAACTGCAGGCTATGCTAATTTTGTCTAACATATTAACTAATTATGATAATTAGACATGATTTACACACATTATGTTAGGTTAAATAGAAAATTAACATTCTCCTAAAATTCAAAAACTGCAAGCTTTATCTTGAAATTTTGAAAGTATAATTTTCATGCCAGCATGGATAACCTGTTAATGAATCATAGTAATCAGATCCCATTTACATATGCAATTAAATTACTTACAAACTAGACTTTGCTTTTTAATTAAACGGCTACAAGTCCTATCTTGTAGCTCCGTTGCACTTATCTTATTCGTTCCATAATAGTCCCTGGTACTGATTTTGTGACGATACTCAAAAAAATTATGGCCTAGTTATCCTGGCTGCTCACACTAGTTGCACTGATATGAGGAAGGCTCTGGGAGGTCAACATATGTGTGCTAGCTATCTGCACAAAAGATGTCCTGATGTCCTGGACTAAGATGCTCCACTCTCCACATGTGTATCATTGAACCTGTTTCTGACAGAGCTGGAGACTTCATGGCTTTTATTATTCCTTATAATATAACATCCTGACCACAAGCTATACTGATCTGGAAACCTTAGAGCCATGCAAGTCTGCATGCATACAGTGATATCATCCTGTGAATGCATTATAAAATGAACTGTGGGGCTTAGAACTGGTTTGAAAATGTAGGCTAGCAGTCATCCTGCTGCTTACAGACCATGGGGGAAAAATTGGGTTGGTTTGTGCCTCTCGTTAGCGCCCCCAGGAGGCGCTAACGGGGCGCAGATCTCTGAGTGCCCAGGCACGGCGCCGCTAACTCCTCCCGTGAAATTCAGCGCAAGGTTAGTGGCGGCAGTAGTTGGTAGCGCCCCGCGCCGCCGGCGATGACGTGGCCGCAAACTTCCCTTGCGCCCCCCGACCTATCGTCGGACAATATGTGCATCAGGATCAGGGGGTGGTTTGGTAGCGGCGGCGCAAGTTAAAGGGCAGGTGTCAGGCGGCCATTTTAATTTTGGTCGGCTGCCAGCAACTGCCCCCTTTCGCTTTTGTATGCGGGGTGCCGGCCACAATCGCTCAGCCCGGCACTACTCTTGAGAGCGGGGTGCCGGGCTATTTTCACGGCACCCCGCTCCCCAGTGGTCCTGCAGGGCCCCGGTGCACGCAGTGCTAGGCCCCTCCCTTTATTCAGGGGAGGAGGCCTGTAATGGCGCGGTGCTACGTCCTGCTTGGGGCGCTACTACTGAATTTATGGCGGGGGGGGGCGCTAACTTTTTCGGGGCACTAAAATTAGCACCCTGGTGATGCTGGTGCCCCAAAATGTGCGCCACCCAATCTTTTCCCCCACATCTTTAGATGCTTCTTCAATGGTTTAAGGATGGCATTGGCAAAGTTATCCTATATACTTGGAAGCGGTTTTAAAAACGCATTAGCTCACTACCACTCCTGTTATGTCCAGGATGAGGTGAAACTTATACAGTACATGTTGACAAAACTGAAACCATCCTGTTTGGCTCTCACCAGCCAACTCCAGCAACATCCTTTTTTGCTCTTTTGGACTGAGCCCAGTGGTGTGCAACCTTACTGTTTCCTTTGAACAGAATTTTCAACACCACATCCAGTTTGTGGTCAAGACTGCCTTCTTGCACCTCTGGAACATTGCTCACTTACAATCATATATCACCCCATTTGCTCTTAATATTCTCAACTTCCAGTACATCTCCTCGTAGATTGAGACTTCAAATGTTCTTTTCACTGAATTCCCCACCTATAGTTTTCACAAACCTCAGGTGGCCTGAGTCCTCTCCCATGCAAATTCCTACACATCATTCACCACTGTCCTTATTCAGCTCTACTGGCTCCCTCACCTTATTTGGGAAAACTTCATCCATATATCTCAGTCCAAACCCTTTGTTACTCTGGCTCCAGAGTACTGCTTATTCCCAACCTCATCGGCTTCACTAGTGCGGCTGATCCTTCAGCCACGCTGCCACTGCACTTTGCATTTTCTTCCTAAACCATTTCAGCTTGCCATTTCACTCTCTGCACTCAAAAACCTCCTAAAAACATATCTCTTTGGTTGTGCCTTACTCTCTCCCCCCTTCTGCCTCCAAAATCCTGCTTGGCTTCCATCCCTTGCATTGTAAAACTCTACACAAATTTAAATTGTTATTGTACAACAGGAGTAGTTATATAACCTGGAAGCCATTGGCAGTGCTGTAAGTGGTCTAATTATAGGCAACAGTATATTGTACTTCAAAATGAAAAATTAATTTTCAATGTTGCATAAACTGTGGAATATTACATTTAAATCTTAACACACCATGGACGAGTTTACTCATCTGGGCTTCTTCTCTGTGAGCTGAGAAGTATACTTTAGCTCGTAAAACTACATCAGAGGTTGTTCTGGTCACACAGAACCACATCAATCTTTACCTTTCTAGTGTTCAGCTGGTTAAAATAAATGATGTTTGACACAGGGACTTAGACAATCAAAACTATTTCTTTTTAACATTAGTCCATCCTCCAAAGTGGAATGTAGAGGATAAATCTTTCAAGACCAGAATGCAGACTTGCTCAAAGGGACCGTGTATCAGAAAAGTGAGTGCACCTAATTCTCTGATCTAAGCCTTCGTCGAATGAGGATCCAATTTATCCTTAGGAGGAAGGAGGGAGAAGGTAGTAAAATTTTACATTTTTTTTTAAAGAAGAATAAGCTATAGAAAAGATTGGTTAGGTTAATTTAGGTACCCAAAAACATCAAGTTGAAAAAAATAAATATAGGACAGAAATTCCTCCAGGTTTGGGCCCTTTTCCTTGAATACTGCGAGTGATGTGTACATACGGAATCGCCCTAGCTCTGTCAGACCCCAGAAAATCTGGGGACACTGGAGCTTGGATTTTCTGATTGCTGTTGTTTTAATGTCAATCGTAACCCATTTACGTAAATGAGTTAGTGTGGAGGTTTAAATATTGCTGATCAGAATATCCAGCCTTGGGACTGAAGGGCTTTCATCTGTATTTTCATCTCTGCTTGGATTATGAACTGCTCTGCATTCCCTCCTGTGGTCCTGCTATGGCTTGGGAAGTTTTGCTGCTAGGAGATGGGAACAATTTTATTTTGCCCTGTGAATACACTGGCCGGCATCCCAGATGAGTCCAATTCTTGTGGTCCTTTTGATTTCTTCAGCTGTCTTGCTATATAATTTTGGTCAGCTTCTGGGCACTAGCTTTGTTCATCCACTTCATGCACTTTTGTTACATCACTTCATTGTGATTACATCCTTTAGGTTACACCCTGACTGTTATTGTTACCATAAGTAAGTTCAATGCAATTTATCTGATTCTGCAATTTTTTAAAAGACAAAACGTGAAGTAACAAGTTAAAAAGGAGAGGACAGATTTGGCTAGATGCCCCTCTTCTATTAACCTAGGGACAGATCTGGGGCAGGATGGAATTTCTGCCCACCCCATGAATGCGCCCATGAACACTGTCTTAAATTCCAGGGTCAGGGTAATATGCACAATATGGATGCCTTTTTTGGTGCTACTGGAGTGCCTACCCCAGTGGAGAGTATGGTGTGAGGGGGATTTCGCAGTAACATCTTGCTGTGGGATTGATTGCTATAAGGAGGCAGCCTTTTGAATAATACTGAGTCCCACTTCTAAAAGGATTAAATCCTGGCATTACATTGAGGGCAATGGAAGCAGAACTAGCAGGATTCTGGGTGAAGGATGTCATCCCGCCATACCCGCCTCTTCTGGTGAAATCCATGTAAAAGTGGGGGTTGGGGAGATGGATGCAAGAAATGCCTACTCCCACTAGCAGAATTTTAAAATATAAAAATAAGTGGTGGAGATCCGTGGTTACCAAATCCTACCTAAATTTCCTTCCCCACCTGTCAGAACACCATGACTTTACTTCACCAGAATGCAGGAATTTCGGGCTAAAATGAATAGGATAGGAAAGAGGGATGACATGGCGAACTGAATTAAAAGTGTTTAATTTTTTTAAAATTTCAATTAAAATTGTTTTCTAAGTATTTGTTCTTGTAGTCCAACATTAGCATTACAGTAATTAAATTACTCCTGCTATTTCAGTATCTTTATTATTGTAATATATTTGTATGGGATGAATTTCCTTCATGTTCAGCATATTAGTGGGCATATACAGGGCAAGAACATTTATTGTGGCAGAAAAATCAGGCAGAAGCTGATTCTGCCTGTGTTCCACCATTAAATCGCTTCCCTTGAGTCCTTTTGCACTTTTTGGCCATTCCTACAATCTGTCTGCCGTGTCTCAAGTGCCCTCATTCAATATATGCTAAAGGAGGCTAATGGCACTGCAGCTCAGAATTTCCTGATTTTATACTCACAATGCACTCAGGCTTAGACTGAGATTTTTCTGGAGCAGATGCTGCCAGGAGTAGCTGAGACAGCAAGTTTGGAGCTTCTGAGACTGGAAAGTTTGACTAGTGATTTCTGCAGCTGGAACAGTTTTTTTTGCAGTATTTTTATTGCTATTCTGCCTACACAGATCTGGACTTGTTTCCCAATGTTTCTGACAGGGTCAGACCACCAGCAGATTTTCTGCCTCCACCCACCCCACCTCCTACCCACAGTGAGGGCTTCTTAGGAACAGGTATGGTACTCCTTATGGGCATACCCTTGTATGCCATTGGAGGAGGAGGAAGAGGAGGAGCAGTACAGGATTGAGCAAATGTGAGGCAGCATTTAAGGAGGCTGTAGGCAACCAGATATAACTCCCCTGGCTAAAAAATATGCAGGCAGTACAGGTCATTTAGGACCTTACTAAGGAGATGTGTCTAAGAAGAGTGTGCTTCACCAAAGATTCAATAGAGCAGCTCTGTCATCTACTACATGACAATCTGCACATATGCCTGCACTGCTCCTTCTGTGGCTATGATGGTGACCACCACACTCAACTTTTATGACACTGGCTCATTTCAGGTGGATTTGAAAGGGTAAATCACTAAGTTGCTGAAAACAGTTTTGTTTAGTATAGGGGGGCAGTTGAAGCATATGATGTGCAGTACCTGCGTGGTGTGAGAGGTTGTGGATGCTATGTGTGTTCATGTTGAAGCATCGCCAACTATTTGTGCTCAAGCTCAAGATTTCTGAGCTTGAGAAGCAGTTGGTGGCGCTCCCGTCATGTCCAGGAGGTGGTTTCCCCACAGGCAGAAAAAATAAGTGAAGAAAGGAAGTGCGTGACTATCCATTGGAGTAGGAAGAGGTGTCAGGATGCAGTGCAGTGATCCCCTGACAGTATTCAAGTATCCTGTGACAATGAGAACAACTCAAAAGAGGTCAACCATGAGCAAAACCACAGCAGAGTAAGAGGGAGAAGTGAAAAGCAGAAATGTAGTGGTAGCAACAGGCAATTCCACAAGGAATAGACAGCCGCTTTTGTAGCCACAGCCGAGAGTTCCCAAATTGTGTCTTTCCTCCCAGATTACCAACTATTGGATATCACTGAGCAGGTGCAAAAGATTTTGACGAGAAGGGGCCTAACCAGAAGTTGTGAACAATAACCTAGGAAAAAATAGGTGCAATGAATAATGGAAACTTGGGAAGGAAGGATACATATCTGTAAGGGAATTCACCCAATTTTATCCCTATTTAATTAAATGGCTGGAAAATCAGGTTGGCCTCCTTACGAACATGCAACACTTCTTGCCCAGTTTTCCTCTATCTGTTGCAGCCAGGCAATCCAATATGCCCAGGTACAGCTAATGGAAAATCTGTCTTTATTTCTTCCTGTTATTGGGGGAATTTTAACCCTCGGGCGGCTGGCTGGCAGAATGTGTGGGCCGACCATCTGGAATGTACATAGGGAGGCTCAGTCCATTTTAACAGCCAGACCTCATTTAAATAAAGCCAGAAAGCTTGCTGGGTTTAGGGAGGTCAATAGCGGACAACCCAGAGGCTGCTCGGCTGACAGCAAGGCAAGACGTCGGAGGTGGGGTAGTTCGGCAGGGTTTCAGGAATGCAGAAGGGTGGGACCCCGGCGTGGCAGCGGCCCAATCAATTTTTGTGGGGTCTGAAGGAGCCTTAGAGGGCCTCTGCATCTGGTCTGACAGCTTCTACTGAACGGAGCGTCCACAATGAACGCTCCACTCAGTAGGCCACCAATAGGCCATAAGCTGGGTAATAGGACCCTGATTAGTATAAATTCATAAAGCTCCCGCCTAAGACAGGTCAACGCCTCAGCTTTAACATAGCTGTTGGGTGGAAAACAAAGGCAAGTGGACCCCTTTGATTTTAACTCCTGTTTCCAGCAGGCTCAGGGAGCTAAAATCCTTTCTACTGTTCCCAACACACTACAATCTCTGGCCATTCCACTCTCCTCACTAAAATCTACAATCCCTGACAATTTTCTTCATACCTCCTCTTATGCTGCGATTTTCCGAGTGGAGGCAGGTTGGAGGCGGCTTTGATGTTCGGCGGGTCCCGATCCCGCTGCCGGTTTCAGCTGCCCTGGAATTAAGATTTTTGCTTAAGTGGGTTGATTAAGCCCGTCGTGCGCGCTACCCGGCCCAATCAGTGGGTTCGGGTCTGCTGCTCGCCTCTGCTGACGTCTCTCAGCCAGCTGTATTTAAGGGGCCCATGCAGCCTTGTTTTTGATCCATCCTTTCCTGCTGCTTCTCGGTGTGGCACTTCTGAAAATGACTGCTGCTAGACCCAAGGCATCTCCCAGATTTGATGATGACTCCCTCCATGCTCTTGTGGAGGGAGTGAGAGGGTGCCAAGAGGTACTGTTCCCCTCAAACGGACGGAGGAAGTCTCCTCAGCAAACCAAAGCAGCCTGGCTGCAAATTGCTGAGCAGGTGAGCGCCAGGCCTTTGTGTGGTCACATCTGGGTTCAGTGCAGGAAAAGGTTCAATGATCTAATACGCTCAGCAAAAGTGAGTATAACATCACACTTACCTTCAATCTGCTCCCCATCTCCTCTCATCACCAGCACTCTGCATTGTCAACCTACTCCTGCACATCCCACTTTACCCTTACATCCCTTGCACCCTTAACCATCCCTCTCTCTCTATGTACAGAATCACTTCACTATTCTACTATGCACCCCTCACACTCACTATCACTGTTATGCAATGACAACAACTAATAATGCACTGGGAGGGCCCTTGGTATTGGCACCTCAATCCATCTTTGTCTCCCTCTAAGCATCTATGCTATGGATTCTCTACACTCACTGCAACATTCTCACTCAAACTCCACTTGTGTCCCTCATTGCAGGAAAAGAGAGCCCACAATAAGAGGGAGAGGAGCAGGATAGGAGGAGGGCCACCTTCCATTACCCAGCTGACCACCTCTGAGGAGGCTGCTCTGGAGATCATAGGAGGTTCTGAGGATCTGGAAGTGGGGGACGGTCAGACAGGCGCAGTAGAACAAGCTGGTGACAGAATAGATTTGCAACCCTCTCATTTAGATTGCATGGGTGACTGATAAGGCATCTGATCATCATACAGATTGAGTTCTGATCATCTGCACAATTCGATGTGCCTGCTACGTTAATATTACATGTCTAACTCATGCCTTTACTCCTCCACAGAACCATCGAGCGCCCCCCTCCCCACTATCCAGGAGGAAGAGCTGGAAGACTCCTCAGAAGAAGCTGCAACCTCTGAGGGCGCAGCGTCAGCAGAATTGAGCGCACCCAGCACCAGCGCAGAGACGCACACCTCGGTGGGTCATTCGTGAGGTACAGTACTGTTGTCACCTGGTGTATCACAGCTCACAAGTGAGGATCAGCAGATGGTGGAGACAGGGACAGCAGTGGAGAGTCCTCATCGGAGGCCGCAGGGTGCTCCTAGCTCTGCTCAGCTGCATGTGGACCCTGTGCCTCTGGGGCTATCCAGAAAGAGAGCGGTGCTGAAACTTCAGCAACAAGTGCAGGAGTCTCTGACAGGTTTTGCATCCACGGTAACTGTGAGTGTGCAGAGAATGGAGGAGTCCATCTCAAACATAAGCAATGCCATGGTGGAGGCAATGGCACATGAGTGTGCCACCATGGAGAGGGTGACAACCTCCTTGGAGGACTTAAGTCGCCAGACTCAACAGAGCATGGTGACTCTTCTAAATAGATGGTCTGCTATGGAGGATAGATGGGCAGCTATTGAGGAAAGATACCAGAGGTACATGGACGTCCCCATTATGAGAACTGTCAGTACTGAGACGGGTCCTCATGGCCCCACTGATGTGCAGCAAGGAGCTCTCCAGCTACTTGCTAACAGAGAAGTGCGGGCAGCCCATGAGAGGGACGTTGATGGTCGACAACAGGGAAGTGTGGGCTCCTCTCCAAGCGCTCACACTCCCATGCCACTGCGGAGCCCTCGGTCACAGCCCTAGATTCCTCACCCAACTGAGATGACTGTCTCAGCCCCTGCACAGTTGCAGGAGCAGCAGACTGTTGCAGAGCCCTCCCAGGCTCCCAAACCCAGAGGACATCTGCCAAAGGTGTCGAAGCAGGAGCAGCATGAAAGTGAGCAAGGTGCCTCCACATCTGCTGAAGCCACAGGGGAAGCTCCACGTAGAAGCACGTGTAAGAGAAAGTTAACACACAAATAGTCACAAGGGTAGTCACTTGGGTGTTTTGATGTAATACATATTTAAGATTATGATTTCAATTGTAATAAAGAAATGCGATGGGAAACATTCAAAGTGTTGGCCTATGTGTGCCCAGAAATGGAAATGTCACAGTGAGGTGTCAGGGCGCCTTTCATCTGTAATGATGGTGGTGAGAGTGAAAGTGATAAGAACCCACAGTCGTTTGTAAAGATTGTATATGGTGTGTTAAGAAGGTGGCAGCCACATGTGTTTACTTCGTGAACTTAAGCGAATCTGGCATGGATTAGTGCATACCTTGCATCACGGCCAGCAATGTGATCGCGTGCTGGTGGAACTGGCACATCTGCCTCTGCAAGGTCTTCCTTCTCCTCCTCTGAGGAGGAGGCTGAGCGTTGGGCCACTTGTTCCTCAGGCAGCGGTAAGCCACGCTGCTGTGCGATGTTGTGCAGTGCACAGCACAACACGATGATTCTGGAGACCCTGGCTGGTGCATACTGTTGGGCTCCACCTAATCTGTCGAGGCATCTGAATCGCATTTTGAGCAAGCCGATGTTTGGCTTGATGATGGCTCTAGTGGAAATGTGGCTGGCATTGTAGCGCTCCTCAGCTTCGTTTGATGGCCTCCTCAACGGCGTCATTAGCCACGTCTTTGGGGGATAGCCCTTGTCTCCAAGTAGCCATCTGGAAATTTGGGTTGGCGGATTGAAGAGCTGAGGCACAGTAGACTGCTGCAGGATGAATGAGTCATGGCAACTTGAGTCAGGGAATTTGGCGCAAACATGCATAATGTTATTCCTGTAGTTACAAACCAGCTGGACGTTAAGGGAGTGGAAGCCCTTGCAGTTGGCAAATACAGCTGGGTTGTGATGGGGTACCCTAATGGCCACATGTGTGCAGTCTACGATGCTCTGCACCTTTGGCAAGCCTGCCATCTTTGCAAAGCCAACCGCACGCACGGTTACACTTGCTTCATCCATGGAGAAGTGGATGTAATTGTGCGCCTTTGCAAAGAGGGCATCGGTAACCTGCATGATGTAAGTGTGTGCGGCCGACTGGGAGATGCCGCTGATGTCTGCTGATGATCCCTGGAAGGACCCTGAAGCAAAAAAATTGAGGGTGGTGGTGACTTTGACAGCCACTGGTAAGGAATGCCCACCCACTCCTCTGGGCTCCAGGTGTTGGTGCAGCATTGCGCAGATGTCAGCGACTACCTCTCGCGAAAGTCTCAGCTTCCTTTGGCACTGCTGCTCAGTCATGTTGAGGAAGCTCATCCTCTGCCTGTAAACCCTGTGTTGGGGGTATCTCCTGCGGCGAGGTGCAGCCCTGCGCTGACGCCCTCTGCCCTGTGCAGCATCAGGTGGGTGAGGAGAAGGTTGGCGCTCCTGTTGTTGCTGCTGCTGTTGTGCCTGGTCCTGCTGCTGCCATGGCTGCTCTTCCTCCGATTCTGAGGACCAGGATGAGAGAGTATAAATGGTTCCCATTCTGCTGGCATATATCTCAGTTGAGAAATAGATGTTATAAGCACTCAGGCAATGTGGGGAGTGGGTTTTCCAAGGAGGTCATATTGCATACTGCATTAAGCAGCTGCTTAACCACTTACAAGTTCAATAGACCTGCAAAAAGTGTATCGACACCTCAAAAAACAAAGTTCTGTCATCTGAAACTCAGCCATGTTACAGGTCTGTTTTTATGCTGCAGGTGCAGCTGTCAAGAATTTGCGTAGTTCCTGAACCTGGCACAATCAGCTGCCGTGTTTTGCGAATGGCGTGGAACATGCTGAAAATGTCCTAAAATGAGAAGAGCCTGCTAAACTCGGATTATGTAGGCAGTTAACAAGCTGTTAACTGCCTTAAGTGCCTCCCCGCCGCTTGGTGACAGGTCTGAGCGGGACTCCCAGACTCGACACTTGGCAAAGTTGTGAGGAGGCGAATTTAACCTCTGACCCACCTCCAAACCTGCCCTCTGAGCGCCAGCAAAATCACAGCCTTAGACTTTCAAATTGTCAGCTAGGCTCAATGATAGCACCCTTGCCTCTGCGTCAGAAGGTGTTGGGTTCCAGCCTCATGCTAGGAACTTGAACATATAGCCTAAGCTGACACGTCAGTGCAGTACTGAGGGAATGCTGCATTTTTGGAGGTGTTGGGCTCGATTTTAATTCCCGAGTCGGGTTGCGTGGTGGGCGGGTTCCGGAGCCGCTTCCGGCGGGAACAGCTGCTGATGTCCGATTTGAATGAAATCAGCTTGTTAAGTTCATTGGGGCGCGCTGGCCAGTCCAATGAGTGTGAGTGCTTCCCTTCTCTTCTCATCACCAGCACTCTGTGTTGTAAGCCTGCTCCTCCACATACCACCTTACCCTTACTTCCCTTGCACCCTTACCTATCCATCCCTGTTTCTGTACTGAATCACTTCAGCATCCTGCCTATGCACCCCTTAGACTCGCTCTCACTGTTATGCAGTGACAACAACTAACAACGCACAGCGAGCTAGCTTCCTCTTGGCACCTTATCCTATCTTCGTCTCCCTCAAAGCTTCTGTGGTAGGGATTCTTCACACTCACTCCATCACTGTGGTTGAAACTCCGCTTGTGTCTCTCCTTGCAGGAAAATGTTGCCCACAATAAGAGGGAAAGAGCACTGACTGCAGGAGGTACACCTACCCTAGCAACATTGACCAGTGCTGAGGAGGCGGCACACAAAACTGTTGGAGGTAGCGAGGATCTGGAAGTGGGCGATGGAGAGACGGGCATATGAGAAGAAGCTGGTGACATAATAGAGTTTCATCCCTCTCATTGACATTTAGTGACTGACTGCAATGGCATATGATGTTCATAGAGAATCGTGTTGTACCATCTGCTCAAAAGGATGTGTCTGCTACATCAATATCAGATGTCTAAATCATGCCTTTACTCGCCCACAGGACCATCGAGCGCCCCCCTCCCCACGATCCAGGACGAAGAGCCAGACGACTCCTCAGAGGAACCTGAAGCCTCTGAGGGAGCAGTGTCACCAGGACTCAGCGCACCCAGCACCAGCGCAGCAACGCTCACCTCGGTGGGGCCCTCGCGAGTTAGAGTAGTGTTGCCACCTTGTCTGTCACAGCGCACAAGTGAGCATCAGCAGGTGGTGGAGACAGCGACAGCAGTGGAGAGTCCTTGGCAGAGGTCACAGACATCTCCTAGCTCTGCTGAGCTGCATGCAGACGCTGTGCCTCTGGGGCCATCCAGAAAAAGAGCGTCTCGGGAAATACAGGAATAAGTGCAGGAATCTCTGGAAGGGTTTGCCTCCAGGGTTAGTGTGAGTGCGGATAGAATGGAGGAGTCCATTTCTAACTGTCGTGATGGAGGCAATGGCGCATGAATGCATCACCATGGATAGGATGGCAACCTCCATGGATAGGATGGCAACCTCCATGGAAAGGCTGGCTACCTCCGTGGAAAGGATGGCTACCGCCATGAAGGAAATAAGTCGCCTGAGTCTGGAAAACATAGTGACTGTTCAAAATAGAATGTCATCTCTGGAGGAGAGATGGGCAGCTAGTGAGCAGAGCCCACCAGAGCTTCATGGACGTCCTTGTGATGAGGACTGCCAGTGATCTCCAGCCACTTGCCAGCACTGAGGTGCAGCTGACCCATGAGAGGGGTGTTGTTGGCAGAACACAAGAAAGTGTGGGCTCCTCTCAAAGCGCTCACATGACCATGTCACTGCGGAGTCCTCGGTCAGAGACCCACTTTGCGGAGACAACTGAGACGGCCGTTTCAGCCCCTGCACAGCTGCAGGAAGAACAGACTGTTGAAGAGCCCTCCCAGGCTCCCAAACCCAGAGGACACCCGCCAAAGGCATCTAAGTAGGCGCAGCATCCTAGTGAGCAAGGTGCCTCTACATCTGCTGAAGCCACAGGGGAAGCACCACGTAGAAGCACATGTAAGAGAAAGATTAAGCGCATATAGTCACAAGGGGACTCATCTGGGTGTTGTGTCTTTTTTTTTCTGACTGTACTTGGTTTATGATCCTTTTGTCATGTGTAAAAGAAAAGTTATGGCAAATAGTTGATTGTGTGGCCTATGTGTTCTGGGAAATGGCAAAAGTGCATTGAGGGCTCAGGGAGACTTGCTTTTGTAATGCTGATGGTGAAAGTGATAGGAAATAACCAGGTATAGCAGAGATAATATGTGACATTGGATAAATGTCACCTACAATTACAGAGCCATATGGTAGCCACCTATGGTTGAAGAGTAAGCTTATGCGAATGTGGCATGGCAGTGTGCATACCCTGCTTGATGGGCAGCAGTGAACTGGACGGATGCTGCATTGGTCACAACAGGGCATGCAAGGCACCCCTCATCCTCATCCTCCTCCTCTTCCCAGGAAGATCTGCGCTGAGCCACACAACTGCTGCTCCTCCGATTATGAGGACCAGGATGAGAGGGCATACATTTTTCCCATCTCCTTGCTATAGATTTTTAAAGTAAACAATTGGCCCTGCTTTATTCTTGCCCAAGGGGCTAATGCAATACAGTTTAGATGCACCAGAGGTTAAATTGTTATATCTAGTCAGATTTAATGACTACATTGAGTTTACTGACAGTTCTTTAAAAAAAACTGCACGAATAAAACCAATTTGTCTACTTTTTTATAATGGAGAAAATGCATATTGTAAATATACAGGAGGTTCCATTCCTTTTGTTTTTTGATACTGTTAAGATGATTAATAGAAATACCACTGTAAACCGCTTTTTTGTTTTATGTGATATTGTTATTTTGTGTCTGAAATGTCAGTGAAACATGCTATATTCAAGTCGATCTCCTGCAGCATTGCTCATGGTGAGGCAGTAGATGCATTGTTTTATAATGACAACAAGAATGTTATAACATGCAATGTACAATGTATTACTATATAATATTTAAGTTTTGTTTTTAGGGTTTGTGATGTCAACAGAACTCCCTGAATGATAAGCTAACTATTGGATGGTTGATCTTACCTGTTCACTTTCTTCATCACTGCTGATATTAAGATCGTTTTCTAACATTCTGTGGATAAAAAAACAGAAAGATGAGGAACTCAAACTATTAAACATGCTTTTTCTTACTGATCCAGGTAACTAAATGACAACAGGATGTCAAAGATATTTTGAAAGGATAAGTGTAGAATATAAACTCTCCTTAATGTACTGCCCATAGTGAATCTGGACTTTGATAATTACTAGAACTAAGTAAACTAATGTTCAAACAAAAAATTCCGGTCGGAGGCGTACCTCCAGAGTACCCCACCGATCCGTGAAAGAATTACAAACCTACCTGCTGGCAGCGAGGCAACGAAAACTTGCGGCCTGAGGCTGCAAGATGTAGGGCAGCATAATAGCCCACGGATCCCAGGGACGCAGGCGGTGCGGAACCATATCTGGGATCACATGGGTCTCGTCCTCCAATCACAAAGCAAAATTCCATTTTAATCATTTCCGAAGGGAATCCCCTAATGAGATGTAATGGAATCCCGAAATCTGATCTAATTACAATTTACAGAATTGGAATTTTATTCATAATTACCTTCATTCAACCAGCCTCACTAAAAATTTAATTTTTTGATAATTATTTTAGACATCATTAAAACTATATTTGCAGAAACTCATTTGATACAGTGTATGTATGTAATTTACAATATGAAAATGTTTAATTAATGGCTGAGGTCTCCCCTTACACTGATGGAAACAGGCCTTGTGCCTGTTTGCATCAACCATAACATTTCCATGCGTAATTGCTGGTCAGTTGGTGGGCAAATAGCCCAACTCTGTGTCAGCGATTGCTTTTTCGTGGCTCCCGCAGATGGCCTGTCAAAGTGTACGTTGACAGGCCACAAGTTCCGGATTTCGGGCATGCGCAAGCGCATGTGGAAATCCTGAACTTGTGGTGAATTTCAAAGGAGGTATGGCACATCGCCATACTGACTGCAAAATCCGGGCCAATATATATATTAATTCGGCTTTGTCACATTATTCACCAGTGTCTCAAGAATTAATTGACATAATTTGTGGTCAGCGGCGAAGCAAAGGCATTCGCTGCTGGCCCTGAAGTAAGCTTCGTACAAAGATCTTGTGATCTCTGTGGCGAGAATTTCGGCTTTTCCGACGTGTAATTGAAATCAACGCAAGTTAATGGGGGTCTCCTAGTGTGAGCTGCTGTGATGACAACAAGCTGTCTAAGAAGCCAGTCAAAATGCAGAATTCTCACAGACAACGAACCAGGAAGTGGGTAAGCTCCTTTGATTCTAATTTTTTTTAAATGTTAGAGAGAGCAAAACAAAGATTGGGGCTCTCACATGGGGAAAAGGCAAACCTGAAATAAAGATGATGAAACTTTAAAAAACATTTTATTTTAAGTTTCTTAAAAATTTTAAATTTTATTAAAATGGATGAATTTAACACTCCACAAAATTAAAATGAGTTTTTCAGGGCCATAACCTTTGTTTAACAGTCAATACGCTGTTAAAACCACAATTACACCTAATCCAAAAGGGTCTAACTTTTAATGGGGTATTACTGCAAAAGAGCCGAAGTTTTCGTCAGTTTCCATGATTTAAAAGATTACACTGTTTGCCGGCTCTGTGGTGGGGAAGGGGGCGATGGGCACAGCGCAGCCTGTAGAGGAGCAGTGAATGACAGACCGCAATTTTCTAGAGACTTGAGCACATAAAGCTAGGCTGTCACTCCAGTGCAGTGCTGAGGGGTTGCTGCATTGTTGGAGGTGCCGTCTTTCGGTTGAAACGTTAAACTGAGGCCCCATCTGCCCTCTCAGCTGGACGTAAAGAATCCCATGGCACTATTTCAAAGAAGAACAGGGGAGTTATCCCCGGTGTCCTGACCAATATTTATCCCTCAATCAACATCACTAAAACAGATTATCTGGTCATTATCACATTGCTGTTTGTGGGAGCTTGCTATTCGCAAATTGGCTGCCTCGTTTCCTACATTACAACAGTGACTACACTTCAAGAAGTACTTCATTGGCTGTAAAGCACTTTATGACATCCGGTGGTCATGAAAGGCGCTATTGAAATGAAAGTCTTTCATCTTCCTTTCTTTCTTTCAGGATTTCCGCGTTAGGCTGTGCATGCTCTAAATCCTGAAGTTGTGGTCAAATTCAAAGGCGAAATGATGGCGAACTCTACCAGTTCGCTGTCATCATGACCGCAAATTCTGGGCCATTAATTAAATATCTGTGTACTTTTTTTGCAAGTCTTTAAGCGTATTTAAAAAAGATGACAATATATGTGAAACTAGTAGAAATAGTTTATGAATACACTAAGCTTAACCATTCTATTGCAGATCCTGAATGTTAATCAACCCCTTCCTTTTAGGGGACAAAATACTTTTTACTGTTCAGTGGGGCTCTTAATGGTGCTATTTATATAATAAATAGAAAACCATAAGCAGCTGCATAAATTGAGTGGGCTCCACAATACTTTTGCATACCAGGGCTATTCAAGAGCATTCATTAATGTTAGAAGCAAAGGCTAACACTTTTCAGTCCCACTCCCTAGTCAATCAAACTGAACTGTTATGACCCATTGTCATTATATTCCAAGAAATACATTATTTATCCAAACACAGAAGTATAACTATAATCCTTTGGTAGACCCTTCACTAATTTTCTTTTTTTGTTAGAAGAACAAATTATGCTGGCAGAAATTATGAAAAAGAAAATGACCTAAGAGATCTGTTCCCCAGCCACATGGCTTTTTATCAGTGTCTGACTTCACTAAGCTCTGTGGTACACTGAGTAAATACACCATGGCAACAGAAAACCAAATTATATAAACAGCCTTTTTTGTGATTCACTTCCAATCTTTGACATTTATTAACATAGGATTTAACAGAAAATGGTCATTATCAAATATTCAATTGAATTTATTCAACAGAAGTATCCAAACTTGAAAACTCGATAAAATAATGAATGGTGCAGTTTTACAACAGTAAAAAAAATGTTGCTGTTATTTCTGTCTGAAATCCTACAGCATTCACAAATGGTACATTTGTATGTAATGATAGTTAAGAAAAATGCGGTGATATTATCGATTATAGTTGTACTGTTTAACTGGGTTGTTTGTAACTTAAATAGAAAATTATAGAAAGCTGAGTGATTATTTTCACAGGTTTAAATCCATAAGCAGGGTGGAAAAGTGTCAAACTATAGAAAGGCCAGTGGGCTAGTGTTGGAGCAACCAAGGCTCGATAATTACCGTCCCCTATAAAGAACATAAGCCTCCAGACTGTAAAGTCATAGTTTTCATGTTCCATCTACGTCCTTAAGATGTGCCCAACAGCTAGAAACTTTATACGTCAATGGGGTAATTCAGCCGCCCATTATACATCTTTCCCAATTTTCATTTCCATTAACTTCAATGGAGGCTGAATGGATATCATGGTCCTTGTGGGAGCCAATGATGTAGGTAAAGAAAGGCCTGAAATCGTGCAAAATGAATTTAGGAAACAAGCTTAGGAGCAGGACATAATGGATAGCAATCTGAGATTACTTCCCCAGGCTTCCACTAGAATAGGGAAGGACAATAAGATCAATGCATGGCTATAGATGTGCTTTTAGGAAGAGGGATTCCACTTCATTGGGCATTGGCACCAGTTCTGGGACAGATGGAAACTAGCTGCAAGAATGGGTTAAATGAACAGGGAGGCTGCTAATGTACTAACAAAATGGTTAAATAGGGAAGTGATGAAATATTTAAACTAGGAAAGAAAATAAAACCCACCAGGATCAGCTAATAGTGAAGGGAGAAATAGATAAGGATAATATTGATGTAGAAAACAATTTAGCAAGAGGGATATGGTGAAGAGGAATAAAATCAATAGACTACTTATAAAAAAGGGAAAAGACTGAAGTAGAGGTAGGGGGTAGCTTAGACAAAAAAAAATGGGGAAAGGCGTAGGGGAAAAAATTCGGTACCTTAGCGCCTCCCGTTAGCACCAGCAGATGGCACTCAGGGGGCGCTAGAGCATTATTGCCAGGGCAAGGTAAATCCAATGCTTCATGCCAAATCCCACCTCCCTCCGCAGCGCCGCCGCTAACAGTTATCACCGGGAGCCTCAACGGCAGGTGGATCGTGACGTCAGTGAGAGTGTAACGCTCATTGGCCACCCAATCTGCAAAATTGATTGTCGCCACCTACCTTAATGCCTGGAGGAACCAGTGACAGGGAGAGCTGGTATGAAACAACAGGAATCCGGCTCCAGTGACATTACTTAAAGGGATTATCAGTCAATGAGTCAATGCCCGCTATCCTGGCAGCAGCCACGATGCCTTCATCCTGCGCTAGACCGGTGTGCCAGCACTCTTGCAGCCACCACATCAAGCTCGCGGCTGACTGGTCGGAGACAAGGGCTATCCACTCTCCACCTGGCTCATCACTCCCCTCCGCAACCCCAACACCCCTGCCCAGTACTCATATAATGAGAGCCATGCTGCCACCAGGAACATCATCGGCCTGCTGAAGCAACGGTTCCGCTACCTTGACCACTTGGGAGGAGCCCTCCAGTATTCGGCTGAGCAGGTGTCCCATTTCGTGGTGGTCTGCTGCATGCTCCACAACTTAACTATCATAAGGGCCCAGCCCTTGCCACTAGGAATTGTGGGGCCACCTCAGGAGGAGGAGGAGGATGAAGAGGAAGAGGATGACGAGGAGGATGAGGAGGAGGAGGAATAGGAATGAGGGAGGAACAGGAACGAGGAAGGAGACAACCACTCAATCGGCCTTCCGGAAAGGCAGTCCATAACCGCCTCATCAGACTGCGGTTTGAATGAATTAAACCCCAGATCCCCGTTGCTCACCACATCTCCATCATTCCATCCCTGTCACAGGCCATATCACAGCGCAAAGCTAAAATGTGACACATCACAAAAGAATCCAAACTGAATTAATAAATTTATCAAAAATCAGTGAATGCATATTTACCACAAAAATATTAACTATTCACCCCTGTGCAATCCATTAGTACCTGTCGTTACTGTGTCTTTGCCTACTCTAGTGCTCCTACGAAGTTTTGGTCCAGTGGTTGTAGCAGGGCTGGTGGAAGGTTGCTGAGTGTCCGTGCGGGCGACTTCACATGGCCTTGCAGGAATCCCTCGACCAGCTCGACTGGCTGTAGACTGCACCACCTCCGCATGGGCGGCAGCGGTCTGGGCTGGCTGGATGACAGACAGCAACAAAGGCAATGGCAGAGTAGCAATGGTGGGAGTAGGAATGCTGTCATCCTGAGAGAAGCATTCACTCATCTTGACCACCGGAGTGAGATTGTTAAATTTCTTCCTGTACTGTGTGTGCTACCCGAGATGTGCTGCGCCACCTCCTGCCATTTGCTGGGTAGAGCACCGCCCTCCGTCTCTCCACAGCGAACACCAACGCCTCCAATGCTTGATCACAGAATCTGCGGGCTCTCTCCCTGGGGCATGGATCTGCCATGAGTACAGCTGCTTCAGTCCTCTGGCTCCTTCTCCTTGACCTGGTGCTGCTTGCTGAGGCAGCTGCAGAGCCAGCAATGCTGAGAATGAGGTTCTGCAGCATCAATGAACCTCCCCTTTAAGAACTGAAAAAAGCCTGTGGCAATCCTGACTTGCGATTAGACTGGACCTGATATTGGTCCACCCTTTGAGTGTTATGCCAATGAGCTTGGGCTTAAAGACTTGAGCAGTGAGCATGAATTTTGAATGCAGTCTAAAGCATTAGCGCCTGGCGCTAATTCTCCAACTTTTCTAATGATACCACCCATTCCTGGGCTATAATGAATTTCTAGCTGGTAGTATTTAATATAAAGCAAGAAAAATAGGTTAAAAAGCAGATGCAGGGAGAATGTTTCCCCTGGTTGGGGAGTCTAGAACCAGGGGTCACAGTCTCAGAATAAGGGGTCGGCCATTTAGGACTGAGAGGAGGAGAAATTTCTTCACTCAGAGGGTGGTGAATCTTTGGAATTCCCTACCCTAAAGGGCTGTGGAGGCTCAGTCGTTGAGTATATTCAAGACAGAGAGCGATAGATTTTTGAGATATGGGGATAGTGCAGGAAAGTGGAGATGAGGAAGAAGATTAGCCATGATCTTATTGAATGGTGGAGCAGGCTCTAAGGGCCAAATGGCCTACTCTGTTGTGTATGTACCTTTAAGAGAGAACTGCTTTTATACTGTAGTACCGGCAGTGACCACACCTGTATATAAAGCCGTAGCAGGCTTCTGTACTTTCAGTTCCAGCATGCCCTCTGTTCAGTAAACACCTGTTATTACCGTTCTCCTGCAGTCCGTGTGTTATTGATACGCGGATACTACAGTGGCGATGAGCAGGTTCGAACTCACCTGCAGTACTGCATCACCTCACGGGGATCCATCCCTGAAAAGAAGCTTCTTGGAGGTCGAAGCCAGAGCAACGGGCGTCGACCGTGGGCAACCGCCCAGTGATCCATCGGAGTTCAGAGAATCGCAGGGGAAGCTGTGGAGAGCTGGGCTTGGCTCTCCAGTCAAGGTGTTCCAGCAAATCGTGCTGGTAGCAGGTAGTGCGCTGACCCTTCCGGACTGCGGCGGGCTAGAGCTCGATCGAGCGGCTCTGCAAGGGGGCCACGCAGCGTCGTCGGGAAGGAAAAGAGAGAGGGTGGAGCGCACAGGGCGTGGTTGGTGCTCAAGAGCCGGGCAGCGTTAAAGAAAATAAAAAAGGGGAAGGAAAAGAGACGCGCAGTGGACAGCGTCGAAGAAGAATAAAACTAAGAAAATTAATTAACAAAAGAGAGACGCGCAGAAGCCGCGGGGCGCCGCCATTACTATTTAGAATGCTAGGAGCAGCATTGGCAGCAGGGGGAAGAAGGAAAAGCGTGGGAGGCACCATTTTAACCCATTGGGGAAGAAGGAAAAGTGCGGGAGGCGCCATTTTAAACCACCCAAGATGCCGAAGAGTGGCAGAATCACTGCTTTCGACAACGAAATAGAAGACTGGACCACGTATGTGGAAAGAATTGAAGTGTACTGCAAGGCAAATGAGGTGGCCGATGAAAAGAAGGCATCGGTATTATTGAATTTGATGGGCGCGAGAACATACGGCCTATTGCGGAATTTAATTACCCCAGCTAAACCAATGGAAAAAAGCTTTGAAGAGATTGTCAATATCTTACAGGAACATCTAAACCCTACACCGCTGCTGATAGCAGAAAGATTCAAGTTCCATAAAAGAAACCAGCACAAAGATGAGAGTAATGCTGACTATCTTACGGAACTACGCAAGTTATCGAAACACTGCCAGTTCGGAGCAGGACTGGCAGATACCTTAAGGGATAAGTTTGTCTGCGGGCTCCAGAGTGAAGGAACCCAGAAACGACTACTTTCGGAAAAGGACCTGACGCTAGAACAGGCTTTCAGCGTGGCAGTATCCTACGAAGCAGCAGCACGGGGAGCTGCAGAAATACAACAGAAACCGCAAGAATATAGCATCAATGAAATGGCATATGGAGCAGAAAAGTGCTATCGCTGCGGCAGAACAACCCATGACCAGAAGGATTGCTGGTTTAAGGACAAAGTATGCAGGCAATGTGGAAAAGTGGGACACATAGCACGAGTCTGCAGGTCGAGAAAGAAAACCAACACTAAAAGAACTACTAAGGAAAAGTACAAGAAAGTACAAAAGATGACGGACAGTAGTTCAGAAGATCAGAAGAATGATAATGACTCCGGGAGCAGGAGACTAAGTTGTCTAAAGTTACACAACGTGATCGCAAAGGAAGATCACCGAACCATTTGGGTCACCCTCATGATAGCAGGGTCCCAAGTAAAGATGGAATTGGACACAGGCTCAGCCCTAACAGTCATGAATCAACGAGACTACGAGCGGCTATTCTCACACTTACCCTTGAAGGGCACGTCCATTGTCTTGAAGACATATACGGGGCAAAAAGTCTACCCCAGAGGAAAAATAAGGGTGCCCGTTAAATATAACGGCAAGGAAACACAGAAACTGTATCTATATATACTACAAGATGGAGGACCACCATTATTGGGACGTGAATGGATCCGAAAAATACAATTGGATTGGCATTCCATTCAGGCGCTAACTGTGGCTGACAAAAAGGATGACGACGTCACACCTGGATGACTGTCAAAAATTCTAACTGAGGTGAAAGAGGTGTTCCAGCAAGGACTTGGGACTCTAAAAGGCATAACGGCAACGATAAAAATTGAAGATAACGCAAACCCAAAATTTTTTAAGGCCAGACCGGTACCGTATGCGATCCGCCCAGCCGTCGAAGCAGAGCTGGAGAGTCTGAAGCGTTCGGGTGTGCTGTCTAAGGTAGACTGGAGCGAGTGGGCCACACCCATCATTCCTGTAATGAAGAAATCATTGAGCAGCATGCCTGGAGAGCCGAAGAAGGTTCGCATCTGTGGGGACTTTAAGGTAACTGTGAACCCAGTCCTGCACACAGTACAATATCCACTTCCACGGATAGAAGATATTTTCGCCACACTATCTGGAGGGAAACGCTTTACGAAGATTGATCTGGCCCAAGCGTATCTACAAATGGAGGTAGAAGAAGCATCTAGAACATACCTCACAATAAACACTCACAAAGGTCTTTACCAGTACAACCGACTGGTATTCGGGGTAGCATCAGCTCCGGCTATTTGGCAGAGGGCGATGGAACAAGTCCTGCAAGGGATCCCGGGGACCCAGTGTTATTTGGACGACATCCTGGTTACGGGCGAAAATGACAGTGAACACCTTGCCAACCTGGAGCAGGTGCTCACTAGATTACAAGAATATGGGCTACGAGCCAACCGCCCCAAATGGGAGTTTTTCAGGAAACAAATCTCGTATTGTGGCCACGTGATTGATGAAGAGGGGTTACATAAGTCCCCAGACAAGATTGAGGCAGTAGTCAAGGCTCCAGCACCGGAAATTGTGTCGCAACTGAGGTCGTTCCTCGGGTTGGTGAACTACTACCATAAGTTCTTGCCAAATTTGTCTACAATTCTGCACCCACTGAACGCCCTGCTGCAAACTGGAGTAGCATGGAAAAGGAGTGATGAGTGTAAGCGTGCCTTTCAGAAATGTAAATGCCTAATCACTTCAAAAGAAGTATTGGCCCACTACAATCCAACACTACCGATTCGGTTGGCATGTGATGCGTCTCCCTACGGCATTGGAGCGGCGCTGTCGCACAAATTCCTTGACGGTCCAGAGAGGCCAATAGCCTTTGCGTCGCGCTCGTTAACCTCAGCCGAGCGTAACTACGCCCAGATTGACAGGGAGGCCCTCAGCCTGGTGTGGGGGGTGAAGAAGTTCAATTACTATCTGCACGGGCAGAAATTCACCTTACTGACTGATCAGCAGCCTCTTGTCTCCATTTTTAACCCAAAGAAGGGCGTTCTGGTGATGACGGCGCAACAGCTGCAAAGATGGTCCCTTTTTCTAGGGGCACATCAATACGACATAGAGTATAAGGGCACGAAACAGCATGGAAACGCTGATGGGCTGTCGCGTCTGCCGCTGCCTACGGTGGAGGAAGCACCTGCAGTGGACCCTGTTGAGATATTCCATTCGACCATAGTCGAATGTATACCTGTTACAAACTCAAGTATAGAGAAGGAAACCCGAAATGACCCGACACTCTCTCGGGTCTATGATTTGACAGTGAAGGGATGGCCAGCACATGGTGACTCACTGTTGCCAGCATTCTCGCCAAGGAGAGAACAGCTGTCAGTGTGCCGGGGGACCTTGATGTGTGGATCCCGAGTGGTAAGTCCACCCAAGTTGAGAGATAGAGTGCTCAATGAGCTTCATGAGGGTCATCTGGGAGGGGTAAAAATGAAGAGCCTAGCCAGGGCGTTTGTGTGGTGGCCGGGAATCGATAAAGAAATCGAGGAAATGACCAAGAGATGCACAGGATGCCAGAAAGTCCAAAACGCTCCACCACAGGCCCCTCTACACCCATGGGAGTGGCCCTCATCTCCATGGCAATAGGTACACATTGATTTTGCTGGTCCATTTATGGACTCAATGTTTTTAATCGCCATGGATGCACATTCGAAATGGCCAGAGGTCATCAAAATGTCCTCCATCATCACTGAGAAAACTATTGCAGTCCTACAGACCATCTTCGCCAGGAATGGCTTGCCAGAACAGATTTGCTCCGACAATGGACGACAGTTTGTGTCCGAGGATTTCCGGAGGTTTTTGAGGAATAATGGGGTAAAGCATTACACATCAGCCCCATATCATCCAGCCACAAATGGATTGGATGAGAGGTTTGTTCAGACCTTTAAAGAAGCAATAAAGGCGATGTATAACGACAACATACCACTGCAACACAAGGTGGATAATTTCTTGTTTGCTTACCGGAATGCGACACATGCAGTCACCAACCAAGCTCCAGCCATGATGTTCTTTAACCGAAGGTTAAGATGTCGCCTGGATTTGCTCAAACGAAACATAAGACGAGATGTTGAGGATAAGCAATTCCAGCACATCAATGAGAAGCCAACCAGGAGCTTCAAGATAGGGCAACCAGTCTTGGCCCGCGACTTCCGAACAGAAAAATGGCAGCCAGGAACGATATGCACACAGCAGGGACCACTAATGTACACAGTGGACGTTGGAGAGAGCATCGTGAGACGCCATGCTGACCAGATTCTAGAGTCACAGGAACAAATCAAACCCATACCATGTGCATGCGCACCTGGTGATGAACCCGAAGTACAGATTGCGTCTACCTCAGAATCAGTGGTATTGGAAGCTGACGAACCAACCAATGACAATGAGCCAGAATCGACTCCGCCACAAGAACAGGATACTCGAGAAAGGCGCTATCCAGACAGGATCAGGAAGCCTCCTCAAAGACTAAATTTATAAATGATTACTTTCAGCTGATGTATATAGTACAGAGAAAATTGTAATTGTAATTAGTTATTATTTAATTGTTAAATGATTGTTATGTACTGTTTATCTAAAAGGGGAGGAATTGTTGTGTATGTACCTTTAAGAGAGAACTGCTCTTATACTGTAGTACCGGCAGTGACCACACCTGTATATAAAGCCGTAGCAGGCTTCTGTACTTTCAGTTCCAGCATACCCTCTGTTCAGTAAACACCTGTTGTTACTGTTCTCCTGCAGTCCGTGTGTTATTGATACGCGGACACTACATACTCCTGCTCCTATTTCTTATGTTCTTATATTCTTATGTATTGCAAGGTGCAGAGTGAAGGAAATAAACTGGAGCAACTGGAAACAATTATTTTACAGGAAATCTAGACTTAAAAGCCTTAAGAGAAACCTGTCTGCAACTGGACAAGAATATAAAATAAACATATTGGGATATAATATGTTTAAAAGCAAGAGAAAAGATGAGAAAAATGGCTGTATTAGTAAAAGATTGAATACATGCTGTAGAGAGGATTGATGTTGATAAGGGAAGGGTACATACAGTCAGATGGTTGGATGGTCAGATTTAAAAAAAGAGCTAATTACATTAGTTGGGGTGTATTACAGATTTACAAATCACGCAAAGGAAATGGAAGAGGCAGTCTCTAATCAGATTAGAGAGATGAGTAGGAATAACAAAATTATTGTTCTGGGAGATTTTAATTATCCACTTGTCAATTGAGACAGAGAGGGTAAATGGAGAAAAGGGATTGAAATCCCTGAAATGTGTACAGGACTCCTTCCTGAAGCAGTATGTTAGTAGGCCTACAAAGGTGAAGATGTTGCTCGATTTGGTTATGAGCAATAAAGCAGATCAGGCAGATAAGATGAATGGGGATTAGCACCTTGGGAGTAGTGATCACAATATGATAAGGTTTAAGATCCAACTAGAAAGGGAAAAAGTCAGTACAAAAACTGGAACACCAGATTGTATTAAGGCAGATCTTAGAAAGATGAGGAGCAAGCTAACTGAGGTGAGGTGGAAGGAAAAATTAGCACACAGGACTGTAGAGCAACAGAGGTGTGTTTTTTCTTCTAAAAAAAGACATTGCAAAGGTACAGATTAGGTATATTCCATTAAGAAAGAGAACTACTAGAAGCTTTAGCTGCCATGGATAAATAAAGAAGTTAGATATGAATTAAAATTGAAGAGGGCCAATGAGGGGTATAATAATGAAATATGAGAAAATACAAAAAGAGTTTAAGAGCCTGATAAGGAAAACTAAAAGGGAGTATGAGGAAAAATTTCCAATAAGATCAAAAGGAACAGTAAAGTATTTTACAAGCATTTAATTAAAAAAATTGTTAAAATTGAAGTGGGACCCCTGAGAGGAGAGAATTGTCAGTCTGTAAATGATGATCAAAAAATAGCAGAGGTATTTAATAAGTACTTTGCTTCAGTCTTAACTAAAGAGAAGGATATCTCTTTGACAAAGCTTTTGTTCACCCCCCTAATATTTCATAGAAACATAGAAACATAGAAGATAGGAGCAGGAGTAGGCCATTCGGCCCTTCGAGCCTGCTCCGCCATTCAATGAGATCATGGCTGATCATCCAAATTCAGTACCCTGTCCCTGCCTTCTCCCCATATCCCTTGATCCCTTTAGCCTCAAGAAATATATCCAACTCTTTCTTGAATATATTTAATGAACTGGCCTCCACCGCCCTCTGTGGCAGAGAAATCCACAGGTTCACCACTCTCTGGGTGAAGAAATTCCTCCTCATTTCAGTCCTAAATGGCTTACCCCTTATCCTTAGACTATGACCCCTGGTTCTGGACTCCCCGGCCATCAGAAACATCCTTCCTGCATCTAGTCTGTCCAGATCTGACAGAATTTTATAGGTTTCGATGAGATCCCCTCTCAATCTTCTAAACTCCAGTGAGTATAAGCCCAATTGACACAATCTCTCCTCATACGTCATTCCTGCCATCCCAGGTATCAGCCTGGTGAATCTTCGCTGCACTCCCTCCATGGCAAGAACGTCCTTCCTCAGGTAAGGTGACCAAAACTGCACACAATACTCAAGGTGTGGTCTCACCAAGGCCCTGTACAACTGTAGCAAGACAATCTTGTTCCTGTACTCAAACCCTCTTGCTACGAAGGCCAACATACCATTTGCCTTCTTAACCGCCTGCTGCACCTGCATGCTTACCTTCAGCGACTGGTGCACAAGGACAACCCAGGTCTCTTTGCACTTCCCCTTCTCCCAATCTATTGCCATTCAAATAATAATCTGCCATCCTGTTTTTGCCACCAAAGTGGATAACCTCACATTTATCCACATTATAGTGAATTTGCCATGTTTCTGCCCAATCACCCAACCTGTCCAAATCGTACTGGAGTTTCACAACATCCTCCTCATAGCTTACTCTCCCACCCAGCTTTGTGTCGTCTGCAAATTTGGAGATATTACATCCAATTCCCTCGTCCAGATCATTAATATATATTGTGAACAGCTGGGGTCCTAGGACCGATCCTTGCGGTACCCCACTAGTCACTGCCTGCCACTCGGAAAACGACCCGTTTATTCCAACTCTTTGCTTTCTGTCCGCCAACCAGATCTCTATCCAAGTCAATACCTTGCCCCCAATCCCATGTGTCTTAATTTTGCATGCTAATCTCTTGTGTGGGACCTTACAGTTACATCCTCAAAAAATTCCAGTAGATTAGTCAAGCATGATTTACCTTTTGTAAATCCATGTTGACTTTGTCTGATCCTGTCACTGCTTTCCAAGTGGTCTGCTATTACATCTTTTATAATAGACTCTAGCATTTTCCCCACTACCGATGTCAGGCTTACCGGTCTATAATTCCCCGCTCTTTCTCTACCACCTTTTTTGAATAGTGGGGTAACATTAGCTACCCTCCAATCCATGGGTACTGTTCCAGAGTCTATCGAGTTCTGCTTGCCGTCCATTTTTTGTCTGATTATGCACATAGGAACTTTTTCTACATTAACAACATGATATTGTTGTTGTTGCATATGCAGGACTTTTAGTACATTAGTCACAGATCTGCCCATGTGATGCACTATCAATAACTCAAAAGACTGAGATTAAGCGAGTAACTAACAGGCTTTTATTAACAAGAGAATGAAGGTGTGCCTCGAGTGGTCGACCGGTCCAGAATACAGAGGGACTGTGGAGCAGTCACCTTTATACCTGGACTCATGGGAGGAGTCAGCCGAGACATGTACAGGCATGTACACAGTGGAATACAAACAGTGGTTTACCACATTCACCCCTTGTTTAAAAATGAGTCCGGCGGGGTGAAGTGTATTAAAAGTTAGTGTATTGGAGTCTCTCCGGAGGTCTTGTCTGCCGCTGTGATCGACGTGGCGACGGCAGGGGTAGTGAAGCTTCCGGCGTCGAGTCCCGCGTAGGCTGGGGCACTGGTGTGTAGTCCTCGTAGGCGTCGAGCGGGTCGCAGGGCCCAGGCCCACCGTCTGCTGGGGCTGGATATCGGGCCGTGGGGGGGGGGTGGTAGTGGGTTACTGCGGCCCCCGAGGGTGCGAGGTCTCGTATGGAGACTGTGTCCTCCCACCCGTCCGGGTACGCAATGTAAGCATACTGGGGGTTGGCGTGGAGGAGGTCGACCCTCTCGACCAGGGGGTCCATTTTATGGGTCCTCACGTGTCTTCTCAGGAGGACCGGCCCTGGGGACGTCAGCCATGGCGGTAGCGATGTCCCCGATGTGGACTTCCTTGGGAAGACAAACATTTTCTCATGAGGGGTGGCGTTAGTGGCAGTGCAGAGCAGTGACCGAATAGAGTGGAGCGCATCGGGGAGCACATCCTGCCAGCGGGAGGTCGGAAGGCCCCTAGACTTTAAGGCTAGCAGGGCGGCCTTCCAAACTGTCGCATTCTCTCTTTCCACCTGTCCGTTCCCCCGGGGGTTGTGACTGGTGGTCCTGCTTGTGGCAATACCCCTAGCGAGCAGGTACTGATGGAGTTCGTCGCTCATAAATGATGAGCCCCGGTCGCTATGGATATAGCTGGGGAAACCGAACAGGGTGAAGAGGTCGTTCAGACATTTAATGACCGTGGCACTGGTCATGTCCGGGCAGGGGATGGCGAACGGGAAATGGGAGTACTCATCAATAATGTTGAGGAAGTACACATTGCGGTCGGAGGAGGGGAGAGGCCCTTTAAAATCAACGCTCAGGCGCTCGAAGGGGCGAGTGGCTTTTATCAGGTGAGCCCTGTCTGGTCTATAAAAGTGCGGTTTGCACTCAGCGCAGACTTGGCAGTTCCTGGTCATGGTCCTGACCTCCTCAATGGAGTAAGGCAGGTTGCGGGCCTTGATGAAGTGGAAGAACCTGGTGACCCCCGGGTGGCAGAGGTCATTGTGGAGGGCCCGCAGTCTATCGATCTGCGCGCTGGCGCAGGTGCCACGCGATAGAGCATCCGGGGGTTCATTGAGCTTCCCGGGCCAGTACAAGATCTCGTAATTGTAGGTGGAAAGTTCGATTCTCCACCTCAAGATCTTGTCGTTTTTTGATTTTGCCCCTCTGCTTGTTGTTAAACATAAAAGCAACTGAACGCTGGTCAGTGAGCAGGGTAAATCATTTTCCGGCCAGGTAGTGCCTCCAATGACGCACAGCCTCCACAATAGCCTGGGCCTCCTTCTCAACGGCGGAGTGTCTGGTCTCCGGGCCCTAGGGGGTTCGTGAAAAGAAGGCCATGGGTCTCCCCGCCTGATTGAGGGTAGCGGCCAGGGCAAAGTCGGACGCGTCGCTTTCCACCTGGAAGGGGATGGATTCGTCCACTGCGTGCATGGTGGCTTTGGCAATGTCTTCCTTGATACGGTGGAAGGCTAAGCGGGCCTCTGCCGTCACGGGAAAAGAGGTGGACTTGATCAGCGGACGGGCCTTGTCCGCATAGTAGGGGACCCACTGGGCGTAATAAGAGAAAAACCCTAGGCACCTCTTCAGGGCCTTGAGGCAGTGGGGCAGTGGGAGTTCCATAAGGGGACGCATCCGGTCGGGGTCGGAACCGATGACTCCGTGTTCCACAACACAGCCAAGGATGGCGAGGCGGGTTGTGCGGAATATGCACTTCTCCTTGTTATACGTCAGGTTGAGGAATTTTTCGAGGTTTGCGTCATGGTCCTGCAAGTCATGGCCGCAGATGGTCGCATTGTCCAGATATGGGAAAGTGGCCTGCAACGCATTTTGATCGACCATCCGGTCCATCTCCCTTTGGAAGACGGAGACCCCGTTGGTGACGCCAAAGGGAACCCTAAGGAAGTGATAGAGGCGGCCGTTTGCCTCAAAGGCAGTATACTGGTGGTCCTCAGGGCGGATAGGGAGCTGGTGGTACGCTGATTTCAGGTCAATGGTCGAGAAGACGCGGTACTTCGCGATCTGGTTGACCATATCAGCTATACGGGGGAGTGGGTAAGCGTCCAGCAGGGTGTAGCGATTTATTGTCTGGCTGTAGTCGATGACCAGGCGCTGCTTCTCACCGGTCTTAACGACCACAACCTGGGCTCGCCAGGGGCTGGTGCTGCCCTCAATAATCCCCTCCTTCAGGAGCCGCTCCACTTCGGTTTTAATGAAAACCCTGTCCCCGGCACTGTATCGCCTGCTCTTTGTGGCGATGGGCTTACAGTCGGGGGTGAGGTTAGCAAACAGTGGGGGGGGGGGGTGACTCTGAGTGTGGAGAGGTTGCACCTGGTGCGCGGCGGGCAATTTGGAAGCTGCTGGCTGCGGACTGTGAGTGGGGGGAGGGGTCCACCGTACGCCATCGTAACACTTTTAAGGTGGCACTGAAAATCTAACCCCAGTAGAACGGCAGCGCAGAGGTGGGGCAGGACCAGAAGTTTAAAATTATCGTACACAGTCCCGTCTACTACGAGTGTCACCATGCAGTAGCCGCCAATGTCCGCCGACTGGGACTCAGAGGCCATAGAAATCCGCTGGTGCGCAGGCAGGACTGGGAGAGAGCAACGCCGCACCGTGTCGGGGTGGATGAAGCTCTCCGTGCTCCCAGAGTCAAAAAGGCAGATTGTTTCGTGACCATTTACCTTAATGTCCATTGTGGACCGGGCCAGCTGGTGCGGTCTCGCTTGGTCCAGCGTAACGGAGGCCAGCGTAGGGGTCGGTGTGTCGCTGCGGGTATCAGATGAGGCGGTGTTGGGGGCCTGCTGCGTCCCGGCTGTCGTCCAAGATGGCGGCGTCCATGATCCCCATGTGGCTGGAGGCGTCCAAAATGGCTGCTGTTCCGGTGGTTCGCACATGGCTGGGGAGGCCTAAGATGGCAGCCCGCACGGCCCACACGCGGCGCTGCTGGGGTTCGGGGTGGCTTTGGCCCTGCAGACGCTGGCGTGTCCTTTCTTCCCGCAGCCCGAGCAGATCGCATTTTTCGCCGGGCAGCGCGCTCTGGGGTGTTTGGCCAGGCCACAGAAGTAGCATTTCTGGCCTTGGGGCACTGCTGTCTGGCCTTGGGACACTGCTGCGGTAGTTGGGCTGTTGCTGGGATGTGGCTGGGGTGGCACGGCGCTATGAGACGGTCCTACCGTGTCCCAGGCTGTTGTTCCCCGCGGCGTCCACGGTGCAGAGGAGTAGGCGTCCATGCCCCAGTAGGCTGCGTTCAATGATAGTGCGAGTTCAGAGACCTTGTTGAGATCGAGGTCACTCTGCTCCAACAGTCGCTGTCGGGTGTAATTGGACCTGTGGCCCGCTACAAAAGCATCCCGGATAAGTTCCTCTGTGTACACGGCGGCCTTTACATCCTTACAACCACAGGCCCGGCCAAGCACAGACAGTGCCTGAAGGTATTCCTTGGTCGATTCCCCAGGTTGTTGTTTACGACTCCCCAGGAGGTGCCTAGCGTACACCTCGTTCACTGGGCGCGTGTACTGGTCCTTGAGGAGCTTGATAGCATCCGCATACGAGGTCGCGTCCTGGATGACCGAGTACACTCGGTGGTTCACTTTGGAGGTCAGGACATCCAGTTTGTCCTCGTCCGATTTGACCATTTCAGCGGAGGCGATCAGGAATTTTCCAAAACACCTAAGCCAGTGAGTAAACTTGGTGGATGAGTCCGCCTCCCGATGATCTAAGTCCAGGCATGCTGGTGTGAGGATCTTCTCCATTATAAAATCTTTTTAATAAAATTGATGCGCTATCAATAACTCAAAAGACTGAGATTAAGCGAGTAACTAACAGGCTTTTATTAACAAGAGAATGAAGGTGTGCCTCGAGTGGTCGACCGGTCCAGAATACAGAGGGACTGTGGAGCAGTCACCTTTATACCTGGACTCGTGGGAGGAGTCAGCCGAGACATGTACAGGCATGTACACAGTGGAATACAAACAGTGGTTTACCACACCATGATGAGTCAAATGGTCAGAGGCTGAAATTATGCGGTGGCCTTCTTTAAGAGAGGTTCTGGGCTGGACAGAGCTTCCACCTACACTAAGGATGCACCTCTGACCCTGACCCAAGCCCTGGGGTCATGGGCATTTGTATATTATGTTATTTACAGCATTGAAGAGACACTCAGCTTAACCTTATTCTTATAGCCCTCGGACCTACCTGTTCCGACACAGGGATTGTTCCTGCGTTGAGTTCACGCCGGCCTGCCAGCACAAAACAATTTCTAGGCGTATGCTCTTATGGCCAAGTTAAAATCATCAATATATATACTGGGAACACAACTGAACCCAGCACTAACTGCTGGAGTACACCACTTCCAACTCTTTTCCATTCAAAGCAACATCTTTTTAACCTAACCTTTTGTTTCTTGTCCTTCCACCAAATTCATATCCATTTCCTTATGTCATATGTCATATGTCTGAATTTTTCTAACAAGTTTCTTATGAGACACCTTATCTAACACATTCAAACAATCCATAGGCACTATTGCATTCCCTTTATCTATCCAATCAGTCACCTCTTCAACAATGACTTGCCTTTAACAAATCCATGCCGGTTGTCCTTTATTAATCCATGCATTTTTAAATGCTCATTCATTTTATCGCAAATTATCGATTCTAAAGTCCTAATATTAACCTGGGGCATGAGGCAAGCAAGGATGACGGGCCGGTGGGCCTGTGGCTCACTCCGACTCACCAGAGTGGGGCCCAGTATTTTAGACAGCTGGGTGTTCTTATGTTCATTAATAAATAGACATTCTTATCATGAACACAGCTAGCTTTTGCTAGTTACTTTATTGAGTACATGTGGACTAGCTACAGTATCTGTAGAGGCTTCCATCTTGACTGCTGCCTTGTGGGTAGCCTAGTGCCTCATTGGTAATGTAGTCTTAATATACATACAGCTGGGTAGTGTAGTCTTATACATACAGCTCTACACAGCTCTACGGCTCCACCTAGTGTTCACTATAGAATGACATGTTATTGATCATTACATCCCCCTTTCTTTGAGGTTTAACAAAATCAATATCAATCAACTTTCAAGAAAACAATAAAGATAATATCAGTAACACTTGTTAGTGCTCTATAAACATAAACATTTTCAAAACAGTCAACACATTTTCAAAGCTTTACATTGTACTCAAAGATTAAGTCTATCGGCTTTTTTACTTCACGTGTGGATCTTCTCAACACGGGTAAGTCTGATGTGTCTTCATGAGATTGTTCTGGCGGTGAATGACAAGATGCAGTTGCGGCATTGTCATCAATCTGCTCTTGAATAGTCTCTTGTGTTTTTAGGAGGGAACGGCGGTTCCTCCTGAGAATCTGTCCTTCCTCAGTTCTAACAGTGTATGACCTTGGTCCTACTTCCTCAAGAACTGTAGCTTTCCTGTTCCATGCATCTGGATCCTCAATCCTGACAACATCATCCCTTGTCAATGGTTTTAGAGTTTTGGATGACTTGTCATAATATGATTTCTGTTTCAGCTTTAACAGTTGAAGTCTCTGTCTCAGTTCCTCACTTTGCTGTTCTTTTGCACAGCAGGGTAGCGTGGTGCGCAACTTGCGACCCATTAGTAGTTCAGCAGGTGAAGAACCACAGTCTAAAGGTGAGGCTCGGTAGCTCAGCAGGGCGAGATAAGGATCAGACTTGCTTTCTGTCACTTTTTTCAGTAGCTGCTTGAGAACTTGAACACCTTTCTCTGCCTTACCATTTGACTGAGCATACAAAGGACTGGATGTGATGTGCTGATAGTCATAATGTGCTGCAAACTGTTGCCACTCCTTACAGTTGAAGCACGGACCATTGTCGCTAACGGCAATCCTAGGAATTCCATGTCTGGCAAAGATGGATTTCACATGCATTATGACACTGCTTGCTGTGGTGCTTGAGAGCAGCACCATCTCAGGATAGTTAGAATAGTAGTCAATCACTATTAGATAGTCTTTACCATTTAAATGAAAAAGGTCCATACCAACCTTTTGCCATGGTGCTGTTGGTATGTCAGCTACTATCATTGGTTCCTTTGCTTGTTTGTTTTGGTGTTTCTGACATGTCTCACATTTGCCTATCATGTTCTCAATGTCCTTATTTATGCCAGGCCAATAAACAGTGTCTCTTGCCCTCCTTTTGCATTTTTCAATTCTGAGGTGTCCCTCATGAATCCTTTTGAGCATGTCTTGATGTAGAGCCTGTGGAATGACTATTCTGTTCTGTTTTAGTAATAGTCCACTTGCGACACTCAATTCTGACCTTATGTGAAAATATTTTGGACAGGAACCTTTTGGCCAACCATGATGAATGTTCTCTATTACTGTTTGTAATACTGTATCTTTTACTGTTTCTTCTGCTATTTGCTTTGATTTTGTGTCTGACACGGGCAGCACAGCAGTGACCATACTCACATGAACATCCAAGTAGAGCTCACATGACTCATTGTGGGTGCTCGGGATAGTGCATCTGCTAACACTATGTATTTGCCTGGTGTGTAGATCAGTTCAAAGTCATATCTTTGCAGCTTCATCATGAGTCATTGAATCCTTGGAGACATCTCATTCAGGTTCTTTTTTATGATGGCAACCAGAGGGCTGTGGTCTGTCTCAACTGTGAAGGTGGGAAGTCCATATATGTAGCCATGAAACTTTTCTAGTCCAACTACCAAGCCTAGACATTCCTTTTCAATCTGGGCGTATCGACACTCAGTATCAGTCATAGACCTGGAGGCATAGGCAACAGGCTTCCAATCTTCACCCTCTGCTTGTAGCAAGACCGCACCTAGGCCATCTTTTGATGCATCCGTTGACACTTTGATTCTTTTTGTTGGGTCAAAGAAGGTGAGTAGAGGTGTGGTTGTCAGCACTGTTTTGAGGTTTATCCACTCTTGTTCATGTCTTTCTGTCCATGCGAACTCATTTGTTTTATGTAGCAGGTCTCGCAGACAGGCTGTCTTGGCTGACAAGTTAGGAATGAACTTTACAATGAAGTTTATCATCCCCATGATGCGTAGCACTCCTTTTTTGTCAGTGGGTCGGGGCATTTTGAGTATGGCGTTTACTTTTTCCATATCTGGCTCTATTCCTTTACCAGATAGATTATCTCCTAGGAAAGTGACTTCCTGGATGCCAAACTGACACTTGGCTTTGTTGAGCTTCAGTCCATTCCGGCATATGCTCTGTAGCACTTTAGTCAGTCTCTCATTGTGTTCTTTCAGTGTGGAGCCCCAGATGATGATGTCATCAACATAGACCCGAACTCCTTCCAGACCTTCAATTATGTGTTCCATTGCTCTATGAAAGATTTCAGATGCAGATATTATCCCGAAAGACATTCTGAGGAAACAATACCTGCCAAATGGTGTGTTGAAGGTACAGTATTTGGTGCTCTCTTCATCCAGTTTTAGTTGCCAAAATCCTTGTGAGGCATCGAGCTTTATAAAGTATCTGGCACCTAACATTTCACTGGTGATTTCTTCTCGCTTGGGAATCTGGTAGTGTTCACGTTTTATATTTGCATTTAAGTCCTTTGGATCCATGCATATTTTTAGATCATTGTTCTTTTTCTTTACACATACCATGGAGTTAACCCAGTCTCTTGGCTCTTCGACTTTCCTGATGACTCCTAGTGTGGTCATTCTGTCCAGTTCATTCTTGAGCCGGTCACGCAGGGGTGCTGGAACTCTTCGTGGAGCATGTACCACTGGCTGAGCATCCTGCTTTAGCTGGATCTTGTAAGTGAATGGTAGCACTCCAAATCCTTTGAACACATCCTGGAAATTATTCACTACAGAATCCACCGAGTCATCTGGTCTGCTTATGGCACAGTTTATACGGTAGACTCTCTTGACCAGTTCTAAGTCCTCACAAGCTTTGTCACCCAGTAGTGAATCAAGTCTTTCAGCCACAACAGAAAACATGAGATGATGCACTTTGTCTTTGACTGTCACTTTAAGTCTGCATACACCTAAGCTATCTATTTTCTGTCCATTATAGTCCTTCAGTAGTACTGACTTTTTCTGTATTTTGGGCTTTTCTTTCATATTGTTAATGTCACTCATACTGATTAAGTTTGCTTTTGCCCCAGTGTCTAGTTTCAAGGTAACTAATGCTCCATTTACCTGCAGTGGGATCATCCATTTGTCCTCTTTTACTGCATTAACTTTATGTTCAGCATTGTCCATTTCTGAGGGCTGCACATTTTCTGTATCCTTTTTGATATTGTCACATGACACCATTGCTACAAAAAATGTCTCACTTAAATCAGTGTCCTCAATTACATTAACTCGTTGCCGTTTCTTAGTTTTTACTTTTGAAAAGCATTGTTTGGCAATGTGATTCTTTCCATTACACTTTGTGCACATTTTTCCAAACGCTGGGCATTGTCTTAACTGGTGTTTGTAACCACAGCGTTTACAATTGAAAATTTCATCCTCCGATTGCTTTTCATTTCTGTTCTGCCCACGTTTCTTCCCCTTGTAGGACACAGCACCGACAGCAGCATTATCACTCATTACAATCGCATCATTATTGATTTCACTGAAAGTCTTCGCGTACTTTCGAGCTAGCTCGCTGGCTTGGCATATTTTCACTTCATTTTCCAAATTTAGTTCGGTTTCTCTCAACAGACGTTCCCTGACTTTTTTATCATGAATATCAAACACAATCTGGTCACGAATCATGGATGATTTCAGCTCAGAGAAATTACATGTCTGTGCTTTCAGTTTCAGATCAGTTATAAAGCTATCAAAAGTCTCATTTTGTTGCTGTGTCCGAGAACGGAAGATGTATATTTCATACGTCTCATTCTTTTTGGGAGAGCAATGTGCATCAAATTTTTTTAGCACATCTTCTAATTTTTCTCTGATCTCCTCTGGATTAAATACAAATGTATTAAAAACCTCTATCGCCTGTGGGCCTGCAACCGTAAGCAGCAACGCTATTTTTCTTGCGTCTGGCTTCGTACCGAATCCGATGGCAGCAATGTAGAGTTCGAATTGTTGTTTAAAAATCCGCCAATTGTAGTCGACATTTCCCTCGAGATTCAAATGCTCTGGTGGCTTCAAATTCTCCATGTTGCTTTTCACAATTTTTTAGCAGATATTTACAACTCTTGGTATCCTGGTACCATCTTATGTTCATTAATAAATAAACATTCTTATTATGAACACAGCTAGCTTTTGCTAGTTACTTTATTGAGCACATGTGGACTAGGTACAGTATCTGTAGAGGCTTCCATCTTGACTACTGCCTTGTGGGTAGCCTAGTGCCTCATGGGTAATGTAGTCTTATTATACATACAGCTGGGTTGTGTAGTCTTATACATACAGCTATATACAGCTCTACAGTTCCACCTAGTGTCCACTATAGAATGACATGTTATTGATCATTACAGGTGTCATTGACATTGTGCAGGTTCAACTCCCGCCCAAACCTGGTGCAAATGACATGACATTTTTATTGACCCTGGAGCCTTCTCTCGCCAACTTCCCAAGGCATAATTGGCCCTGTGCTTGAGTCACACAGCCCAGGTTTAAAGTAATGACATTTTGCACACTTCACAAAATGCACCTGTTAAAATAGTACAAGGCGAGAGGTTGACAGGAACCCAGTTAGTTGCACACTGCTGTGACTTTAACACTCAACTCTCATCTAACGTGTGGGAATAAAATCTGGGTTTAAGAGTTTACCCACAACAGCAATTAGACTAACTGGTCTATATTACCCAGTTTATCTTTCTCTCCATTCTTGTTTATGTTGTGACCTGATGCTGGAAGTTAGCCACAGGTTTTGAGTCCTGGCCTTAAAGCAGTTGCATTTATATTATTGCTCTCAGTCATGAAGGGCCGTATTTTCTAAATGATAGTTTATCTTTTTGCCTGGACACATGAGATACTGTATGCATATACAACAAATGCATGTGAAAACAATTCTGCAGTTTTTGTGAGCTTGAAGTAGATGTCTGATAGAACAAACTATAGGTGGTACGCAAAGATGGAGGAATGCATCGGATATCATGGGAGGATTTAGTTACGATTCTTCCAACATTTTAGACTGACATATTATAATATCCAATGTAATTCCACTATACAATGGCCTCATTTGCATTAGTGAATTGCACTGTTTTGTAATGTGTGATTCTGGGCTAGCCTTTCCTGTGACTGTTGGATTTCTTTGCTTGATTTACCACTGCAGGTCGATTTAATGACAAGTTACAGTGTCCTTTGAGACGACATTAGTTGTGATCTAAGATCACGTAACAGGGTGGGCTAAGAGACGGCTGTCATCATTCACACCTGTCAGAGAAATGGCAGGGTGGGATTTCCGCCCTTTCATATGACAGTTTCGACACCTGACCATAATTTCAATGCAGAGGCTTTGCTGAGTATACAGAGCAGGGTTGGAGCAGGAATCCTGTCCCAAACAGGTTCTCTGTTGCTGGGAGGGAAAGAAGTTGCAGCAAGTAAAAGAGACAGAAAGAGAGCTGGAGCTAGACCTTAAGGTAAAATTGCAATGACATAAGGAGGAGCACCATTCTGCAAGCTATTCAGTAGATGCTATGGAGATCATGTTGGCAGAGATAAGGGCAAGAAGAGAAAGGCTCATTGGCACTCCGGGAATGATGGTCCAGAAAAATAATGTGCAGGCAATCTAGATGGAAGTAACTCTTCTACTCAGTGCCAACTCTCACACCCCATGACTGGCTAGTCAGTGCTGGAAATTTTTAATAGACTCACTGGTTTGGCCAAGGTAAGTGAAGGCACTAGTGCCCATGAAAATGCTGGAAGAACAACTCACCACTACCCACCCAGGACCACACAGTGTAAAAGAAGTGAATGAGACCATTAGGTTAGGTAGTGGTACAGGTCTGGTTAGTGGTCAGGGACAGGAGGGTGTGACTGCAACTCAGGTAGGTAAGGCGACCCCAGGTGCAGTGCTGGAGGAGCCTCAGCCTTTGCCCTTGTCCAACAGGTATGAGGTTCTTGCTGCCTGTGTGGATGAGGGAAAAGCCTGCAGGATGGATGAGCAAGCTGACCATGGCACCATGGTGCAGGAGGCCATTCAAGTGGGGTAAGTGGAAGGGAATGTCGTAGTGGTAGGGGACAGTATAGTTCTCTGCAGCCGCGACCGAGAGCTCTGAAGGTTGTGCTGCCTTCCCGGTGCCAGGGTTAAAGACATCTCCTCATGGCTGGAGGAGAACTTGGAGTGGGAGGGGGAGGATCCAGTTGTCGTGGACCACATAAGAACCAACGACATAGGTAGAACTAGGAATGAGGTTCTGATGAGGGAGTTTGAGGAGCTAGGATCCAAATTAAAAAGCAGAACCTCAAAGGTAATAATCTCTGGATTGTTACCTGAGCCATGCGCAAATTGGCAGAGGGATAAATAGATTAGAGGTTTAACTGCATGGCTCAAAGAGTGGTGTGGGAGGAAGGGGTTTGAGTTCATGGGGCACTGACACCAGTACTGGGGAAAGAGGGAGCTGTATCGTTGGGACGGGCTCTGTAGTGTCCGGGTATCAATAATACTCGGACTGCAGGAGAACAATAAAACAGGTATTTACTGAACAGAGGGGAACTCAAGACTGACGTACAGAAGCCTGCTATGGCTTTATATACAGGGGTGGTCACTGCCGGTACTGCAGTATAGAATCAGTTCTTCTCTTAAAGGTACATACACAACAATTCCTCCCCTTTTAGATAAACAGTACATAACATTCATTTAACAACTAAATAATAACTAATTACGATTACAATTTTCTCTGTACTATATACATCAACTGAAATAATCATCTATAAGTTCAGTCTTTGAGGAGGCTTCCTGATCCTGACTGGATAGCGCCTTTCTCAAGTGTCCTGTTCTTGCGGCGGAGTTGATTCTGGTTCATTGTCATTGGTTGGTTCGTCAGCTTCCAATACCACTGCTTCTGAGGTAGACGCAATCTGTACTTCGGGTTGATTACCAGGTGCACCTGCTCATGGTATGGGTTTGGCTTGTTCCTGTGACTCTAGAATCTGGTCAGCATGGTGTCTCACGATGCTCTCTCCAACGTCCACTGTGTACATCAGTGGTCCCTGCTGTGTGCATATTGTTCCTGGCTGCCATTTTTCTGTTCGGTAGTCGCGGGCCAAGACTGGTTGCCCTATCTTGAAGCTCCTGGTTGGCTTCTCATTTATGTGCTGGAATTGCTTATCCTCAACATCTCGTCTTATGTTTCGTTTGAGCAAATCCAGGCGACATCTTAGCCTTCGGTTGAAGAACATTATGGCTGGAGCTTGGTTGGTGACTGCATGTGTCGCATTCCGGTAAGCAAACAAGAAATTATCCGCCTTGTGTTGTAGTGGTATGTCGTCATTATTCATTGCCTTTATTGCCTTTTTAAAGGTCTGAACAAACCTCTCAGCCAATCCATTTGTGGCTGGATGATATGGGGCAGATGTGTAATGTTTCACCCCATTATTCCTCAGAAACCTCCGGAAATCCTCGGACACAAACTGTGGCCCATTGTCGGACTGCAATCGTTTTCTCTGTGGTGGTGGAGGACATTTTGATGACCTCTGGCCATTTTGAATGGGCGTCCACAACGATTAGGAACATTGAGTCCATAAATGGACCAGCCAAATCAACGTGTACTCGTTGCCATGGAAATGAGGGCCACTCCCATGGATGAAGCGGGGCCTGTGGTGGAGCGTTTTGGACCTTCTGGCATCCTGTGCATCTCTTGGTCATATCCTCAATTTCTTTATCGATTCCCAGCCACCACACAAACGCCCTGGCTAGGCTCTTCATTTTTACCCCTCCCAGATGACCCTCATGAAGCTCATTAAGCACTCTATCTCTCAACTTGGGTGGAATTACCACTCGGGATCCACACATCAAGGTCCCCCGGCACACTGACAGCTGTTCTCTCCTTGGCGAGAATGCTGGCAACAGTGAGTCGCCATGTGCTGGCCATCCCTTCACCGTCAAATCATAGACCCGAGAGAGTGTCGGGTCATTTCGGGTTTCCTTCTCTATACTTGAGTTTGTAACAGGTAGACATTCGACTATGGTCGCATGGAATATCTCAACAGGGTCCACTGCAGGTGCTTCCTCTACTGTAGGGAACGGTAGGTGCGACAGCCCATCAGCGTTTCCATGCTGTTTCGTACCCTTGTACTCTATGTCGTACTGATGTGCCCCTAGAAAAAGTGACCATCTTTGCAGCCGTTGCGCCGTCATCACCGGAACGCCCTTCTTTGGGTTAAAAGTGGAGACCAGGGGCTGATGATCAGTCAGTAGGGTGAATTTCTGCCCGTGCAGATAGTGATTGAACTTCTTTACCCCCCACACCAGGCTGAGGGCCTCCCTGTCAATCTGGGCGTAGTTACGCTCGGCTGAGGTTAACGAGCGCGACGCAAAGGCTATTGGCCTCTCTGAACCGTCAAGGAATTTGTGTGACAGCACCGCTCCGATGCCATAGGGAGACGCATCACATGCTAACCGAATCGGTAGTGTTGGATTGTAGTGGGCCAATACTTCTTTTGAAGTGATTAGGCATTTACATTTCTGAAAGGCACGCTTACACTCATCACTCCATTTCCATGTTACTCCAGTTTGCAGTAGGGTGTTCTGTGGGTGCAGAATTGTAGATAAATTCGGCAAGAACTTATGGTAGTAGTTCACCAACCCGAGGAACGACCTCAGTTGCGACACATTTTCCGGTGCTGGAGCCTTGACTATAGCCTCAATCTTGTCCGGCGACTTATGCAACCCTTCCTCATCAATCATGTGGCCACAATACGAGATTTGTCTCCTGAAGAACTCGCATTTGGGGCGGTTGGCTCATAGCCCATATTCCTGTAATCTCGCGAGCACCTGCTCCAGGTTGGCAAGGTGTTCACTGTCATTTTCGCCCGTAACCAGGATGTCGTCCAAATAACACTGGGTCCCCGGGATCCCTTGCAGGACTTGTTCCATCACCCTCTGCCAAATAGCCAGGGCTGATGCTACCCCGAATAGCAGTCGATTGTACTGGTAAAGGCCTTTGTGAGTGTTTATCATGAGGTATTTCCTAGATGCTTCTTCCACCTCCATTTGTAGATACGCTTGGGCCAGGTCAATCTTTGTAAAGCGTTTCCCTGCAGATAGTGAGGCGAAAATATCTTCTATCCGTGGAAATGGATATTGTACTGTGTGCAGGACTGGGTTCACAGTTACCTTGAAGTCCCCACAGATGCGAACCTTCTTCGGTTCCCCAGGCGTGCTGCTCAATGATTTCTTCATTACAGGAACGATGGGTGTGGCCCACCCGCTCCAGTCCACCTTGGACAGCACACCCGAATGCTCCAGACTCTCCAGCTCTGCTTCAACGGCTGGGCGGATCGTGTAAGGTACCGGTCTGGCCTTAAAACATTTTGGGTTTGCGTTATCTTCGATTTTTATCGTTGCCGTTACTCCTTTTAGAGTCCCAAGTCCTTGTTGGAACACCTCTTTTGCGTCAGTTAGAATCTTTGACAGTCATCCAGGTGTGACGTCATTATCCTTTTTATCAGCCACAGTTAGCGCCTGAATGGAATGCCAATCCAATTGTATTTTTCGGATCCATTCACGTCCCAATAATGGTGGTCCTCCATCTGGTAGTATATATAGATACAGTTTCTGTGTTTCCTTGCTGTTGTATTCAACTGGCACCCTTATTTTTCCTCTGGGGTAGACTTTTTGCCCCGTGTATGTCTTCAATACAATGGACGTGTCCTTCAAGGGTATGTGTGGGAATAGCCGCTCATAGTCTCGTTGATTCATGACAGTTAGGGCTGATCCTGTGTCCAATTCCAACTTTACTGGGGACCCTGCTATCATGAGGGTGACCCAAATGGTTCGGTGATCCTCCTTTGCGATCACGTTGTGTAACTTTAGAGAACTTAGTCTCCTGCTCCCGGAGTCCTTATCACTCTCCTGATCTTCCAAACTACTGTCTGTCAATTTCTTTACTTTCTTGTACTTTTCCTTAGTAGTTCTTGTAGTGTTGGTTTTCTTTCCCGACCTGCAGACTCTTGCTATGTGTCCCATTTTCCCACATTGCCTGCATACTTTGTCCTTAAACCAGCAGTCCTTCTGATCATGGGTTGTTCTGCCGCAGCGATAGAACTTTTCTACTCCAAACGCCATTTCGTTAGCGCTGTATTCTTGTGGTTTCTGTTATATTTCCGCAGCTCCCCGTGCTGCTGCTTCGTAGGATACTGCCACGCTGAAAGCCTGTTCTAACGTCAGGTCCTTTTCCGAAAGTAGTCGTTTCTGGGTTCCTTCACTCTGGAGCCCGCAGACAAACTTATGCCGTAAGGTGTCTGCCAGTCCTGCTCCGAACTGGCAGTGCTTCGATAACTTGCGTAGTTCCGTAAGATAGTCAGCATTGCTCTCATCTTTGTGCTGGTTTCTTTTATGGAACTTGAATCTTTCTGCTATCAGCAGCGGTGTAGGGTTTAGGTGTTCCTGTAAGATATTAACAATCTCTTCAAAACTTTTCTCCATTGGATTAGCTGGGGTAATTAAATTCCGCAATAGGCCGTACGTTCTCGCGCCCATCAAATTTAATAATACCGACGCCTTCTTTCCATTGGCCACCTCATTTGCCTCGCAGTACAATTCAATTCTTTCCACATACGTGGTCCAGTCTTCCACCTCGTTGTCGAAAGCAGTGATACTGCCACTCTTCGGCATCTTGAGTGATTTAAAATGGCGCCTCCCGCGCTTTTTCTTCTTCCCCAATGGAATAAAATGGTGCCTCCCGCGCTTTTCCTTCTTCCCCAATGGAATAAAATGGCGCCTCCCGCGCTTTTCCTTCTTCCCCTTGCTGCCACGCTGCTCCTAGCGTTCTACAGGGTAATGGCGGCGACCCGCGGCTTCGGCGCGTATCACTTTTCCTTCCCCTCGTTCTATCCTCTCCACGCTGCCCGGTTCTTGAGCACCAACTGCACCCTGTGCGCTCCACCCTCTCTCTCTCTCTTTTCCTCCCGACGATGCTGCACGGCCCCTTTGCAGAGCCGCTTGATCGAGCCCGAGCCCGCCGCAGTCCGGAAGGGTCAGCGCACTACCTGCTACCAGCACGACTTGCTGGAACACCTCGACTGGGGAGCCAGGCCCAGCTCTCCACAGCCTCCCCTGCAGCTCTCCGATGGATCCTTGGGCGGTTGCCCGCGGTCGACGCCTGCCGTTCTGACTTCGACCTCCAAGAAGCTTCTCTTCAGGGAAAAGATCCCCGTGAGGTGATGCAGTACTGCAGGTGAGTTCGAACCTGCCCGTCGCCAGTGTAGTGTCCAGGTATCAATAATACTTGGACTGCAGGAGAACAATAAAACAGGTATTTACTGAACAGAGGGGAACTCAAGACAGACGTACAGAAGTCTGCTATGGCTTTATATACAGGGGCGGTCACTGCCGGTACTGCAGTATAGAATCAGTTCTTCTCTTAAAGGTACATACACAACAGGCTCCACTTAAACCGGACTGTGACCAGTGTCTTGGCAAACGAAATAGCTAGGGCAATGGACAGGGCTTAAATCTAATGAAGGTGGTGGTGGTGGGGGGGGTTGGGAGGAGTCAGGAAAGAGTAAATTTAAAAGCAGCGAGAGAAATGTCAAGGCTCTAGAGCAGAGTAGCGTTTTGGGTAAAAATAAGCAGAGTGGGTCAGGAAGGGACAGAGAAAGTAACAAAGGTATTTAAGCATCAGTGACTAAGGTGACATCAGGGAAAAATAGAAATAAGTCAAAGCTAAAGGCACTATATCTGAATGCGCGAAGCATTCGCAACAAAATAGATGAATTAATAGCGCCGATAGAAATGAATAGGTTTGATCTAATAGCCATTACGGAGACATGGTTGCAATGTGGCCAAGGTTGGGAACTAAATATTTCAGGATACTTAACTTTTAGAAGAGATAGGCAAAATGGAAAAGGAGGAGGGGTAGCCCTAATAATAAAGCATGGGATAAAGACAGCAGAGAGAAAGGATCTTAGCTCCGAAAATCAAGAAGTAGAATCAGTTTGGGTGGAGCTAAGAAACAGCAAGGGGCAGAAAACATTGGTGGGAGTTGTTTATAGGCCCCCAAACAGTAGTTGTAATGTAGGGCAGCGTATAAATCAGGAAATTAGAGGCACATGTAACAAGGGTAATACAGTAATCATGGGGGACTTTCATCTACATATAGACTGGACAAAGCAAATTTGCAGTAATAGTGTGGAGGATGAATTCATGGAATGTATGCAAGATAGTTTTCTTGATCAGTATGTTGAGGAACCAACAAGGGAACCGGCTATTTTAGATCTAGTATTGTGCAACGAGAAAGGGTTAATTAATAATTTTGTAGCAAAGGGGCCTTTAGAGAAGTCTGACCATAATATGATAGAATTTTATATGGAGTTTGAAAGTGATTTAGTTAAAACCGAAACTAGGTTCTTATATCTAAATAAAGCAAACTATGTAGGTATGAGGGGCGAGTTGGCTAAGGTAGATTGGGAAACTACATTAAAAGGTATGACAGTAGAGAAACAATGGCTAGCATTTAAAGAATTAATACATAATTTACAACAAATATACATTCCTTTAAGGCACAACAATCCCACAGGAAAAATGGTCCAACCGTGGCTAACAAGAGAAGTTAAAGATAGTATTAGATCAAAGGAAGAGGCTTATAATATTGCCAAAAAACGTAGTAAGCCTGAGGATTGGGAGGATTTTAGAATTCAACAAAGGAGGACCAAGAAATTGATAAAGAAAGGGAAGATAGAATATGAGAGTAAACTAGCGAGAGACTGTCAAAGCTTCTATAGGTATGTAAAAAGGAAAACATTAGCAAAAGTAAATGTGGGTCCCTTACAGGCTGAGACAGGGGAAATTATAATGGGGTATAAGGAAATGGCAGAGAAATTAAACAAATACTTTGGGCTCGATTTTGTCATTGGGGCGGGCTGGGGGCGTGTCAGCCGCTTTTCGTGTTAGCCACCCGACTCCAGTTTCAAATTAGGTAACCACACCTCCCCCCCACTGACCCTGAACACGGGGGCCCCACAAGGATGTATGCTGAGCCCCCTCCTCTACTCCCTCTTCACCCACGACTGTGTGGCTGTTCATGGTTCCAACACCATCATCAAGTTTGCGGATGATACCACGGTAGTAGGCCAGATCACCAACAACGATGAGTCAGCCTACAGGGAGGAGGTCCAGCATCTCGTGAAGTGGTGCGCCGATAACAACCTGGCCCTTAACATCAAGAAAACCAAAGAAATCATTGTGGACTTCAGGAAGTCTAAAGGCGGAAGTCAAACCCCCATCCACATCCATGGGGCTGTGGTGGAAGGGGTGGACAGCTTTAAGTTCCTCGGAGTCCACATCATGGAAGACCTCTCCTGGTCCCTCAATACCTCCTCTCTGGTGAAGAAGGCCCAGCAGCGCCTATATTTTCTAAGGAGGCTGAAGGGATGTAACCTGTCACCCCTGATCCTCTCTAACTTTTACCGCTGCACAATAGAGAGCATCCTGACGAACTGTATCACAGTATGGTATGGCAGCTGTAGCTACTATGACCGGAAAGCCCTGCAGCGGGTAGTCAAAACTGCCCAACGCATTACCGGCACCCGGCTACCGACCATAGAGCACATATACCAGAAACGCTATTTACAGAGGTCACGGACCATCATCAAAGACCCTACCCACCCCAGCCACAGTCTGTTCGCCCTCCTGCCATCTGTGAGATGCTACAGATGCATTCGCACCCGAACGACCACATTTAGGAACAGCTTCTTTCCCAGGGCTGTCATCCTACTGAACTCCACAAATAAACTCTAAAGCCTGCACATCTGCCAATGCACTTTATTATGGTTATGTTTATGTTAATGTATTACAAGCCAAATGAATGTTGAATGTTTAAATGTCTTAATCTAAATGTACACTCTCGGGAGCCGCAAGCCTACATTTCGTTGCACTGCACTTGTGCACTAACAATGACAATAAAGTTGATTATGATTATGATTATGTGGGAAAAATATGCGATTTTCACCTAATTGGGCAGTTGATTGCCAGTGTGTGGGAACTTTCCTGAAAGTCGCCTCCGATGATGTCATCAGTGCTGGTGGATTTAAGGTCTGCAAGCAGCCTTGTTTCTTCTGCAGACTGCAAACCTTATGCCCTTTGCTGTGATAGATTCCTCCAGCCAATATGTCCAGCAGTAGGCCAAAGTCTGCACCAAGGTTTGATGACGCCGTCCTGCAAGCTCTGGTGGAGGGAGCAAGAGGAAATAAGGAGGTGCTCTTCCCTTCCTCAGGGAGGAAGAAACCTCCCCAACAGACGAAAGCTGTGTGGATGCAAGTGGCCCAGGAGGACAACTCTTTGTCTATGTGCCGCAGAACCTGGCTGCAGTGCAGGAAGAGGTTTCATGACCTTCTGTGCACTGGAAAAGTGAATATGACTTTCCCATCACCCTCAATCTGATCCCCATTGCCTCTCCTCACCAGCACTCAGCTTTGACAACCTCTTCCTGCACATCCCACTTGACACTGACATCCCTGCACCCTTACCCATTCCCTCTCTCTCTATGGTCACATTTACCTAACTATTCAATTAAGCAGCCCTCACACTCCCTATCGCTGTGATGCTATGAAAACTCTTATGTTCATTAATAAATAGACATTCTTACTATGAACACAGCTAGCTTTTGCTAGACACTTTTATTGAGCACATGTGGACTAGGTACAGTATCTGTAGAGGCTTCCATCTTGACTGCTGCCTTGTGGGTAGTCTAGTGCCTCATGGGTAATGTAGTCTTAATATACATACAGCTAGGTAGTGTAATCTTATACATACAGCTATATACAGCTCTACACAGCTCTACGGCTCCACCTAGTGTCCACTATAGAATGACATGTTATTGATCATTACATCCCCCTTTCTTTGAGGTTTAACAAAATCAATATCAATCAACTTTCAAGAAAACAATAAAGATAATATCAGTAACACTTTTGCTAGTGCTCTATAAACATAAACATTTTCAAAACAGTCAACACATTTTCAAAGCTTTACATTGTACTCAAAGATTAAGTCTATCAGGCTCTTTTACTTCATGTGTGGATCTTCTCAACACGGGTAAGTCTGATGTGTCTTCATGAGATTGTTCTGGCGGTGAATGACAAGATGCAGTTGCGGCATTGTCATCAATCTGCTCTTGTATAGATCGAGGTCTCCTTGCGATCTTTGCTTGGAGAGGGTTTCAGTGTTTCCTTCACTCTTCATGCCATAACTCTCAATGTAGTCAATGCACTCTCGAAAAACTGCTGGCAGCTGGATCCCATCATACAGCATAGTCCTCTCAGCAGCCTCGGCTAATGGAACACCAAAGATTGGCCTGAGGGAAGGAGTATCCACCGGAACTGCTTCCTGCTCTGGTGCAGGCTTCTTCTTTTTCTTTTTCTCTTTCCACTGCTTAACAACATCTGCTGCGGTTATATCTTTGGATTTTTTTCTCCTTGTGTTTTTTCTCTTTGTGCTTTTCTTCCTTTGGCTTCTCTTTGACCTTAAAGTCTTTTTATTTCTTCTTGGAGAAACTAGGCTTTTTGAAGACATGGATACCCTTTGGCCTTTTCATCCTTGATGGGCTCTCTGCTTCATCACCTGAGTCATCTGGTCTGCTTATGGCACAGTTTATACAGTAGACTCCCTTGACCAGTTCTAAGTCTTCACAAGCTTTGTCACCTAGTATCGAATCAAGTCTTTCAGCCACAACAGAAAACATGAGATGATGCACTTTGTCTTTGACTGTCACTTTAAGTCTGCATACACCTAAGCTATCTATTTTCTGTCCATTATAGCTCTTCAGTAGTACTGACTTTTTCTGTATTTTGGGCTTTTCTTTCATATTTTTTATGTCACTCATACTGATTAAGTTTGCTTTTGCCCCAGTGTCCAGTTTCAATGTGACTAATGCTCCATTTATCTACAGTGGGATCATCCATTTGTCCTCTTTTACTGCATTGACTTTATGTTCAGCATTGTCCATTTCTGAGGGCTGCACATTTTCTGTATCCTTTTTGATATCGTCACATGACACCATTCGTACAAAAAAGTCTCACTTAAATCAGTGTCCTCAATCACATTAACTCATTGTCCTTTCTTTGTTTTTACTTTTGAAAAGCATTGTTTGGCAATGTGATTCTTTCCATTACACTTTGTGCATATTTTTCCAAATGCTGGGCATTATCTTGACTGGTGTTTGTAACCACAGCGTTTACAATTAAAAATTTCATCCTCCGATTGCTTTTCATTTCTGTTCTGCCCACGTTTCTTCGCCTTGTAGGACACAGCACCGACAGCAGCATTATCACTCATTACAATTGCATCATTATTGATTTCACTGAAAGTCTTCGCGTGCTTTCGAGCTAGCTCGCTGGCTTGGCATATTTTCACCGCATTTTCCAAATTTAGTTCGGTTTCTCTCAACAGACGTTCCCTGACTTTTTTTATCATGAATACCAAACACAATCTGGTCATGAATCATGGATGCTTTGAGCTCAGAGAAATTACATGTCTGTGCTTTCAATTTCAGATCAGTTATAAAGCTATCAAAAGTCTCATTTTGCTGCTGTGTCTGAGAACAGAAGATATATCTTTCATAGGTCTCATTCTTTTTGGGAGAGTAATGTGCATCAAATTTTTTTAGCACATCTTTTAATTTTTCTCTGTTCTCCTCTGGATTAAATACAAATGTATTAAATACCTCTGTCGCCTGTGGGCCTGCAACCGTAAGCAGCAACGCTATCTTCCTTGCGTCTGGCTTCGTACCGAATCCGATGGCTGCAATGTAGAGTTCGAATTGTTGTTTAAAAGTCTGCCAATTGTAGTCGATTTTTCCTGTGAGTTTCAAACGCTCTGGTGGCTTCAAATTCTCCATGTCGCTTTTCACAATTTTCAGCAGATCTTCACCATCCTGGTACCATCTTATGTTCATTAATAAATAGACATTCTTATTATGAACACAGCTAGCTTTTGCTAGACACTTTTATTGAGCACATGTGGACTAGGTACAGTATCTGTAGAGGCTTCCATCTTGACTGCTGCCTTGTGGGTAGCCTAGTGCCTCATGGGTAATGTAGTCTTAATATACATACAGCTGGGTAGTGTAGTCTTATACATACAGCTATATACAGCTCTACACAGCTCTACGGCTCCACCTAGTGTCCACTATAGAATGACATGTTATTGATCATTACACTCAGCTTTGACAACCTCTTCCTCCACATCCCACTTGACACTGACATCCCTGCACCCTTACCCATTCCCTCTCTCTCTATGGTCACATTTACCGAACTACTCAGTTCAGCAGCCCTCACACTCCCTATCGCTGTGATGCTATGAAAACAACTTACAACACACAGGGAGGGCCCTTGGCCTTGCCACCTCACTCCATCTTTGTTTCCTTCTAACAATCAATGATATGGATTCTCTACACTCACTCCTTCATTCTCACTCAAACTCCACTTGTCTCCCTCATTGCAGGAAAAGAGAGCTCACAATAAAAGGGAAAGAGCCAGGACAGGAGGAGGGCCACCCTCAGTAGCCCAGCTCACCCCCTGGGAGGAGGCGGTCCTGGAGATCGTGGGAGTGGAGGACGATGCGCAAGTGGGGGATGGACAGACGGGTGCATCAGAGCAAGCTGGTGACAGAATAGTTTATCATCTCTCTTATTGACATTGCATGAGTCGCTGATAATTATTCTGATGCTCTAACAGATTGACTTTTGATCCTCTGCAATATTCAATGTGCATGTAACCTTGGCCTTACATCTCTGACTCTTTCCTTTACTCCCCCACAGGACCATCAAAAGCCCCTGTCCCCACTATCCAGGAGGAACAGCCTGAGCCTCCAGGCTCCTCAGAAGAAGCTGCAACCTCTGAGGGTGCAGCTTCAGCAGAATTCAGCGCACCCAGCACCAGCGCAGACACTCACACCTTGGTGGTACCTTCGCGAGATAGAGTAGTGTTGTCACCTAGTATATCACAGCTCAGAAGTGAGCATCAGCAGATGGTGGAGACAGGGACAGCAGTGGAGAGTTCTAGTCGGAGGGCGCAGGACTCTGCCAGCTCGGCTCAGCTGCATGTCGACCCTCTGCCTCCGGGTCCATCCAGAAGAAGAGCGGTGCTGGAACTCCAGGAAGAGGTACAGGAGTCTCTGGCAGGTTTTGACTCCAGGGTCGCTGCGAGTGTGGAGCAAATGGAGGAGTCCATCGCTAACATGAGCAGAGCTTTTGTGGAAGCGTCGGTGCATGAACGCATCACCACGTAAAGGATGGCAACCTCCGTGGAAAGGATGGCTACCGTAGAGAAGAGGATGGCTACGGCCATGGAGGAGCTTAGTCGCCAGGGTCGTGAAAACATGGTCATTGTTCAGAATAGACTGACATCTCTTGAGGAACGATGGACATCTATTGAGCAAACAAACCAGACCTTCAGGCAAGTCTTCGGGAGTAGGACTTCCAGTACAGAAATGGGTCCTCATGGCCCCCCTGAATTGCAGCAAGGTGCTGTCAAGCCACTTGCTAGCTCTGAAGTGGGGCTGACATATGAGAGGGATGTTGATGGCATACAACAAGGAAGTGGGGGCTCCTCTCCAAGCGGTCACACGACTATGCCACTGCAAAGCCCTTGGCCAGAGCCCCACCAGAGTCCCCACCCAACTGAGATCGGCGTCTCAGCCCCTGCACAGCTGCAGGAGCAGCAGACTGTTGCCGAGCCCTCACAGGTTCGCAACCCCAGAGGACGCCCGCCAAAGGTGTCGAGACAGGAGCAGCAAGAAAGTGAGCAAGGGGCCTCCACATCTGCTGAAGCCACAGGGGAAGCACCACGTAGGAGCACGCGTAAGAGGAAGATAATGCACAAATAGTCACAAGGGTAGTCACTTGGGTGTAATGTTGTGTTTATTTTTAAAATGCCATCACTTGCTTATTGTCATAAAAAATTCTGATGGCAAACTGTTGCAGTTGTGGCGTGTGTCATTTCGCAAATGGGACTTCCACATTGAGGGCTTAGGGCAACTTGCAATTGTCAGTATGGTGGTCAGAATGATAGGAATTCACAGGTTCTTGGCCATTGTCGATGGTCTGATAAGAATGTGCGAGGCAAAAAGTGTTTGATTGAGCAAATCTGGCCAAAATGAGTGCGTCCCTTGCATCCCAGGCAGCAATGAAGTCGCGCGCTGGTGCCTTCTGGCCTGTGCAGCTTCAGGTGGGTGAGCAGCAACTTGGAGCTCCTGCTGTTGCTCCTGCAGTTGGTGCTGCTGTTGTTCAGGGTTCTGCTGCTGCCGCGGCTGGTCTTCGTCCAAATCTGATGTCCAGGAGGAAAGGAAATAAATGGTTCCCATTCTTCTGGCATATATCTCAGTTGAGGAAGCGCTCATTCAAGGTGGGGAGAGGGGTTTCCCAGGAGGTCATACTGGAGATGGGTGTCAGGCTCCAAACTTCCACAACAATGAGTAGGCCTGTTAAAAGTTCCCACAGACCTGAGACAACAAAGTTCTGCCACCTGCAAATGATGATTAATGAAAACTCCTTTTTACTGGTGGAGCTGCAGCTGTTAGTAAGCAATCCACTTGTGCTGCCGCCAGGTTTCACTGGCGTGTTTCAGAGGAGGCGTGCAGAACGTGGGAAAACTGTTAAAATCAGAAAGGCCTCTCAAAATGGGATTATAGAGGCACTTAACTGGTTGTTAAGGGCCTTAAGGGCCTATCCCGCCTCTTGGAGGTGGGATGGAGACGGGGTCAGAAAACTCGCATGTGGGAAAATTGCTCGGAGGCGGGATGGAGGCGGGATGGAGGCGGAATCGGGCCCGCCCGCCAGTTTTTGCGATTTTAACACCTCACACGCCTCCAATCCCGCCTCCTCGGGCCTGGCAAAATCGAGCCCTTTGTGTCTGTCTTCATGGAAGAAGACGCAAATAACGTCCCAGAAATAGTGGAGAATCAAGGGTCTAGCGAGAATGAAGAACTGAATGAAATTAGTATTAGTAAAAAAAAGTACTGGAGAAATTAATGGGACTGAAAGCCGATAAATACCCTGGACCTGATGGCCTACATCCTAGGGTTTGAAAGAGGTGGTTATAGAGATAGTGGATGCATTTTCCAAAATTCCATAGGTTCTAGAATGGTTCCCGTGGATTGGAAGGTAGCAAATGTAACCCCACTATTTAAGAAAGGAGGGAGAGAGAAAACGGGGAACTACAGACCAGTTAGCCTGACATCAGTAATAGGGAAAATACTAGAATTTATTATTAAGGACGTGGTAACAGGGCACTTAGAAAATAATAATAGGATTGGGCAGAGTCAACATGGATTTATGAAAGGGAAATCATGTTTGACGAATCTGTTAGAGTTTTTTGAAGTTGTACCTCGCAGAATAGATAAGGGGGAACCAGTGGATGTGGTGCATTTGGATTTTCAGAAGGCATTCGATAAGGTGCCACACAAAAGGTTATTAAACAAAATCCAGTAGCGCTCCACCTCCCACTTAGGGCACTACAACTCAATTTCCGGCGGAGGGGCGCTAACTTTTTCGGGGCGCTAAAATTAGTGCCCCGGCATCGTTAGCACTCCAAAAGTGGCACCACCCAATTTTTCTCCTTTAGTGAATTACTCTGTGGAATGTCTAAACCCTTGTGTTCTTTGCAAAGGAAAAGCATACACACAAACAGAGGTGAAGGACTATGATAAGTAGAGGAATGATAAGAATAAGTCCCCTGAGTAGGCATGAGGAGGCAGCTCTGCGACCCCTGAGGTGAATATCATGTCTAAATACATTGGCCCGGATATTCCAATCCCTATGGGTGGGTATGCGCTGTGTACAGACCCGTAGGGACATTGGAAATGCCGATTTCAGGCATGCACTGCGCACGCGCTGAAAACCGGCATTTCCGATCTGTCAAGAAAGCTCTTGACAAATTGGACACCTGCCCTGGAGAAGGGCCTCTGCGGGTGGATAGTTCCGCTATCTGGAGCCCGTCCGCCCGCAGGAAACCCTTAGAATTCTTACGCCTGGTAAAAGCAAGCATAAGGCCTGCTTTCACCAGGATAAGAGTTGAAAAAAGTAAAAAAAAAAATTTCAGTCATTTATCATTTAAAAATACTTTAAAAAAAGGTAAGTTTATTTTCAGCCCTGTAAAAAACTTTAATTATTTAAAAAAAAAATAATTTTTGTTTAAAATATTTAATTTATTGTAATTTCAAAGAATTTTAAAAAGGTGATGGTTTTTTAAAAATGTATTTAAAGTTTTACTATGTTTTTTCATTGATCTCCATTCATATACTTGACAGGTCTATCTGTCAAGTGTATGAAGGGAGATTCCCTTCTTCGATTGGCTCCCCATGGCCCACGTGATCCCAGAGACGCTTGCGAACCGCATGTGCCTCTGGGATACGTGGGCCCTGCGCACTTGGAGTTGGAGAGGCCCAGCATTGGAACTATATGCACCTCGGGAGCCCTCGGGTAAGTGCGTAGATTTTTTCCAGATTGGAGGCCTCCGCATGCGGGAAGCCTCCAATCGGAAAATACGGCCCATAGAAATTAGGCACTGAACTATTGTACGTTACTACTCAAATACAAGTGAAATAGTTCACAAATTAACATAAAATTGCACACAGAAACTTTACTTTGAACAATATCTGATTTAATCTCCAATAAATTTTACTTTTTAGAAAAGTAAGCAGTCTAATCTGCAAAGTGAATGATTTCAAACTATCTTTGAAAAATCAGCATGGTTAGATGACATGCAGCAGCAGGACTGGTTGTGATTTGTACTCATAGAAATTCCACAGCAACTTGCCAAAAAGTCATTTAGTAAGCATTAGCAAAACTGCTGTGAATAACATTATTGTATCAAACAAAATTAAAGACATTCTTGATAGCTGGTTTTGGAGAAGCTGCAGGGATTAGAGCAGAAAACCATTCATTTATCACATTATCGATATTGAGGTTCAATTAGTTTCTACCCAGATATTTATTGATATTTGACATAAAAGACATGTACTTATAAACTTTGAAATAAACAGGTCACATGTCAACTTGTAGCGATAAAGCATAAATGCAGGATTGTAGATTTGTTCAAATTCTGGTCTCAGTGTCATCAAATTTGATTTTTTTTCTTCTTCTTCCTTAACTGTGAATTAGAACTCTGCCTCTACAACTCTATGACCACAGACCCAGGTTCAAGTCCATCAGAAACTGATCAGATGATAGCCTCCTCTCACAGCTAATGTGACAGCCTCCTCTCACAGCCTCTCACAGTAAATGTCCTACTTGAAATGAATTTGTACAGTCTCAAGTCATTCCTAGTGGTACGAGTCCACAGTAATTCTACACCAATGAGGACTAAATCAATAATTTACAATAGGTCACAAGAAGGACTGAAACAGAAGATTCGCACTGGCCCAGAAGGGATGCTCTGAGATTAGGTGAATGGTTTTGTGCACAAGGATTACCTAAACAACAACTCGAAATAAACTGTCAGTATAGTATATTGTTATATTATCAGTATCTTTCATGTTTGGTTTTCCTTCAAGATATAGCGATATAGTGTGAAATTCTTGACAGGTCCATGTAATGTGTCAGCTGTGGCTCAGTGTCAGAAGGTTGTGGGTTCAAGCCGAATACAAAGACTTAAGCACATAATTCATGCTGACATTTCAGTGCACTGTCAGAGGTATCATCATATGGATGAGACATTAATCCGAGGCCCAGTCTGCCCTCTCAGGTGGATGTAAAAGATTCCAGGGTACTGTTTGAAGAAGAGCAGGGGAGTTCTCCTGGTGTTCTGGCTAACATTTATCCCTCAATCAACAACTAAAAACAGATGATCTGGTCATTTATCTCATTGCTGTTTGTGGAAGCTTGCTGTGTGCAAATTGGCTGCCACATTTCCTACATTACAACAGTGACTACACTTCAAAAGTACTTCATTGGTTGTAAAATACTTTGACACACCTTGAGGTTGTGAAATGTGCTATATAAATGCAAATCATTTTTTAAGCATTGACATGGAATACAAATCTGGCCAGATTAGGTATTGCTTGCCTTTATTCACTTTGATGATCACAACATTGTTGAATAAATCAAAGGATGAAGGATTTATCCTCTCAATTATGAACAAAATAGTTATTGTGTTGTTTACTGTACTTTATACTTTGGGATTGCCTATATTATAATGCACAGTCAATCCTTTTGGTAATACAACTTTTTACTTTTCAAAATATGATCATTGTTTCTTTCATAGAATAAACAATGGGGCCTATTCCTAAGTGTTAGTGTCTAGGGGACTACTATTCCTAGAGTTCAATGGTAAGGAAAAAGGGGGTAAAGACAGGCCAAGCACTGCCATTGGTGGAATAGGGTGTTCCTGTCCTTCCCATTTCACTTTCTTGTTCTTACCTTGGAAGGTTGCTCAGATGCAGGGGTACCCAAAAAAGCTGTGGTGGCTGGGCAGGGAGGGGGAAAAATACCAAAAAAGGTCAGTCGCCTTCTTTTTGTTACAAAGACCTGAAGGACTTCTGGATACAGTTTCCAACAGCAGCCAGAGGCCCTGATACCATTGGCCAGTCCTATAACTGCAGGCCTGAAGCTGCGCTTCTGTTTCCGCCCCTGATCTATGTGCAAGTCCCTGACAGTGACTTTCTCTTTTGATGAATAGAAGAAGCACAGATTTCAAAATGTAGTTAAAGTGAACTAATGTCATTCAATTGTGCAGTGGTCGAAGGATAGTAATTTTTATTTGCCTCCTGCATACTGTAAATTTCTCCACACTGGTTGTGCATGTGTACTATTACTAAGTGTTTCCCTAGTTGAAGGAGTAGCATTAATGGGTGGCTGCATAGTCTGCTGGTAAACTGCACGATATACAAAAGGCCTACTATTTATATCTATGCCTAACCCTGATGCACCTGCATCAGTGCCAGTGATCTCCTTTGCTGGAGTTATTGTAAGATCATTGCTTTCAGAGGCAGTGTCTGCAGTCATCTGAGAGAGCTAAGCATGGTCAATTCCTTAACAAACACAGCACAAAGACATCAAACTATGTATGTGGTCAATCTTTATGGCAATTTTGGGCAGATTGAAGTTGACAGAATAAAAGAATAAAACTAATGAAAATGACAAGCACAATCATTGTCATAACCAGTCAGGCATTTATTTCATCAGCTTCATGACAGGGGTTACTGACAAATCCAAAGAGTGCATATTGGGGGTAATTTTGACTTTGTGCGACAGTGCAAAACATTGATTTCAATGGAAATAAAAATCAGAAGAGATGTAAAACGGGCTGCTGATTCGTTATCACTCATTTTACACTATTGCAGTCAAAATTACCCCCATTATCTACAATGTGTGAATACATTTTTATTTGTACGTAATAAATATGAACTAAGGCCACTCTTCACCTAATGGTTGTCAAATGTTTATTTCAAAGATGACATCTTGAAATAACGGATATATATGAATGTTCATGGATAATTTATGCTGTGATAGCAGACCTCGAGCTAATTAAAGCTCCCTGACCTCCAATGCAGTGTAATCCAATCTAGTTTATCATCTGTTGATTTGTTATTTTAAACTCATCCTAAATTTAAAAAGATCTTTCATCAGTTTGTTCCTGGTTAGATGAACAGAATTCAGTTTGATTCCAGTGAAAAGGACTGACAAACGTGCTGATTATCTTATTTTTAACTTCATTTAGAATAACTTTTAATTGACGTTTATAGCAATTAAACCTTCCTGTTGGACTTGGCCATATTGATTATGCACCTTACTCAAGTCTTGTTGCTGGTGCGAAAGTAATTTTGATTTAGAATTACTTATATAAATGCTGCCATTCAGATGGAAAAGAAAGATCTTGCATTTATATAGTGCTTTTCATGACCTCAGAATGCCCCAAAGTGCTTCACAGCCAATGAGGAACTTTTGACTTGTAATCACTGTTATAATGTAGGGAAATGCAGTAATAAATTTGCAGATGAAAAGGTTTCACACACAGCAATGAGATAATGACCAGATAATTTGCTTTAGTGGTTTGGTTGAGGGATAACTATTGGCAGGACACTGGGAGAATTCCATTGCTTTTCTTCAGATAGTGCCATGGGATCTTTTATGGCCACTTGAGAGGGAAAAAAGGGGCTTGGCTGAAAGACAGCATCTCTGATACTGCAGCACTCCCTCAAGTATTGCACGGAAGTGTAAGCTGAGATTATGGTTGCGATTTTATCAATGGAGGTGGATTGAGTGTGGGTTTGATGTTCGGCGGGTTCCGGTCCTGCCTCCGCTTTCAGCCGGTCAGAAACTGCGATTTTGCTTTAAGTGACCTATTGAATGTCTCCGTGCGCGCTACCCGGCCCAATTAGTGGTTTCAGGTCTGCTGTTCACCTCTGCTGACATCTGTCAGCCAGCTGTATTTAAGGGGATCATGCAACATTGTTTCATTTTCATCCTTTCCTGCTGCTTCTTGTATTGAAATTGTACCCATGACTGCTGCAAGAGCTAAAGCCTCTCCCCGCTTTGATGATGACTCCCTCCATGCTCTTGTGGATGAAGTGAGAGGGCGCCAGGAGGCACTCTTCCCATCATCCGGACGGAGGAAGCCTCCTCAGCAAGGCAAAGCAGCCTGGCTGCAAATTGCTGAGGAAGTGAGCTCCAGGGCCTAGAAATTCGGTAGGCTTAGCGCCGCTTTTGAGGCGCTAGAGGGCCTAGCGCCGGAGTTATGGCCAGTTTGGAAATTGAGTGGGTCCCTAAATCGGCGTTAGGCCGTTAGCGCTGCGCCGGCACCGATGACGTCATCGGTGTGCGCAGCGTCCCGGTTGCCATGGTATCCCGTGGCAGCCGCAAGCAACGTTCTGGCAGAGGTGCCTTACTGGACTTTGCGCCGGCGCATTAAAGGCCCCGCGGCGGCCGGCCGCTTTCCCGCCGGCCGCCTGGCCGCAGCTCCCTCCCCGGACTTCTCCCCCCCCCCCCCGGGACAGATGCAAGCCCGGCACTTGTCCGAGGTGCCGGGCTCATTTTTACAATGATTTTCGCGGGCCGCGGCCGGGTGCAGGCAGCTCCTCCTTAAGGGAAGGAGGAGGCCTGCACTTCCCGAACCTGCCGCACCGCAGCGGGCGCCGCAGCGCCGGAATAGCGCCGCAATTCAGCGCGTCACGCCAGTTTTCAGGCGCAAACAGCTTTCAGCAGCGCCGGCAGCCGTTTGGGCGCAGAACTAGTGAATTTTTGGCCCGCCCAGCGCGACTTAGCTCCGGCACTAACTTCCGGCGCTAAAGCCGTCGCTGCGCCAAAACCCAATTTCTAGGCCCAGATCTTTGTGTGCTCGCTCCTTGGTCCAGTGCAGAAAAAGGTTTAATGACCTGGTACATTCAGCAAAAGTGCGTATAACATCACACTTACCCTCAATCTGCTCCCCATCTCCTCTCATCACCAGCACTCTGCATTGTCAACCTACTCCTGCACATCCCACTTTACCCTTACATCCCTTGCACCCTTAACCATCCCTCTCTCTCTCTATACAGAATCACTTCACTATTCTACTATGCACCCCTCATACTCGCTATCACTGTTATGCAATGACAACAACTAACAACGCACAGGGAGGGCCCTTGATATTGGCACCTCAATCAATCTTTGTCTCCCTCTAAGCATCTATGCTATGGATTCTCTACACTCACTGCAACATTCTCACTCAAACTCCACTTGTGTTCCTCATTGCAGGAAAAGAGAGCCCACAATAAGAGGGAGAGGGGCAGGACAGGAGGAGGGCCACCTTCCATTGCCCAGCTGACCACCTCTGAGGAGGCTGCTCTGGAGATCATAGGAGGTTCTGAGGATCTGGAAGTGGGGAACGGTCAGACGGGCGCAGTAGAGCAAGCCGGTGACAGAATAGATTTGCAGCCCTCTCAGTTACATTGCATGAGTGACTGATATGGCATCTGATGCTCATACAGATTGACTTATGATCATTTGCACAATTCAATGTGCATGATACTTTAATATCACATGCCTAACTCATGCCTTTACTCCCCCACAGGACCACCGAGAGCCCCCCTCCCCACTGTCCGGGAGGAAGAGCTGGAAGACTCCTCAGAGGAAGCTGCAACCTCTGAGGGCATCAGCAGAATTAAGCGCACCCAGCACCAGCGCAGAGACGCACATCTCGGTGGGGCCTTCGTGAGATAGAGTAGTGTTGTCACCTGGTGTTTCACAGCTTACAAGTGAGCATCAGCAGGTGGTGGAGACAGGGACAGCAGTGGCGAGTCCTCGTCGGAGGCCGCAGGGCGCTCCTAGTTCTGCTCAGCTGCATGTGGACCCTGTGCCTCTGGGGCCATCCAGAAAGTACAAGTGCAGGAGTCTCTGGCAGGTTTTGCACCCAGGTTAACTGCGAGTGTAAGAGGATGGAGGAGTCCATCTCTAACATGAGCAGTGTGTTTGTGGAAGCAATGGCACATGAACGCACCACCACGGATAGGATGGCAACCTCCATGGAAAGGATGGCTACCTCCGTGGAAAGGATGGCTACGGTAGAGGAAAGGATGGTTACCTCAGTGGAAAGGATGGCTGCGGTCATGGAGGAAATAAGTCACCACAGTCAGGAAAACATGGTGAATATTCAGAATAGAGTGACATCTCTGGAGGAGCGATGGGCAGCTATTGAGCAGAGGGACCAGAGCTTCATGGACGTCCTTTTGAGGAGGACTGCCAGTGCCGATACGGGTCGTCATGGCCTCCCTGATTTGGAGCAAGGTGCTGTCCAGCCACTTGCTAGCACTGAAGTGCGGCTGACCCATGAGAGGGATGTTGGTGGCAGGCAACAAGGAAGTGTGGGCTCCTCTCCAAGCGCTCACACTCCCATGTCACTGCGGAGCCCTTGGTCAGAGCCCCACCAGAGTCCTCACCCAACTGAGATGGCCGTTTCAGTCCCTGCACAGCCGTAGGAGGAGCAAACTGTTGCCGAGCCCTCCCAGGCTCGCAAACCCAGAGGACGTCCGCCAAAGGTGTCGAAGCAGGAACAGCATGAAAGTGAGCAAGGTACCTCCACATCTGCTGAAGCCACAGGGGAAGCACCACATAGAAGCATGCGTAAGAGAAAGATTAAGCACCTATAGTCACAATTGTAGTCAATTGGATGTTTTGATGTAATACATATTTAATGCAATCATTGCCATTTTAATTGTAATAAAGAAATGGGATGGCAAACATTCAAAGAGTTGGCCTATGTGTGCCTAAAAATGGAAATGTCACAGTGAGGTGCCTTTCATCTGTAATGATGGTGGTGAGAGTGATAGGAACTCACAGGTTCTTGTACATTGTGTATGGTGTGTTAAGAAGGTGCCAGCCACATTTGTTTGCTTTGTCAACTTAAGCGAATCTGGCATAGATTAGTGCATCCCTTGCATCACGGGCAGCAATGTGCTCGCGTGCTGCTGGAACTGGCACATCCGCCTCCTGCGCTGAGCCACTTATTCCTCAGACAGCTGGGAGCCACGCTGCTGTGTGAGTGCACAACACAACACGATGATTCTGGAGACCCTGGCTGGTGCACACTGCAGGGCTCCAGCTGATCTGTCAAGGCATCTGAATCGCATTTTGAGCAAGCTGATGATTTGCTCGATGATGACTCTGGTGGAAATGTAGCTGGCATTGTAGCACTCCTCAGCTTCATTTGATGGCCTTCTCAATGGCGTCATTCACCACATCTTCAGGGGATAGCCCTTGGGGGGAAAATTGAGTTGCGCCCCCTTTGGGGTGCTAACTTCACCGGGGCGCTACTTGCACCCCCATGGTCGAAATTCACCGGTAGCACCCTGAGAGGGAAGCGGGGTGCTACTGGAAGCGCCCCGCAACCCTCTTGGAATGCTGCGAGTGAATATTGTGGCGCCATGTGCCGCAGCGCCAGGTGCTGCGGCACGTCGCGTCGCGGTACTGCGGGTCTTCCTCCCCTTCTTAAAGGGGAGGGGTCTAGCGCAGTGCAACCTGGGGCAAAGGAGCCCGGCACACAAGAAAAGTGCCGGGCTCATGGAGCGCAGCTGGCACTCCGTGGGGGGGCTGCAGAGGAGGCCGGGGACGGCAGAGGAGGCAGGTGCTGCCCGGCACCTCACCTTTAATTAGCACAGCCCCTGCCACAGGTAGGCCCCCCTGACCCCGTCGGACATAGCATCCGGTGGTTAGTCAGGGGGTGCTACTGAAGATCGCAGCCGGGGTGCGAGCGGGGCACTGCGCACGGCGATGACGTCATCACCGGCAGCGCAGCGCCGTGGGGCGCTAACGGGTACTGCCGCCGCTAACCTCCCGCTGAATTTCACGGGAGGCGTTGGCGGCGCCCAGGCGCTAGTTGTTTTGCGCCCCATTAGCGCTAATGGGAGGCGCAAAGCAGCCGAATTTTTAGGCCCTTATCTCCAAGTAGCCATCCGGAAAGTTGAGTTGGCAGATTGAAGAGCGGAGACATAGTAGACTGCCTCAGGATGAATGAGTCATGGCAACTGCCAGGGTACTTTGCGCAAACATGCATAATGTTCTTCCTGTGGTTACACACCAGCTGGCCATTAAGGGGAGTGGAAGCCCTTGCGGTTGACAAATACAGCCGGGTTGTAATGGGGTGCCCTAATGGTCACATGTGAGCAGTCTACAATGCACTGCACCCTTGGCAAGCCTGCCATCTGTGCAAAGCCACCTGCACGCGCGGTTACACTTGCCTCATCCATGGAGAAGTGGATGTAATTGTGCGCCTTTGCAAAGAGACTATCGGTAACCTGCGTGATGCAAGTGTGTGCGGCTGACTGGGAGATGCCGTTGATGTCTGCTGATGATCCCTGGAAGGACGCTGAAGCAAATAAATTGAGGGCGGTGGTGACTTTGACAGCCACTGGTAAGGCGGACCATCGGGCTGAAGGGCTTGGAGGGTTCGAGATGTCCAGTGTTCAGGTGAGTGATGGGTGCATGAGTGCAGAGGTAAGTGTGTTTGGTGTGTGTAAAGTGTTTAAATAAGTTTTACTTACCTTTACTTACTAATGCAGGCTTCCTTCCTTCAGGTCTCGGGAGTCCCTCATCTCACTGGCACAGAAAGCAGAATGGCCGCGAGCTGTCAAAAGTTGCAGCATTCAGCTTTCTGTTCTGGAGAGATTTCTAACTGAGTCTGTGGAGAAGGACTCAAGTTAGAAGTCAGATTGTCAGTGTTTGACAGCTTCACAGAGCTGTCAAACGCTGATATTTTATCTGTCAAAAGCTCTTGACAGATGAAATGTCAATCCCTGACATCACCTGTAACCGGGTGTCCCTTAATTGGCCTGCTGAGCCCGCTGGGCGGGCTCAACAAGGTCAATCAAGGGAAAATCGCGTGGGTTGGCCACAAATCCATGGAGGCAGGAGTACAACCCAAAAAGTGGGAGTCCCGCCTCCGTCACGTCACCATTGACAAAATCCAGCCCAAAGAAATCCGTGAGCTCCTCGCACTTGTTGTTGAAGGTGAGGGTGGAGGAGACAGGGAGAGGGGTTTAAGAAGACAGTTTGCAGTAGAGAAAAGAAGCCAGGGTTATCTTTGCATTCCAGAATGATCCTGGAATAGTGAGCAGTTTTGGCAGACGGGAGCAGGACTCAATATTGCTTTATGTGGTCCGGCCAGATCTGGCGGTGAATGGCTAAACCAGTTGTCCGCCATATCCGTTCAAGTCTGCATCCCTTGGACTTAAGGGAGCGAAGATGAGGGCTGTACCAGGGTGGAAGGCCAGGGTGAGAGAGAGTAATGGTTTTAATAGGGACTGGGGCATCAAAGATGGTGGTGAGAGTGTGGTTGAGCAGATACAGAGCAACAGTTATGATTGGACTCACTAAGTTCAATCAGTAAAACTTGCATAATAATTTTAAAAATAGCACGCTACATTTCCCCATATCAGTGGTTTGACTTGCTTGACTTAAACAAAATAGGAGTGAAATTGGTCTTCGACAGAAGTGCAAAATGGAAAAGAAAATCAGACAGGGCGCAAAACTGGCTGTCACTATCAACCATTTTGCGCGACTGACAAAGACCAATTTTGCCCCCCATAACTTCTAACCAGCCTCCTGCATGCTAACCTGAGTCTGATGAAAGCTTTCCCTTGCTGCTTTCTGTTTTAAAAATAAACTATCAGTGGTTGCTTCTTTCTCTGTTTTTTTTATCTTGCTGTGTTCACACAGAGGGAAGCGCCTATGCCAAAAACCTTACCAAGTACCCAGGACCATGCCCCTCCCAACACGGTATGCATGAGAGTATATTGATCACAGGCTAACAAATTGCTTACTTCTTATTGTTTACAGTTTTTGGGGCAACAACTTCAATGCCCAGCACATTATATCATTACCCCCATTTCTCTGAGTTCTTTTTTTAAACAGTGATGGATACACTTTGCTTTAAATTAGGAGCCAGAATTAAAAACTAAACATTAAAAAAGGGGGAGCTGATTGGTGAGTATCTGGTAAGTGTTTTTACTTGGCTTTCTTAAAGTTTTTAAGTTTATTCCAGCTAGGTTAGTAAGTAGTCTGTTAATTAGAGGTATGGCAGGGCAGATCACACCTGTGCCATGTGGGAAGTCCTGGACACCTCCCGTGGTCTGGACGACCACATGTGTGGGAAGTGTCGCCAACTACAGCAGCTCGAGCACCGGGTTACGGAGCTTGAGCGGCGGCTGCAGTCACTGCTGTGCATTCGCGAGGCTGAGAGCTACATGGATAGCACGTTTCGGGAGGTGGTCACCCTGCAGCTTAAGAGTGTGCAGGCAGAGAGGGAATGTGTGACCATCGGACAGAAGTGGAGGACCAGGCAGGTAGTGCAGGAGTCCCCTGAGCCCATCTTGCTCACCAACCAGTATTCGGTGCTGAGTACTAGTGAGGGCAATGGTTCCTCTGGGGAGTGCAGTCAGAGCCAAGTCCACAGCACCATGGAAGGCTCAGCTGCACAGGCAGGGGGAAAGAGGAGATCAATAGTGATAGGGGATTCAATAGTTAGGGGAGCAGACAGGCGTTCCTGTGGCCGCAGATGTGACTCCAGGATGGTATGTTGCCTCCCTAGTTCCAGGGTCAAGGATGTCACTGAACGGCTGCAGGGCATTCTGAGGGGGGAGGGTGAACAGCCAGAGGTCGTGGTCTATAACGGTACCAACGACATAGGTAGGAAGAGGGATGAGGTCCTGCAGGCAGAGTTTAGGGAGCAGGACCTCAAAGGTAGTAATCTCCGGATTACTACCAGTGCCATGTGCTAGTGAATACAGAAATAGGAAGATAGAGCAGATGAATGCATGGCTGGAGAGATGGTATAGGAGGGAGGGCTTTAGATTCCTGAGGAATTGGAACCGTTTCTTGAGGAGGTGGGACCTCTACAAGCCAGACGGGTTGCACTTCAATGGGAACGGGACCAATATCCTCGCGGAAGGGTTTGCTAGTGCTGTTGGGGAGGGTTTAAACTAGCTTGGCTGGGGGATGGGAACCTAAGTGTAGAGTCAATAAGGAGGGAAGAAAAACTGGAATTGGAAAACAAAAACGTAGAAAGTAAATTGGAAGGACAGAGGAATCAAGGGCTAGATAGTAGTCAACAAGGAGGTTTCCCTGTACTAAATGGTATATACTTCAATGCAAGGAGTATAGCGAACAAGGCAGATGAGCTGAGGGCACAGGCAGATACTTGGGACTATGATATTATAGCTATTACTGAGACGTGGCTGAAAGAGGGGCAGGTATGGCAGCTCAACATTCCTGGTTACAGAATTTTCAGACGGGATAGAGAGGGAAGTAAAAAGAGAGAGAGGGTCGCGGTATTGATTAAAGAAACTATTACTGCTGTGAGGAGGGATGATATGTTGGAGGGATCATCAAACGAGGCCATATAAGTCGCATTGAAAAACAAAAAAGGGGCGATCACACTACTGGGAATGTACTACAGACCCCCAAACAGTGAGAGGGAGATAGAAGAACAAATATATAGACAAATTTCTGAGAAGTGCAAAAACTATAGAGCCGTAATAGTAGGGGTTTCAACTACCCCAATATTAACTGGGATAAAATTAGTGTGAAGGGTATAGAGGGTGCGGAATTCCTAAAATGCATCCAGGAGAACTTTTTTAGCCAGTATGTAGCAAGCCCAACAAGGGAGGGGGCGGTTCTGGACTTAGTTTTAGGGAATGAAACTGGGCAGGTAGAAGGCGTATCAATGGGGGAGCATTTTGGTGCTAGGGACCATAATTCTTTTAGATTTAAGGTAGTTATGGAAAAGGACAAGGATAGACCAGGAATAAAAATTCTAAATTGGGGAAAAGTTAATTTTGCTAAGCCCAGAGGGAATTTAGCCATGTAAGAATTTGTAATAATTTACAGCTCCAAAGATTAATTTTTTTGAGTAAAGAATCCCTGGGTGATACACCTTTAAAAATTTCAGGGATCAAAAATGGCTGTCAGACCGCATGGCCGAAGACAAAGGACTTGGAAAACAGTTTTCTGTGTCTGTGAAGAAAGGTTCAATGGCAGTCAAATCTGTCAATCAAAGGGGAGTTTCCCCCACCCTGCAGCAGGACAATCGATGCCTGTTTACAGAACGTTATACAATGTTGACTCTAAGATCAAGTGCTTGAAACTGCCAGCATGAACAAAGGAACTTTGTTTGCTAAGCACTCAAGACTGTCAATCAATTACGGTTCCAGATGACCACAGGACAATGTTTTGTTTACAAAGAAATTGAATGCTATTAGCATTTGTTTGTATATCAAGTGGACACATCCAAACTGAGGAGAAACAGTTTAAAATGAATGGGTGATTCATCCAAACCCATTACTGGACAATGGGGCAGTTGGATCCCTTTTGTTTTAGCCCAGAAACATCAGGATCTGGGCAGGCCCCAAATGGGGGTATAAAAGATAGCTTCCCAGAAGCTCTCTCTCTCTCCGGCCTCACCTCCGTGTCCCTCTACAGCGTGGGAGTCTGCCTGTAGAAGCGAAACACCAGCAGTTTACTTTTAAAACACTGGGGTGTTTTTCACTTCGGGGCAGTGAAGATCTAAGTTCACAGGACACGGAGCAGGCATTTCCAGTGGTGAGCATATATTTTTCTGGCCTTCCACAAGGCAACTTAGGATAGGTATAGGGGTGGGAGTAAAGTGGGAATTTCATTAGAATTGTGATTTTAGTCGATTTCCTTCGTTGTGTCCGTTTCTCCTCCCCTATCTAAGCAAGACAGTGTTGCACCTAGCAGAGAAGTGCTATAGTGAACACTGAATTCAGTATTTAAAACTGTATTAAAAAGGAGTAGCCGTTTTAAAGTACTGTATGTAAAACTGTATTAAAAGGGGTGTTGCATCAAGCTGTGGTGCTGAGGTGAACGCTGTGTAGCTATTTTCTTTAAAGTCTATATTAAAGTACTGTATTTAAAATAAGGTAGTGTTGCACTGAGCAGGGAGCGCTCTAGTGGACACTGAGTGTACTGCGTGTATTAAAATAAGGTAGTGTTGCATTGAGCAGGTAGCCCTCTAGTGGACACTAAGTGTACTGTGTTTAAGCAAAAGTGTTGTATCAGGCATAAGAACCATTTCTAAATTGTTTCTTTCTTTTGTTTTCAATAAATGCTGGTCTGTTTTGCACCCAAACCACGAGTCACGTTGTTTTCTGTCTTCATCGCTACCGAATAAGTCCGGCGGTCAGAACTCAGGAATAGGGGCACGCTTCAAAACCGCAAGGGGGTCCCTGGAGCAGCTCAGAGGCTTCTGACTGGCCAGAGACAAATAACCCCAACCCCGCTAGCATGTGTGCTAATTCCTTACAGCCATAGTGGACTGGAAACAGCTACTTGAAGGTAAATCAGTGACAGAGCAGTGGGAGGCATTCAAGTAGGAGGTCCAGAGGGTTCAGACCAAATATGTGCCCTTAAAGAAAAAAGATGGGACTAACAAATCTAGAGCCCCCTGGATGTCTAGGGACATATAGGGTAGGGTAAAGAAAAAAAGGGAGGCGTATGACAGATACCGAGGGCTAAATACTCCAGAATCTTTAGAGGAGTACAGAAAGTGCAGGGGTGCAATTAAAAATGATATTAGGAAAGCAAAGAGAGAGTTTGAAAAATTCTTGGCACATAAAATCAAGGAAAACCCAAAGATGTTTTATAAATATATTAAGAGGAAGAGGATAACTAAAGAAAGGATAGGGCCTTTTAGAGATCATGATGGTAATCTGAGTGTGGAGGCGGGAGATGTCGGTAGGGTTCTTAATGAATACTTTGCATCTGTTTTCACAAAGGAGGGGTGAAGCAGACATTGCTATTGGGGGGAGGAGTGTGAAATATTAGATGAAATAAACATAGTGAGAGAGGAAGTATTAAGGGGTTTAACAGCTTTAAAAGTGGATAAATCCCCAGGCCCAGATGAAATGTATCCCAGGCTGATAAGCGAAGCAAAAGAGGAAATAGCAGAGGCCCTGACCATCATTTTTCAATCCTCTCTGGCTTCAGGTGTGGTGCCGGAGGACTGGAGGACTGCTAATGTGGTACCCTTGTTTAAAAAGGGAGAAAAGGATAGACCGAGTAATTACAGGCCAGTCAGCCTAACCTCGGTGGTGGGAAAATTATTGGAAAGAATTCTGAAGGACAGGATCAATCTTCATTTAGAAAGACACAGATTAATCAAGGATAGTCAGCATGGATTTGTTAAGGAAAGGTCGTGTCTGACAAACTTGATTGAATTTTTTGAGGAGGTAACAAGGAGGGTAGATGAGGGTAGTGTGTGATGAAATATATGCCTTCATCAGCCCTTGTGTTTTACCTGCTTTGTATTGTGTGTACCGCCCCCTTTTTCCTATTGTGTGTATTGGCTACGCCCCTGTCTTTTGTCATATAAAGGTCTCAAGAGCTGTATGAGTCATTCTATCAGACAAACTCGATGTGTAAAGACCTGCAATGTTCTTAGTGATTAAAAGCCTTTAGTTGAATCCTTTAAACTCCTTGTCTTTGAGTTATCGATGGCACATCAATTTTAATCACTAAAACACCAAGATGGATCGACTCCTGAAACCAGAGCGCTTGGATCTGGACCCCCATGCCTCAGACGCAGCCACACAGTTCGGACACTGGTTCCAATGCTTCGAATGTTTCATTGCAAACTCATCCACCGCCATAGCAGCCGCAACCGCCACCGGAGACGTGAAACTGGGAATCCTGCAAAACTGGGTGAGCCATCGGGTCTCCCCTCTCATCCAAGATGCCACCAGCTACGGGGATGCCTGCACCATTCTGAAGGCCCACTACGTGCGGCCAATAAACAAGGTGTACGTCAGGCATCTTCTGACTACTCGCACGCAGCGGCATGGTGAGTCACTAGAGGACTTTATGCTAGGCCTAAAAGTACTGGGCAGAGACTGTAACTGTAAGGCCGTGTCTGCCATCGTGTACACGGAGGAGCTGATCCAAGACTCCTTTAGTTCAAATTACATTCGGCAGAAACTGTTTGAAAAGGAGGGACTGGACTTAAAACAGGCTATGGGTATAGCGCGATCGCTGGATATGGCCCAGAGGAACTCTGAATCCTGTTCCTCAGGCCACGTGGCCCACTCCGCCTCGTGCGCGCCGTGGGGGCTGCCATCTTGGAAGCCATCTTCACCTCCCAGGTCTCAGGCCAGCCCAGCACCATCGGAGCCCCAGCCCCTACCCAGGAGCCCCACTACTGCCGCGATGCATCGGGGCCCGAAATGCTACTTCTGCGGCCAGGACAAACACTCCAGGCATCTGTGCCCAGCGAAGGGCACCACCTGTTTTAAATGCGGGAAGAAAGGACATTTCAGCAAAGTCTGCAGAGGGAACCCCGCCTCCAACTCCACCACCGCCGCGTGCGCGCCGTGGGAGCGGCCATCTTGGACGCCATCTTGTCCACCCTCATGGAATCCACCATCTTGCCCCGACTACACGGACCTCCAGGACTCACTGGTGGCCTCGACCACAGTGGATCAATCCAGGCCGCACCCGTTGTCTAAATCGATGATGGACATAGAGGTAAACGGGAACAAGGTTAAATGCTTGATTGACTGCGGGAGCACCGAAAGCTTTATTCATCCTAGCCTGGTAAAACGACTTTCACTAACGATAGTCCCCACACAGGGCAAAATCGCCATGACTGATAAGACTCATACCTCAAAAATTACAGGTTTCTGCGCAGTTATGTTGGCGATAAAAGGCACTGATTACAGAGATTTTAAACTATTGATAATGCCAGATCTCTGTGTGAGCGTGATCTTGGGTCTGGACTTCCAGTGCCACCACCAAAGTATCACGCTTACCTACGGCGGGTCCCAGCCGCCCCTCACAGTGTGCGGTCTGGCTACCCTGAAGGTCAAGCCGCCCTCTCTGTTCGCCAACCTCGCACCCAACTGTCGACCCATAGCGACCAAGAGTAGGCGGTACAGCTGGGAGGATAGACGGTTCATTGCGTCGGAAATAGAAAGACTCAAGCGGGAGGGTATCATCGAATGCAGTACCAGCCCGTGGCGTGCCCAGGTAGTAGTAGTTAAGGGTAGCGAAAAGAAGCGGATGGTGATAGATTATAGCCAGACGGTTAATCTATACACCCAGCTAGACGCCTACCCTCTGCCCCGCATAGCGGATATCGTTAACCAAATCGCGCAATACCGGGTGTTTTCCACCATCGACCTTAGAAGAATTTAGGGAGCGAGGTGAAGGATTAAAGAGCAGGACCTCAAGGGTTGTAATCACTGGATTACTCCCGGTGCCACGTGCTAGTAAGTATAGGAGTAGGAAGATAGAACAGATGAATGCGTGGCTAAAGGGATGGTGCAGGGGGGAGGGCTTTAGTTTCCTGGATCACTGGGTCTGCTTCTGGGAAAGGTGGGACTTGTACAAGTCGGACGGTTTACACCTGAACCAGAGGGGAACCAATATCCTTGCGGGGAGGTTTGCTAGCACTGCTGGGGGGGGTTTAAACTAACTTGGCAGGGGGATGGGGTACAGAGTGGAGCTATAGTAGGGGGTGATTTACAGCCAAATACAGAGGGAAAAACAAGTCAGCTGGGAAGGCAAAGCAAATATGTGAAGGCAAAAGAGAATATGGCAGGGCTGGAAGGCATTTATTTTAATGCAAGGAGTCTTGCAAATAAGGTGGATGAACTGAAGTTGTTGTTGAACACATGGGAGTACGATATTGTTGCTATCACGGAGACATGGTTGAGGGAGGGTCAGGACTGGCAGCTCAATATTCCGGGGTATAGAATCTTCAGGCGAGACAGAGGGGGGTGTAAAAGGGGAGGGGGTGTTGCAATATTAATTAAGGAGTCAATTACTGCTGTAAGGAGGGATGATATATTAGCGGGTTCCTCTAATGAGGCCATATGGGTAGAACGTAAAAACAAAAAGGGGGCAAGCACTTTGCTGGGAGTGTACTATAGGCCCCCAAACAGTCAGGGGGAGATAGAGGAACAGATATGTAGGCAAATCTCAGAAAAGTGCAAAAATAATAGGGTAATAATAGTGGGGGATTTCAACTTCCCCAATATAAATTGGGATAGTCAGAGTGTGAAAGGCTTAGAGGGTGCAGAATTCTTAAAGTGCATCCAGGAGAGCTTTTTGAGCCAACATGTAGAAAGTCCTACAAGAGAGGGGGCGGTACTGGACCTAATTCTGGGGAATGTAACCGGGCAAGTGGTGGAAGTGTCAGTAGGAGAGCATTTTGGCGACAGTGACCACAATTCGGTGAGATTTAAGGTGGTCATGGAAAAAGACAAAGACGGCTCGGAAATAAGGGTTCTAAATTGGGGGAAGGCCGATTTTAATATGATAAGGCAGGATCTGGCCAAATTGGACTGGGAGCAGCTACTTCTAGGAAAATCCGCATCAAAACAGTGGGAGACTTTCAGAAGGGAAATAGAGAGAGTACAACGCCAACATGTTCCTGTAAAGGTCAAGGGTGGGACCAACAAGCAAAGAGAACCTTGGATGACAAGGGATATACAAAAATGCATTAGAAATAAAAGGGGGGCTTTTGGCAGTTACAAAAGACTAAAGACGGAAGAAGCCCTAGAGGAGTATAAAAAATGCAGGGGCATACTTAAAAAAGAAATTAGGAGGGCGAGGAGGGGCCATGAAATAACACTGGCGAGCAAAATAAAGGAAAATCCTAAGATGTTTTATAAGTATATTAAGGGCAAGAGGATAACCAGGGAAAGGGTAGGGCCCATTAGGGACCAAAGTGGCAATCTGTGTGTAGAGCCAGATGATGTAGGCAGGGTTTTAAATGAATTTTTTGCATCTGTGTTCACTATGGAGAAAGACGATGCAGACATAGAAATCGGGCAAGGGGGCTGTGACATACTTGAACATATTAGCATCGAGAGGGAGGAGGTGCTAGCGGTTTTAGCAGGCCAAAAAGTGGATAAATCCCCAGGCCCGGACGAGATGTATCCCAGGCTGCTGTGGGAGGCAAAGGAGGAGATTGCAGGGGCTCTGACACAAATTTTCAGAACCTCTCTGGCCACAGGGGATGTACCAGAGGACTGGAGAACAGCTAACGTAGTACCATTATTCAAGAAGGGTAGCAGGGATAAACCAGGGAATTACAGGCCAGTGAGCCTAACATCTGTGGTAGGGAAATTATTGGAAAAAATTCTGAGGGACAAAATTAGTCTCCACTTGGAGAGGCAAGGATTAATCGGGGATAGTCAGCATGGCTTTGTCAAGGGTAAATCATGTCTGACAAATCTGATTGAATTTTTCGAGGGGGTGACTAGGGGGGTGGATGAGGGAAATGCTGTGGATGTGGTTTACATGGACTTCAGTAAAGCTTTTGACAAAGTCCCGCATAGGAGACTGGTCAAGAAGGTAAGAGCCCATGGGATCCAGGGTGCCTTGGCGCGTTGGATCCTAAACTGGCTGAGTGGCAGGAGGCAGAGGGTGATGGTCGAAGGTTGCTTTTGTGACTGGAAGCCTGTGTCCAGTGGGGTACCTCAGGGATCGGTGCTGGGACCCTTGCTGTTTGTGATCTACATAAATGATTTGGATGAGAATGTAACAGGTATGATCAGTAAGTTTGCAGATGACACGAAAATTGGTGAGGTGGTAAATTGCGAGGAGGAAAGCCTCAGGCTACAGGACGATATAAACGGGTTGGTCAGATGGGCGGAAAAGTGGCAAATGGAATTTAACCCTGAAAAGTGCGAGGTGATGCATTTTGGACGGACAAATAAGGCAAGGGAATACACAATGAGTGGTAGGACCCTAGGAAGTACAGAGGGTCAGAGGGACCTTGGTGTACATGTACATAGATCCCTGAAGGCAGCGGAACAGGTAGATAAGGTGGTTAAAAAGGCATATGGGATACTTGCCTTCATTAGCCGAGGCATAGAATATAAGAGCAGGGAGGTTATGATGGAGCTGTACAAAACGCTGGTGAGGCCACAGCTGGAGTACTGTGTGCAGTTCTGGTCGCCTCACTATAGGAAGGATGTGATTGCTTTGGAGAGGGTGCAGAGAAGATTCACCAGGATGTTACCTGGGATGGAGCGCCTCAGCTATGAAGAGAGGCTGGACAGGCTGGGGTTGTTTTCCTTGGAGCAAAGAAGGCTGAGGGGGGACCTGATTGAGGTGTACAAAATGATGAGGGGCATAGATAGGGTAGATAAAGAGGAACTTTTCCCCTTAGTAGGGGGGTCAATAACAAGGGGGCATAGATTCAGGGTAAGGGGCAGGAGATTTAGAGGGGATTTGAGGAGGAACTTTTTCACCCAGAGGGTGGTTGGAATGTGGAACTCAATGCCTGAAAGGGTGGTAGAGGCAGGAACCCTCACAACATTCAAGAAGCATTTGGATGAGCACTTGAAATGCCATTGCATACAAGGCTATGGACCAAATGCTGGAAAATGGGATTAGACTGGACAGGGATGGATGGGCGGCGCAGACACGATGGGCCGAAGGGCCTCTTTCTGTGCTGTAAAACTCTATGACTCTATGACTCTATGACCTAAAATCGGCATACCACCAGCTCCCCATTAGGCCGGAGGACCGTCCATACACCGCCTTCGAGGCGAACGGACGCCTCTACCACTTCCTCAGAGTCCCCTTTGGGGTAACGAACGGGGTCTCGGTCTTCCAGCGGGAGATGGACCGCATGGTCGATGAGAACCAGTTAACAGCCACCTACCCATACCTAGACAACGTCACCATCTGCGGCCACGACCAGCAAGACCACGACTCGAACCTCGCGAGATTTCTGAAAACCGCCCTCAGACTCAATCTCACCTACAACGAGGATAAGTGTGTCTTTAGCACCACGCGCCTCTGTATCCTGGGCTGCGTGGTGGAAAACGGGGAAATCGGTCCGGACCCCGACCGATTGCGCCCCCTACGGGAGCTACCCCTACCAAACACTCCCAAGGCCCTGAAAAGGTGCCTGGGGTTCTTCTCCTATTACGCCCAATGGGTCCCCAATTATTCCGACAAGGCCCGTCCCCTCCTGAAATCAACGTCCTTCCCGCTCACGGCCGAGGCCCACGCCGCCTTCAACAGCATTAAACACGACATTGAGAAGGCCGTGCTGCGGGCAGTGGACGAAAACATCCCTTCCCAGGTCGAAAGCGATGCGTCCGACTTCGCTTTGGCAGCCACCCTCAACCAGGATGGGCGGCCCGTAGCCTTTTTCTCAAGAACCCTCCAAGGGCCCAAGATCAGGCACTCCTCGGTAGAGAAGGAGGCCCAGGCCATAGTGGAGGCAGTGCGGCACTGGAGGCACTACCTAGCCGGCAAACGCTTCACCCTGCTTACCGACCAGCGGTCGGTAGCCTTCATGTTTAACAACAAACAGAGGGGGAAGATCAAGAACGACAAAATTCTCAGGTGGCGGATCGAACTCTCCACGTTTGAGTACGACATAATATATAGGCCAGGGGCCCTCAACGAATCCCCCGACGCCCTATCACGAGGGATGTGTGCCACCATCCAGGGGGACAGGCTACAGGGCCTCCACAATGGCCTCTGCCATCCGGGGGTCACCCGGCTATTCCACTTTATAAAATCCCGTAACCTGCCCTATTCCATCGAGGAGGTCCGGTCTATGACCAGGGACTGCCGCACCTGTGCGGAATGCAAGCCCCATTTTTTCAGGCCCGACCGAGCCCACCTGATCAAAGCTACACGGCCATTCGAGCGCCTGAGCTTAGATTTCAAGGGACCACTCCCCTCCACCGACCGCAATGTGTACTTTCTCAACATTGTGGACGAGTACTCCCGCTTCCCATTCACCTACCCCTGCCCAGACATGACCAATGCCATGGTCATCAAGTGCCTCGGCAACCTGTTTTGCACGTTCGGCATGCCTAACTACATCCACACTGACAGGGGGGCATCGTTCATGAGCGACGAACTGCGCCAATACCTGCTGTCGAAGGGGATAGCCACGAGTCGGGCCACTAGTTATAACCCCCGGGGTAATGGGCAAGTGGAGAGGGAGAACGCGACAGTGTGGAAGGCGGTCACCTTAGCACTAAGGTCTAAAGGCCTCCCCACCTCCCGCTGGCAAGAGGTCCTCCCAGACGTACTCCACTCGATAAGGTCGCTACTGTGTACTGCTACTAACGCCACTCCTCACGAGAAGATGTTTGTTTTTCCCCGCAAATCAACCTCAGGAGTGTCTCTACCCTCGTGGCTCTCCACCCCAGGGACAGTCCTATTACAAAAGCATGTGAGGGGCCACAAAACGGATCCACTCGTGGAGGCAGTATACCTACTCCACGCAAACCCACAGTACGCGTACGTCAAGCACGCCGACGGGCGTGAGGACACCGTGTCCATAAAGGACCTCGCCTCGGCAGGGAGCGACGATGACCCATCACCACCACCCCCAGAAGAACCTCCACCATCTCCAGGCTCACCACCCCCAGAAGCACCCGCAAAACCCCCAACACATGGGTATGCCCAGGAGGGCAGCACGGACTCCCGGTCGGAACCCGAGGTACTGTTGCGACGTTCAGGAAGGACTATCACACCCCCGGACAGACTAAATCTGTAGAAGGGGTGAATGTGATGAAATATATGCCTTCATCAGCCCTTGTGTTTTACCTGCTTTGTATTGTGTGTACCGCTCCCTTTTTCCTATTGTGTGTATTGGCTATGCCCCTGTCTTTTGTCATATAAAGGTCTCAAGAGCTGTATGAGTCATTCTATCAGACGAACTCGATGTGTAAAGACCTGCAATGTTCTTAGTGATTAAAAGCCTTTAGTTGAATCCTTTAAACTCCTTGTCTTTGAGTTATCGATGGCACATCATAGTGCGTTTGATGTAGTGTATATGGACTTTAGCAAGGCTTTTGATAAGGTTCCACATCAGACTGGTCATGAAGTTAAAAGCCCATGGGATCCAGGGCAAAGTGTCAAGTTGGATTCAAAACTGGCTCGGGGACAGGAAGCAGAGAGTAATGGTTGATGGGTGTTTTTGTGACTGGAAGGCTGTTTCCAGTGGGGTTCTGCAGGGCTCAGTACTAGGTCCCTTGCTTTTTGTGGTATATATCAATGATCTAGACTTGAATATAGGGGGTATGATTAAGAAGTTTGCAGATGATACTAAAATCGGCTGTGTGGTTGATACTGAAGAAGGAAGCTGTAGACTGCAGGAAGATATCAATACATTGGTCAGGTGGGCAAATGGAATTCAATCCGGAGAAGTGTGAGGTAATGCATTTGGGGAGGGCTAACAAGGAAAGGGAATACACATTAAATGGTAGGACACTGAGTCGTGTAGAGGAACAAAGGGACCTTGGAGTACATGTCCACAGATCCCTGAAGGAAGCAGGCCAGGTAGATAAGGTGGTTAAGAAGGCATACGGAATGCTTGCCTTTATTAGCCGTGGCATAGAATACAAAAGCAGGGGGGTTATGCTTCAACTGTATAAAACACTAGTTAGACCTCAGCTAGAGTACTGCGTGCAGTTCTGGTCACCACATTACAGGAAAGATGTGATTGCACTAGAGAGGGTACAGAGGAGATTTACAAGGATGTTGCCGGGAGTAGAGAATCTTAGCTATGAGGAAAGACTGGATAGGCTGGGTCTGTTTTCCTTGGAACAGATGAGGCTTGGGGAGACCTTATTGAGGTGTATAAAATTATGAGGGACATAGATAAAGGGGATAGGAAAGACCTTTTTCCCTTAGCAGAGGGTCAAAAACCAGGGGCCACAGATTTAAAGTAATTGGTGGAAGGTTTAGAGGGGATTTGAGGGGAAATGTCTTCACCCAGAGGGTTGTGGGGATCTGGAACTCACTGCCTGAAAGTGTGGTAGAGGCAGGAACCCTAACCACATTTTAAAAGTACTTGGATATGCACTTGGAATGCTCTAACCTGCAGGGCTACGGGCCAAGAGCTGGGAAGTGGGATTAGGCTGGGTAGCTCTTTCTTGGCCGGCGCAGACATGATGGGCCGAAATGGCCTCCTTCTGTGCTGTAACTTTCTATGATTCTATGATTCTATGATTCTTTAAATGTAACTCTTTTCCAATTTTATTTCTGTGGGAAAATGGTCAAAATGCAGAAACCTAACACCTATAATACCTAACTGTATTTTCATTAAATAAATTAAATTAGAACGTTAGAAGGTACTTGGGAACTGCGGAGGTGAAATTCAATGCGGTTCTCCTGCTAGTTCACCATAAATTTGGTGCAAGAGCCATGGAAATCCAAGTAAGTCCAAAAGATGTGCGGGTTAGGTTGATTGGCTATGATAAATTGACCCTTACTGTTAGGGGGATTAAATACGTGGGGTTATGGGGATAGGGTGGGATATGTGTTGGTGTAGGGGTTATGGGGATCGGGTGGGATATGTGTCGGTGCAGGCTCGATGGGCCAAAATGGCCTCTATCTGCACTGTGGGGTTTCTGTGATTCTGTGATTCTGTGATAAAACAGTTTTGTGTCTCCCTTCCACCTCATCCACCTCCGGTATTCAAATTACCCCGAGCTGGACGTTCCTCTGCTGTCGGGCACATCTCTGTGGTGGGGAAGTCCCATTGCACTGGAGATGCACACCAATCAACGGGGGCTGGAAAATGTAGGCTGATAGTTCTGCCCAGAGCTGTAACTCTGATAGGTGAAAGTAGGTCTGCAGTCTGAGCATTGTGTACAATTTTCCAAAATGCATTAGCATCATTTAATCTAGCCAAATAATAGAATGCTTCTGTCGGTCTCTAATAAAAATGATTTGGTTGTGTTTCAAGATTATTTTAAGAAAAGCTAGAGGACAAATTTCAAATTGCTGCGTGAATGATCCGGCTCGGTTTCCTTCCAAGGTCCCCACCATCATAGATGTCAGTGTCCAGCCATTTTGGTACACTCCGCATGACATTATGAAGTGGCTAGGTGCACTGGCCATATCAAAGGCTGTGGGCTCTGAAAACATCCCAGCTGTAGTGCTGAAGACCTACGGACCATAGCTGGCTATTCCCCTAATACAGCTATGATATTAACATCTCCCCAACAATGTGGAAGATTTCCCAGTTATGTCCTAACCACAAAAAAATGGATAAATCTAACCTAGCCAGTTTCTGCCCTATCAGCCTCCTCCCAATCTTCAGTAAAGAGATGAAAGGAGTCTTCAATAGTGCCATCCCTCTGTTAATTAACATTCAGTTCGGGTTCTGCCAGAACCACTTCACTCCAGACCTCATTATAGTCTTGATCCAGACATAGATATAAGAACTGAATGCCAGAGGAGAGATGAAAATAGCTGTCCTCAACCTCAAAGCAACATTCAATTGAGTATGGTACTGAGAAGCCCCCCTGCAAATAGCTCAATTGGGGTCAAAGGGTAAAACTCTCCAGTGGCTGGAGTCATACCTGACACAAAGGAAGATGTTTGTAGCTGTGGGGGGCCAGTCATCACATCCCCAGGACACCACTGTAGGAGTTCCTCAGAGAAGTGTCTTTGGTCCAGAAATCTTCAGCTGCTTCATCAATGACCTTCCCTCCATTATAAGATCAGGAGTGGGGCGATTCATTGACAATTCCAGTGTTCAGCTTCATTCACAACTTCTCCACTAATGAAGCAGCCCATGCCAGCCTGGAGCAGGACCGGGATAACTTCCAGACTTGGGCTGACAAGTGGCAGGTAACATTCACACCACATAAATTCTCACATGTCCCTTCAAAATCTATCCACTAGCTAGATGGCTGAAGTCAGGAGTGTGATGAAATATTTACCACTCAACTGGATGGATGTAGCCACAACAACAAGGAACTAAATACCAACCAGTTCACCTGATTGACATCCTTGTTACCAGGTTCAATATCCACCCCCGCCAACACCAGTGCACTGTGGCTGCAGATCTACAGAATGCATTGCTGCAACTCACCATGTTACTTCAACAAAACCTCCCTCCTCTGTGACCTCTACCACTGAGAAGGACAAGTGCAGCAATGCCTGATATTGTGGCGGCCCAGAGCCAACGAGCTGCTCCAGGGCGCTCGGTTTCAGGCTAAAACCTGCCGGCCTGATGTAAATGAAGCCTTGTCCTTGAAATGGACTGAGTCTCCCAGTGGGATCGCAGGTTCTGCCGACCAGCAGTCTGGATATCGCTCTGGGGGATAATCCACCCCAAAATGTTTTAGATATTGTTTGTCTGCTGGTATTGGAAACCCGTTAATTGACAGTTTTACTGCCAGCAACAGAAATAGAAAATATTATACCATTAACAAAGTTGATACTAAACAATTTGAAATAGAATCATCTACATTATATTTTGCTAAAGGTAAGTTTCCACCAGTATTTATTACCAAGAGTATAAGCATTTCAACGTTTAGAGGAAATTGGAGATACATTGATTTGTAAAAACTAATTCATGCAACACTATCTGACATCATGTAAAATAGTTGTTATCACACACGACTT